>NC_092211.1:24192166-24220698 GCF_043381705.1 Parasteatoda tepidariorum | reverse complement strand
ACTTTCTTTGAATATATATATGTAGATTAAATAGTAATAAAATTACAGTTGCTTGAATAAAAAGAAATCGTATATTTTTACTTCGTTTAAACATAACTCGTGGCTAAAGCTCTACAGAGGGTGTGATGGTTACTTTAAGATTTACGAGTTCCTAATTTTTAATTGATTATTCACTTTTTATTTATTTATTTAATTTAATACCAAAATTTTTCGAATTTCATATTAATGTTTTAGCTTATTTATCTAATTAGTCTAATGTATTAATAATTATAACTGACATTTTAGACTATGTTGAGAGTTAATTTTCTTTAACTATCTATTTAGCTTGGAAACATTACTGTTAAGTTCATTACTGCTATAAAAAAAAATATATCATGCTTCATAAATTTACAAATTTGGGAGAGTTGAACAAATGAATAAAAAATAATTATATTATAAACTAATTAAATTTCAAATTATTTTACGACAGTTGGAATATGATTTTTCCCAAAGTGTAACCTAAAAAATTAATACTAAATTGTTTTTTTTTTCTATGTTTTGTATGTATGTATTTTTCATGTGGTTATTATTGAGACACATAACAATTAAACTGAAACTTATTGAATTACTAATTTATTATGAAGATTTCATTCATTTATTTTTAATATAAATTAATGTAATACAATTGTAATTCATACAAACTTCGAATACGGGAGTGCACTACATTGATTTTTTAATAATTTTAGATTTAATTCTACTCGGAGAAACAATTCTGGCTAAACTACCAAATTGTATGGTATTGACATTCCCGGTTTTTAAAAAAAAGAGGGAAAAAACATAATTCTGGTTAATAAAACCAAAATATACGGTATTTAAACCATTCAATCGATAATTTTTCGGTTCATATGGTAATAGTTTAACATACATTCTGGGTTTCATAACTATCGTGCTTATTATCACACATTTAGTGAAAAATACAAGACTGAAAATTAAATTGAACCAAATGATAATTTTTAATGCCATGCGTTAAGGTATCATGATAAAATTACCAAATTGTATCACATATTATGTAATTACATTTTATCTAAATCATTATCAAAGCGTTTTGGAAAAAATTTCCGAGATTTTTGGTGTTTCCGTAGAGCCAGAAACACGGTAAATTTTACCATATTCTGGTAGTTTCGACCATACTTTTTTTCCGTGAACAAAAATACAGCTATTTTCAATTTAAGTTTAAACAATTGTAACAGTTGTAAGTTACGCAAAACAGTCAGTATTGTTTCAATATCCTTTCTTCCAGAATTAAATCTGACTAGAAAGTAGCAATTAAGCACATTGAAATATGATTTTATTTTTATTTTATAATCATTCTTTGAACAGCCGACCGAATTTTCAGTTTACAGCTACCCAATCCAGAAGACAAGGGAACTCCTGGACCTAGTAATGGGAGAAATTTGCCTTCGTGGAGGACTTTTTGATGGAACTAACCCGCATTTACGTTACATGGAGAGGAAAACCACTAAATCCTCCTACGGTTAGCCTGATGGCAAGGGAACTCTAACCCATGATCCCTCTATCAATGAGGATATTTTACGTCAGCACTGAGGTCGGTGCAAGCCGGGTGCGGAATTCGAATCAACCAGCCAATCTCGGGATTTGAACCCGGTTCACCTCATTAGGAGGTGAGCGCTCTAACCCCTGAGCCACCACGGCTCAGTTAAATATGATTATAATCTAAGAATTTTAGCGAATATTTTAACTTAATGCGAAATTTGGAGAAGAAATTTGCTTTTTGTTTCGCTTACTTTCTTTGAAAAACTGATGTCTGAAAAGCTAGGTTAAACATTGGAAAATTGTATTGGGTTTTATGCTTAAGCCAGTTATTGGTCAAACCAGTTTCAAAAAATTTATTAAAACTAAGAAAAAAAGCATTAAATACGTAAAAAAAAATTTTTTTAGTGGAATAAGATTATTTCTTGCTACCACAACAATCTTGTTAAGAAAATAACACAGATTTAGAACAACCTCATTATTTATACTACATGATCCTTATCATTATGAACATGAATTAATAAACACAGCTATTTTCAATCCGAATTTAGACAACTGTTAAACAATACCCATTGTTTCGACTTCGATTTTTTTTTCTGAAGTAAACCTCATTAGAACACACTCAGTGAAAAATTGTTACTATTTCAGAGTATTTTTGCTTAAGGTAAAATTTAGAGTTTAAGTTAAACATTGCAAACCATTTTTCATTTGTGTTTTTTTTTTTTATGTCACTAGCTAATTTATGTCTGAATAGCTTGGTAAAACCTTTAAAAATTGTACATGGTTTTAGTCCTAAGTCCGTTATTAATCAAATCAGTCTCAAAAAATTAATTAAAAATATAAAGAAAATTAAATAAGTAAAAAAAAGTTGCAAAAATGAAAATATATATATATATATATTAATGGAATGAGATAATTTGCTGTTAACACCTCAATCTTGTTAAGAGAAGAACATATTTTTAGAGCAACTTCATTATTTATATTTCTTAATCACTATCATTACGAGCTTGAATCAATAAAGACAGCTAATGGACACCTATTTTCAATTTCAGTTTAGACAGCTGCAAAATAACCTCCATTGTTTCGACTTCAAAGTTCTTTTCTTTCGTAATTAAACCTGATTCATGCGGTCCAAAAACTCGTGATCAAATATTCTTCTTTGTTTAAATAATCGAAACGCCAATCCAGACTTCTCTCAAACTACAAAAGACCTCAGGTTCGTAACCTAACACGTTCAATTTTCCTATTCCCCCGCCTCTTACCTCAAAACCTCAAAAAGAAAACGATTAATCGTTTTGCCAAATCAGACCCGCGAAATTTCCTAATTAGCCGTATACAAATCGTTTTAAGTTTTCTTTCTTAAATAAATCACTTCTTCTCAGTTTCACGCGCTCTTTTAAAGCACAATTACAACTCAAAACTATTAACTTCTAGCCGGGCGTGAGAGTTCATTAACTATACAGCACGATTTTTGCGCATGAGAAAAGTTGAGGATTTGTTTGTATTTTCATGTGGTTTTATTTTTCATCTTGGCTCTTTGCACTGTATCGGTGTCTGTTAATCTATTTTTTGGTTGTTTGTTATTTGCTTGTTGATTCCCACTTTTGTTTTCCTGACTTTGGAATAACAATACGTTTTCTTAAGGTATTTGTCAGGTAATTATTTTTACTTGAGCCGGGATAACAAGGTAAAAGATTTCATTCGCCATTTTTAACCACGTTCGGAAACAAACTGAATTTAAGTCATTTCGCTGCAGAAAAACTTTATGCATAATATTTCCAAAACAATACTTTTTATAAACGGCATAGCCTTTTGGATATATTTTTATCTATGCATTTATTGTTAGGAAAAAGTTGAATTTTTGATATTATATTTTTTTCATCTTGCTTGGATTTTAAAGTAATGAATTAAAAAATACCTAGCGCCATTTTTTATCTAGTTCACTTTATAGAACTGATTTGAAAAAAAATGGAAGTTTCTATATTACAGTATAAAAAATAATAAATAGCACCGTTTTTTTTAACTACCCCTTGTTTTTCATTTCAAGTGAAATAATAAATATATTTTTTTTTCAATTAGTTCAGAAAAAAATATTTTATATATTCCGTAATAACATAAATAGTAAAACAACAAATAATGAAGATATTTTTAAATGATATTTAAAAATTAAAATTGAATTCTGTCTACTTTTAAAGTAGTTAATAAATTATAAAAAAAGGAGTAAATAACTATACACTTTGTTTTGACTTTACTTGCAATAAACAATCATATTCTTCTGCTTAAAATCATTTTTTGCTTTTCTGAGCACCATTTTAAAACTCATTTAAAAGTTAAGCTATTATTTATAGTCATTAAATTTTCAAATCGATTCATACAATTACAATTAAGTGAACCTGTTAAGTGATTTAATGTTGCGCAATTTAAGGGAAGTGATTTGAAACATGCATAGATTATAGATAATATATTATTAGAGATAATAGATTCCTTATATAGATAATAGATTCCTTAAAAATAGTCTATATGTTCCTTTTTTCAGATGCATTTCATCAAGCATGCATCACATAATACAAATCAACCAAAATAAACTGATTTTCTATTTGTCGAGTATTTTTTTATTAGAAAAGTTAGTATTTTATGTATTTTATATAATATAGTTAGTATAAAAACCTAATAAAAAAAAACATATTTTTATTAATGATACTAATAAATCACAATCACTTAAAGATTTTCCCAAATATTTTTTGTTTAAAAAGTTTACATTTCAAAAATGAAATTTCAACTTATAATTTATTCATTTTGAATTTAACGATACTGAAAAGCATCGTTGAAAACAGAATTTCATTCTATAAAAGTTGAATTTAATTTAACACAATATACTACTTAAAAAAGACGCAATAAAAATATTTTCCCTCTTAATATCATTTTAATAAATGTATTCTATGTTTAAACAAAAAAATAAGACTTCATTTAAAAAATGGATGTATAGTAATGCAATTTCATAAGAACGCATCTCTAAGTAAGAATCATATCTTAAAATTTTCTAACTTCCTTCCAAAAACAAACATTTATAAATTTGATTAGATATTGTACAGAAATTCACTATATTATAAAGTGGGACTTTTCAAATTGCATCAGATTCAAAATAAATTATGCATTTTTTCACGTGACCGAATATTGAAAAGAAGTACTAATGCTATGGAGTATAAATATTATTTTGCAATTTTAAATATTAGAAATGTATAAATAAGTCTATTAAATGAATTATTATCAGTATGTTAAAAACTTGAAATATATTGTCTTATCAGAATTATTACAAGCAAATCAGAACTATTACAAGTTCTAATTTAGAAGGGAGCAATTGAGGCCCGCTCCCAGAACCTTTCTTTAAAAAAAGGTTCAAATAATGATTCAAGATTTATTTTGAATATCTGTTTTGGAGAGTCTTCAACAGAAAGCCTTTGCCCATGGCCTGGACTGTTACGCATAACAAGTGTGATAATTATTATTTTTTAATGAATTATTTCCTTTGTAATTTGTCATATAAATTATTTGGAAGTATAATTATTTACTTTTTAAATGTTATTTGATAGGATATTTAATCAATTTACAATTTATTTTATTACTATTATTTATTATTAATAACTATATTATTAATTAATATTTTTTCAGAGTCGCTATACATCTTATAGTAAATAATACACATAATAAATGCACCATAATACTTTTTAAATTAAAGAATAGAATCCCCTCAAAGAAAAAATAATGTGACCTCAAGATCAGCAAATCGATCTCTGATTACGGTGTTAGAAAAGAGTAACAGACCAAAAATGGCGCATCGCCAAATTCTTCGCCATAAAACCATTTTTTGGCCTGATGATATTCTGTAGTTCAGCTTAGAAAAATAATCCAGCTCATATTTTTTCAATTTATTCCCTTCTAAGAATTTATTTCATATAAGAGTCTTGCGAGTAAAGGATCCAAGTCTACTTACGAGAATTGCATCGTAGTTTATAATCTGAGAACCCCATCTCGTTATGCAACCACCTCCCACCTTTGTACACAAACTGTGTCGTTTATGTTTCTGAGAGGTAAAAAAAAAAAGGGTAAAGTTGCCGAGACGAAATTTAAATTATTCGCAGCTCCTTGAAAATGAGAGGGTCCATTACTTAGTCGAATCGAAAATTGTTTTTGCAACCTCGTGCAGTGGTGGAGGATCATTTTTATTTCGTGTCCAAACCGTCTCTCAACCCCATACTATTCATCAGTTGTTGCACTGAGTCGTAGAATAAGCAACGATAAGGAGAAAAAAAGGAATTTATTATGAATTCTACGAAAGAGTGTAGATTCGCAAGCGAGGAATGGTAATTTTATTTCATAGAATTCGTCAGTTGTAGGTAAAATAAATGTAGGAAAGAAAAAATAAATGTGCTTGAAATTCTTTCTGAAGAAACTATGGTTTCTAATAGTTTTTATTTTAGGATATATATTAATTAAAATTAAAAAATATCCTTTTTTTTAATTGGTCTTTGTTTTAAAGCTGTTATTATGAATTTTATGAAAGTTATCATTATGAATTCTGTGAAAGTGTGTAGATTCGCTAGAGAGGATTGGTAATTTTATTTCATAGCAATCGTCAGTTGTAGGTAAAATAAATGTAGGAAAGAAAAAATAAATGTACTTGAAATTCTTTCTGAAGAAACTATGGTTTCTAATAGTTTTTATTTTAGGATATATATTAATTAAAATTAAAAAATATGCTTTTTTTTTTAATTGGTCTTTGCTTTAAAGTTGTTATTATGAATTTTATGAAAGTGATTATCATGAATTCTATGAAAGTGTGTAGATTTGCTAGAGAGTTTTATTTCATAGAATTCGTCAGTTGTAGGTGAAATAAATGTAGGAAAGAAAAAATAAATGTTCTTGTAATTCTTTCTGAAGAAACTGTGGTGGCTAGTAGTTTTTATTTTAGGATATATATGAATTAAAATAAAAAAATATTCTTTTTTTTAATTGGTCTTTGCTTTAAAGTTGTTACTATGAATTTTACGAAAGTGATTATTATGAATTCTATGGAAGTGTGTAGATTCGCAAGAGAGGATTGGTAATTTTATTTCATAGCAATCGTCAGTGGTAGGTAAAATGAATGTAGGAAAGAATATATAAATGTGCTTGAAATTCATTTTCAAAAAACTATGGTAGCTAATAGTTTTTATCTTAGAATATATATTAATACAAATTTAAAATACATGCTTTAATTTTTTAAAAATTTTGCCTTAAAATTATTATTATGAATTATATGAAAGTGCGTGGATTCGCGAAAGACGAATAGTAATTTTATTTCATAGCTATCGTCAGTTGTACTAAAATAAATGTTGGAAAGGAAAACTGAATGTGCTTGAAATTCTTTCTGAAGAAACTATAGTAGTTTTATATTGCATATAATATATATTAATTCAAACTAAAAAATATGATTTTTTTTTAAATTTTTCTTTGCTATAATTTATATTTCTTTTCTAAAAGATATTGTATTTATTTTTGTAAATATTTTTTAAAAAGATAACCAGGCAATGTCTTATAAAATTTTGACGCAAACCTTACAATTTAACATTAAATCAATTTAGAAAAATAATTGATTATAAATACCAATTTAGAATAATAGTTTATTATAATCAAATTATAAAATGGTTGTTCAATATCCTTTTTTGAGCCTCGTTGTAATTATTTTAGAACTTCAGTACAATCATTTCAAATGATCAGTAGAATTATGTCAGAAAATCAGCACAACAAAATTAATTTTATTTTATTCGATTCACTTTCCATTGTTTATCCTTTTATTTCGCACAACATTATTTATACTTTTTATTCGGCCTTTTTTTTTAACCGTTTTATATGATTCAAATTTTTGAGTACTTTTCAGCAGAACATTTTAGGGAACAAAAAAATCTGATCTGAAGTAATTTTTTACAATAATAATGGTCGTGAAAACATTGAATCACTGTAATTAAATAAATATTACTGTAAAAATTAGATCTTAACATTCTTAATTTTTATAATAATAGTTACCGTAAAAACATTGAATCTCTGCATTCAAATAAATATTGCTGTAAAAATAGATTTCATGATAAAATAGATATTGCGGTAAAATGAATTTCACGGATGATGCACCACCCAAGGTGCAGGACCTTTATACCGTAATTTGATGCGGAATTTTTTTACAGAGTATTAGTATTTTAATTTCAGGACATCGGAATATTTATCTCAGAACATCAGCAAACAAAAACTTAGCAAAAAAAAAAAAATTTTTAGAACATCAGCTGTAAAACTATTTCTAGATGTTTGAATTTTTAAGAACTGTTTAAAAATATCAGTATAATTCGTTAAAATGTAAGGGCAATTATTTACAATCAGTTTGTGCGGAAATTAATGCTCATTCGAGATTTTGTTTTTTAAAAACTACAAAACATTTAAACATGATAAAAAAAGATGAAAAAGCGTTCTAAATAAGAAAAAAAAATAAAGATTGAAGAAAGGTGAAAATGTCCGCCCATTAGTGCCATTCAGCTTTTTCTAGAGATTTCATTAAAAACAAAAATAAAAAATCCTCTGGTTAGTTCCCCCCCCTTTTTTTTTCTTCTTTTTTTTTCTTTTGAGGCCCTATACAACCGTTCTTCTTTCTCGTTAGGATGGGGTTGTCCAATACCTCCTANCAGAAGGGAAAAAGAGAAGCTTCGTCAGAAGTGATCAGCAAATCTGGGCCTAACTGTATGAGTCATCGTTTTCCGTCCTTCGGCTTTCTTCAATCTAGGAGGTATTGGGTTGTCCTGGGAGAGGGAGGAATAAAATAGGGTAAAAGCGTTCGTCGATTCAGCATTCAGTATAGAGTTTCGAACTTTCTGAAGTTTGAAGCTTGGCTCGCAAACCTTCCAGAGTCGGTGCCAAGATCAGGCAAGAATCAGGGATGTATCGTATGTAGAAAAACGTCGCCTGCTTACGATGAAGTGTTATGTATTGGGGGTGTATTTTGTCTTTTTTGTTGACAGGTCTAGAGTATGATCTAGCAGTCTCCGGAAACTAATATGCCTCTCATTCTATAATTAAATGGATAGATATCATGGTTTAAGTCATGCATACTTTTTCTCCCTCTCTCTATTTCCACCAAGGAGAGATAAAGTTGGAAGTACAAACCATAGCGAAGCACATTATTTAAATGTAGCATACATTTTACCGTTTTGCGAACAAAACGGAAATGAACTACACTCCCAGAAATAAATCTCTCACTTTTGACGCTTCAGCAATCCTTCAGCTGTATTTCGTTAATTTTGAGAATCATTTCGTCACGAAATGATTCGTGATGAAACGTTAACTCTCAAATGTATTATGAAAGTTTTTCCTCAACCTGAAACCTCATTGTAGTGCATTGTGGAAGTTTTTAATGAGAATGAGGAAACTAAAATGAAGATTGGACGATCGAAAATAAAATTTCGAGAATAGTCGACCGACTGTATGGTGGTCGGTCAAGGAGATGGCTTCGTATCAAGAAAATCCCGGGTTCGCATCCTGCTTCGGTCATAGTTGTAATTTATCTCTCTATTCTATCTAAACCTCTTTTGTTGTAAGGGCACCATTGTTCCGCGTTTATATTGTACCCACGATGAAATAACTACTAGAAAAATTAAGCACTGCGAGCATTTTCTTTCCTTTTTTTTTTTTTTTTTTTTTGGAAAAAAATTAGTTTAGTCAAAAATTAAAGGAATATTTTGTTAAATTCATTTCCTTGAAAAAGTGATGATACTTATTTCGATACGAAACTTACACGATAGTTATTATTTTTTACTTGGAGAATATTACAGGAAACGGTTTCGTCAAAAACGAAGAAAGTTTCACAATATTATTATCCATTTTTTTAAAGTGCATGGTAATTTTAGACTACACATGCATTAAAAAAAAGAAGGAAATGAATTAAGTATCGAAGTACAACTTGGCATTTGTTGTACATGTCATGTACATGCCATTATAATTTAACTTTCAAGCTTACAAAAATGAGTATGAGTTTAGTTATTGCTTTTTATCTTTTCAATTTAACGTTGGTAAAATTATAAAAATTCATTATTTTAGTTAATGTATGCTGTGTTCTTTAAGTCACTATAGCTGGCATTAAAATGAATAGTTTTTTTTCTGTCCCTTTTCTTTAACGCATTCTTTCGTTAGATTCTTCCTGTTCAGATAATCAAATAAAAAAATTAAATATTTAAATTAAGAAAATATTGATGATGATATTACTACTACAAATATGTTATTAATAACAGCAGTAATAAAGCTTCAAAATCAATTAAACTACTATTTCTATAACTGCTGCTATTTCTACTACAGCTATTTCTTCTAGTTAGCAAATACTGTTCTTATTAGAACTAATTCTTATTACTACTAAAGCTGCTGCTATTATTATTACTACAATTAAGAATAATATTAATAATTGCTATTATACCACTGATATTAATTTGAATAGATTTGATACAAACGAATCCTAAAATATTATACTTATCCTAAAATATTATACTAAATCAAAAGAAATGAAATCAGAATAATTCAGTGTCAAATGTGGAGCAGAATTTAATAAAATAATAGATAAATAAATAAGGAATTAATAAATAATGAATGAATAAATAAATAAATAATTTATAAATAAATAAATAATAAATAATAATAAATTTCTCCAATTCAAAGAAATATCGAATCAAAATTTCAAAGAAACATCGAATTAAAAATATGCCTTGTACAATAAATCATTTTGAAAGGATAAAAAAAAAACTAAATTACAGATCAATTTATTTATTTAAATCTGAAGGAATCACATGATAGTGTCACTAAACAAAACTTCCTTTTTTTTAAAAGATATTATGGATCCATAACTCAAAAGAAAAAAACTTAATTGTAATATTAGCGTTAAAAAATGTCTTCTAAAGGTGTTGCAAGTAATAAATCATTCATGAAATTCGCGTGCAATACCTCCCGCTTTCCTTATGGCCTAAGTTTCAAAGATATCCACCCCGTTAAAAATCCCTCGGCTCTTTCCGGCAATTCGGTCAATATAAAATGCACGCGATTATCACATTCGTCCAATCAAATCCATCTGTTCAGTTAACACTCACGATTGGCTGAAGCTTAATTAATTTTTACGCTTGATTTAGTATCAAGAGGGGGATTTAGACTCTCTAGTGTTTGTCTGGGAAGTTGTGATACAGATAGGATTATAAAAAAAAATATGTGACTTTTTCTAAAATAGGAATACCGGAATTTAATGATGGATTTGCCCTTTCAAATAGACAATATGACTCCTGCTTCGTAAATATATGAGGAATGCATAGATTAAATGAAGAAAAAGTAAATAAGGATTTACCTTTACAGCATTTACAAATATTTTATGAGAAAACTTATTTTAGTTTTAACCAACGAATTAATATAATTGATCATTATTTAAACTGTTCCTTTGGTTCAATTAATTTGGTGATTTTATTCAAGTTCGAACATATTAAAAAGGCAAATGTTGGATCCGATTTCAGACTTAAAAAAAGTGGTTTATTTACTTTGATTATAAGAACTCATGAAATATAGTTTTAAATGATATTATGCATGTTTTTCGGCTTTGGCGTAGCAATTAGAAGTGATTGGTTTCTGTTGGCGAATTATTTATTGGAATCAATGCCTGAATTGATCTTATTCAAATTTAAAACAATTTAAAGTGTTGGTTTAAAAATTGATTAGTTTTCTTGGATTAAAAATTAAATATACTTAATCTTTAAATCAAGAATTAAAAGGAAATAAAATTAAGTGATTAATTAATTCGAAAAATAATCAATAAAGTCTTATTTGAAATTATGTGTGTTTTTAATTTTAGCATAAGAGTCCAAACTGTGCGATTTTTTTTTCTCCACAAGTGGGGGTAAAGTTCCGAAAAACTTCCCCCAACATCTTTTCAGGGGATGAGAAGGATTTTTTTTGCAACTTAGTAATAGCCTCAAAGCTTACGTCTGTTTGGTCTTAAAATGCAAAAATTTAATTAACTAATTCTTAAGAAAAAATTTAAAAAATTTAATTTATTATCAAATAAATACAATATATGAAATTTTGGTTGTAAAATTTTTTTGTCATAAACTAAAATATATGAGTTATAATTTAAAAAAAAAAAATTCTTCTAAAAATCTAAATTTTTTATTAAAAAAAAATTGCATTCGAAAATTTGTTTTTTAAAATGCGTAATAAATGTAGAATTTATTCAATACATATATATATATATATATATATATTTAAAATTAATAATTTTGCTTCGCTGTTTGTTATTTTTGAGTTAAGTAGCAATGCACACATTACGTTGTGGATTTGAACCAAATATAAATTATTCTTGAACATTTAAATCAAATTATTTAATTTTTTTTTCGGATTGTGAGGTCTCCTTAAAATATTTTAAATAATAATTATTTTTTTAAAATATGTGATTTAAAAGCCTTAGGGTTATTTATGTATAAAAACACGAAAACAAAATAATCAAAATAATTAAATAATTATCAATGCAATTTAGCTTGCAGTTAAGAAAAAGCGCATATTTAGTATGGATCAATTTTGAAATTTCAATAAAATAAATTTTAAAAAAGCGTCTCTTAAATTGATTATTTCACTAACATTTTGTAATTGCTAATTTCATGAAGTTTTTAATTGTATTTACACGGAGAAAAAAAATTCCGATATTATTGTATAAAATCAAACTATATGGTATATAAACCATTCATTTGGTAATTTTTCCGTTCATATGATAACGGTTAACCGGAAATTCTGGTTTTAGAAATTAAAATTCTAATTACCACACATTTAGTAAAAACTATAAAGCTGAAAAGTAAATTTAACCTAATAAATAGTTTTTATGCCATGCTCTAAGGTATCATGATAAAACTGCAGCATTTTACTGCAGGCACCAAATTTCATCGCATATTATAAAATCATATTTTATTCTTAATTTTAACAAAATCATTAACAATGCTCCACTGTAACTGAGCCTTTTAGTGTTGCCGTAACGGCCGTAACACGGTAAATTTTGCCATATCCTGGTAATTTTGATCATACATTTTTTTCTCTTAATGTACGCAACAACACTGAACAATACCACGAAACTTTATATTTGTCGATTAGTTTAAAACCAAATATGCTCTACTTAGCCCCGAAATTAAATATGAAAATTTTTAAATGTTAAGAAAATGAAAATTAAGATATAAAAGTCAAAGGAAATTAAAATAAATAAATAAATATTAAGTAAATAAAAAAATAAATAATGATAAATAATTAAATAATTACTAAATGAAGTTCTTCCATAAAAAAATAAATTCTATTAGGAAATTAAATAGGCATAGAAAAATAAAAAAATTACTCGATGAAACTGCGTAAAAAATTAAAAGGTAATTACATTTCTTTCTAAACATAGAATCTGCAAATTATTTGTTATGTAGAGAAACTTTTTTAATCAATTTTGAAAGCGCAAAGTCACCCAAATATTACTTAAAATGCGACATTTATTCAACATTTATAGAGTTTAGAATTAATACAATAACAACATTATCAAATAAAATAATGCGCATTTTCTATCACACTATTAATAAAATAAAAAAAATAAACATTTAATGTTCTTCTGATCTAGCAATCATTCCAAAATGTTTTCAATCAATTATCGGAGATTCAGCAAAATTTTAATAAATACTTCCCCTGCCGCAATCTTATACAAAATAATAAATACAGAAAAAAAACATATTAGATAGCAAATAACATCACTAGAACTACTTCTACACACGAGGTCTTTCAAATAAATAATAAGAAAATAATAAGAAAAATTAGTGTACATTGAAACCTAATGAAAAGTCACTTTACGAACCGTCATCACCCTCAATTCAACTAAGAGGCTTAATAAATGTTCGTTTTGTCACGTGAATAATTCTAATTTTGTATCCAAATAAAGTGGAAACTGGTTTAGATGTTTAATTAGTTTTTATTTTCTTCATAAAATACCAGCTGTCTCTAGATTTATTGTTCATTTTATTCGCAAAGAATAAAATATCGTGAGGTTTTAATTGCGATGCATTCGTATATTTTGAATGATTAATGTAATTCTACAGGTGAGCTGGATGCGATGTTATAACAAAAAGCTTTTATTTGCTGATCTTTCAAAAATTTTAATAAATATATATTTATTATAAGCCGCTTACTTTAAATGGTTCTTAAAAAAAATTATCCTTTTTCATTGCTTAAACAACTTAGGTTTGAAATAAATTTAAAAATTAACTTTGAAGATAATTTGTTTTATTGTTCTAAACCATTAATTTACTATACATCCTTTTGTATTTAATTTTATTTTGATTTATAATACGCATGATTCGTAACAAAATCGATGTTTCCTTTTCAAACAAAAAGCTTTGAATTATGATTAATAATTGTTCTTAATAAATCACATTGATTAAAGGAAAATCGTTATGATTAGTGATAGAATTGATAATATCATCCATAAATGCAAAATTAATTAGTTTTTTAGTATAAGTATTTAATTTTATTTAAATAAATTATAAATATAATAATTTGTTTTATTAAATTATTTTGTATTAAACGTTTTTTTTAATATACACTTAGCGAAATTTGTACCATAGATCATTTTCTTCATTAAACAAACAATTTTTGTTTGATATGAAAAAAATTAGCAAATTAAATTGTTTTTAATGAATCATATTCTTGAAAAGAAACAAGTTAGGATAAGTTATAACAATAATAATAAAATCTATAGATTTAATGCATATGTTTTTATTAAAACTGCAAATATTATTTGAAACCTATGCCTTAAATGTTTTTAATAAAATCCTCCTTTCATCATTGGACAATTTAAGGATTTTTGTACGAAAAAAAAAATTATAACCATGATTTTTAAAGAAATACTTAAATGATTATACGAAATATATTTCGAGAAAAAATAAGTATAAAAACAGATATTAAATAAATATTTAATAGATATTAAATAAATATATTAGATATACCGACATTAAACAGATGAAAAAACATATTGAATGTACTTTAACTAAGACTTTTTATACAAGTTGGTGCAATGATAGATATATGGTAAGAATACTACTAGACTACATGCTTCACTTAAGAGCTGCGTTTTGTTGTTGTTTTTTGGTGGCAATGTTGAAAAAAATCGGATCATGACTAACTCTACAGCTATTTTCTTAAATCTAAACTCATTAATTATAGTTACACCTATTCCGATCTGATGATACAAACCCAGTAAAAAAGTTAACTTTTGCTAATCTCATGGAAAACAGGAAATGTGGAAGTCCACCAAAGTGGCTTGATTGAAAAAAACTATTACATAGTAAATAACAAAAACAGCCTTGCTGTGGATACGACCAGATGGCAAGGACAACTTGAGATGGTCTTCATCTGTAACACGCTATAGTGCCTTGAAAGAAGATGAAACTCAATATTCAAGTGTGATGTTTAAAACATGAACATTAGATTTAAGTGTAATCCAGTGAATCCAGATAAGAAGTTTTACTAAATTTCGATTGTCTAGATGTGATTTGCTGTACTTCTTTCTAGATCTTCTTCTAACAGCTAAGTGTTTTAGACGCTAATAGTATGCTATTTTTCTATAGCTTTTGCAAGCTTATTATTGCTATTCAAGACTGTTAGATTAGGTTTTGTCTCTTTTTAACCAGCGTGCGCTATGCAAATCATGAAATTGTTATAAAATATGCCAATATGTCACATAAAAATGCCAATATGAAGGGAAGCCTTAGTTTTGCGAAAACTAGAACTATTTTAGGTCTACTTTTTTGATGCTTGATTTACTCCAAAATTACAATGTTTGAGCTCATGAGAGCATGCAAAATTTTTTAATTATTCACAATTTTCAGCAAATTGGTAAAATTTTGAAAAGTTATTTTTTTTCTTTAAAAAAAAAGTTTTTTAATTTGTTTTTAACTATTTAAGTTCTTTATCCGTCTTAAGGTCCAGACGTTTTCTTACAAAAAGTAAGAGTACATTGTTTAAAACTAAATCTTGGCTTTGAGTTTCAAACACTTAAACTCTTGCTTTTACATTCTCTTTGGCGAACAATTTCCCTTAAATCATTATAATGATTAAAATTCAACTCATACACTTACAAGCTATCACACTAAATTAATAGAAACAAGCTGCACTCATTTTAATAAGACAAATTATAATCATATGAATTATAAAAAAAATCCTCATCAATTTCCTGTGCAGACGGAAATTGCCTTGCACCTCCTACAAAGTGTGAACTAGTGTGTGCAACAACTCTTTTTACAAGTTGAGATTACGCACACGCGATAATTCGTTTAAAATGCGGCCGTGCGTGCGATTTCGCGTGACAAGTTGTCGAAAAGGACATTTTTAATCACCAAATTTTCGCTCTTGCTTCGGTGATGGTTGACCAGATTTTATTTTTGACGACATAAACGTTGCGTTGGCTGCTTGCGTGACCCGTCAACTGCTGTAAGTGACACGTCACCAAAATAGCCGATTCGCCAACAAAGCCAAGATGGCAAAGCCAACCGACTACGTCATCACATGGGTCCGTGAACATGGAGAAAATTATGTGGTTTTGTCGTGGAACAATGAATGCGTTGACAGTTTTATCTTATGACATTTACAAACATTATAAATAATGTTAACGCGTGGAAAAACTCATAAACAATCGAGTCATTTTAAAAAATATTACTGCCACACAAAATCAGGAAAATTTCTACAGTTTAAATTAGCGTAAAACTTGAACATGTTTTCTCATGGTCATTGAAGCAATTATAATCAGTTTTGTAAACAAACTACTTTCCCCCCTTTTATCCTACTTGAACCATAATATCGTTCAGAATTGCTGATGTTTAAATTGTAAATTCAAACATAGTAGGGTTTCAAACCATATCATGGTACAGATAACCACCTTTTTCAGATTTCTTTACACTCTGAATACGTAAATCTAAAAATTTGTCAGCAAAATTTCCATATATTTTGATTAATATTGTTCAAACATAGCTAAGTTTCTAATCACGCATCCAACTTTTTCATACTTAATTAGTATAATTTGTAAAAAATTCCGAATCAAATTAGGGTAAAAAGTACCGGTACTCAGGGTGCCGGGGCTTTTCACCGTGAAATCCACTTTCATCGGAACATATAACGAACCAAAAATTTGGAATGCCATAATTTAAGATAAGTACCGTGAAATCACTGAATCATTCCAATTAAATAAATATTACTGTAAAAATTACGGTATAATATTTTATGGTTAAAATAGGTTTTACATATAATACACAAAAGGAGGAGAGACTTAATACTGCAATTTGAACCAACATTTTTTACAGTGAGTGAATACTCAACTCGAAAAGTTTGTATGCGAAATTGTAATATGTTTAGACAATTGTACATATTTCATACATGCTAAATTTCTAACCACATGCTTCAATTTCTAACACAGTGCAAATTGCCAACTCTTTCTGATTTAATTACACTATGAATATTTAATTCTGAAAGTTTGTATGCCTATTGCATTATGGTATTATTAATATAGTTTAAAAGTTTTGAAATTTTAAACCACACAAATATCTAACTTTTTCAGATTTGACTACAGCAAAGTAATAAGGTATTTAAAAATTGTAATTTAAGTGTTTGAAAGAATTGAGCTTAAATTACAGCTTCTGTATATTGTTTTTTATGGAAAAGTATCTTTCAGTATACAGTTCAAACAAAAAAAAAACTAATAAATGGAAATTAGCTAATAAATTGAGAAAACTTGAGCTTGTACTACACAAAACTTCTACTCAGAGAAAAATAATTCTGGAAAAATTATCATATTGTATGCTAATGGTAAAATCATAATTCTGGTAATAAAACCAAAATATACGGAATTCAAATTATTCCATTTGGTAATTTTTACCGCTGATATGATAACGGTTTCCCGAAAAATTACATTTTACCACAAATTTAGTTAAATAAGCAAAATTAAAAAGTTAATTTAACCGAATTAAAGTTATTTAAAAGTTAAAGTTTGTTTTCATACCATGTTTTAATGTATCATGATTGATAAAATTACCGAATTTTGAGACATTTCTCAAATTTTACCACAAATTATACAACTTCATTTCATTGTTAATTTTACCAAAAACGTTACCAAAACTTTTCGGGAAAAATTACCAAGCTTTTTAGGGTTCCCATAGATTTAGAAATTCGATCAATTTCACTATATTCTTGTAGTTTTGACTATACTTTTTTTTCTCAGTGCATGACTAGAGTAACGGAGTTAAAAGAGTAAAAATATCACGTTTACCAGAAGACATGTTTTTAATTTAATAATGCGGGTATTATTCTTCAATTTTAAAAAATTGAGGACGAAAGTTGAAACCTGTTAAAAAAAATTTTAAAAATTTGAAGCTTCATTAAACGTTGTTTAAATTAAGTTTTTTTGTTTGACCATAGGAAGCTAACTGCTTCAGAAAAAAGCAAAAGAAATTACTTATTGAACTAAAATACGTAATCATATGCTTTTTCCTCACTGACTGAATAAAAGATAATGTTTTTTTAATTCTTGTCTTTTTAACTCTTTTTTAATTTTTTAAATTCTTCGTTTTTTTAACAACACATTTTTTTCAAAAAAAATTTATCATCTTTCCAAACTTAACGAACTTTATGTAAATAAAAGGACATTTAATTTCTGCAACGAATTTTTAAACTATAGACAAATTGAAAACTGAAACAATCTTAAATTGAAATCACGTTTTATTAAATTTTAGAGCACCCCATGTTTCAGTTTTGAACGTCACTAAAGAAAAAATATCAAATGTTACTGTAAGTATATGAAAATGTGTTGAAATTCATAAGCAAATAAGAAGAAAAAAAATTTAATAAATATTTTTTTTAATAAAACAAGAAGAAACGTTTCAGCAAGCATTGTAAATCTTTATTCTCACATAACCTGATGCATGTTAAAATTAGCTCACTGAGCAAAAAAGCATGGTTAAAACTTCAAGAATATGTTAAAACTTCCTTTGCTTTTGGCTCTATGGAGCATAAAAAATCACGGTAATTTCTACCGAAGCGCTTTGGTAATGATTTTGATATAATTAACTATAAAATAATGTTTTATAATATGTGATAAAATTTTGATAAAAGTGGTAAAAATTTGGTGATTTTATCATGATACCATAAAGCATAGCATGGAACATTTTACTAAGTTAAATTTACATTTCTGTTTTGCATTTTTCACTAAATGTGTGATAATAAAAACTATAATTTTGAAAACCAGAATTTCCGGTAAACAGTTACCATATGAACAAAAAAGTTGCCAATTGAATGGTTTAAATGTCATATATTTTGCTCTTATTAATCAAAATTATAGCTGTTTTTACCAAAAATGACAAAATCATAGATTACGGTATATTTAATAGATTTTTTTCTCTGCCCATTACGATGCTGTTTTCTTATAAGAAAAAATAACAATCTTATAATCCCATAAGTATAAGAAGCATTATATGCATTTTTTTAAAGAAAAAGCTAGCTCATAGTCCTTGAAATAAAAACTGAAATTTTATTTACTATGCATATTTCATGCATTCAAAATTTATCCAAGCGAAGTTCCGGGAAATTCGAGCTTCTTAAAAATATTGTTACTGCACAAAACAGGAAAATTCTCACGGTTTTATAAAAAGAAAGAATTAAATACAACTCAAATACAAGGCAGAGAATCTTCAATTCATGGTCATTCAAACAAAAATTAAAAATTTTGTTTAAAATATATTGCGTATTCATGATTCAAAATAACTGACATTGTTGGGTGTAAATATGTCTTAGAAATATATCAAATGTAATAAACTTTCCTCTTCTTCAATCATAAGGAAGGATAATACGTATTCAACTGTTTCTGAATTCAATTGCATCAATCAATATCTCGTTTTTTAGTTGTCTTATTGAAGTGGTGATACTTAATTATCCCGGAAAACGTGTATTAAATTACATGGTTTTGAATAAACTCATATAAAAAATAAACGAGATTGCATATTTTTTTGGCTCGAAATTTTGCATGAAGTACTTGCATTGACTATTTCTTTGAAAAAAAGATAATCTTAAATTTTTGAGTTGAGTCTAATACAGGGGTGGCCAAGCTCCTTAATAATCGAGCCATTTCTCAAAATTTGAAATTTTTCGCGAGCCGCAATTAAATACGTATTTAAAAGGTATACAAAAAAGGTATTAAAAGTGCTTTTTCAGAAATTGAAACCATATAAACGAAAGTACAAAATATGTGTATTGAATTTAAATATTAAAAATTAAACACATTTATTTTACTTCTCTTGATAATTCTTTAAAATTTGGTGAATAATTGGTGACAGTACTTCTCAGTAATTCATTGAGATGCTGGTTACTTAATACTGATCGGTCGGATTTCACGAATTTTAAAGTGGAATAAAATGATTCATATAAGTACGTTGTTCCGAATATTGAAATAATTCGACAAGCAGCCTGTTTTAATTCAGGATACTTCGATTCTGGTACAAATGGCCCTTAGTCTTTCATACTTGTTGTCAGCAATTTAAAAGATATTTTGAAACACATATGGAACAATAATAATTTTTTTAAAATATAATAGCACAAAAATGAAAAGGGAACTCTGGTACATTTATCGAAAACGACAAACAATCCTTCAAACAGCCGCAGGTTGGCCACGCCTGGTCTAATATGCTAAGATTTATTTATTTAAATTTTTTCAATTTTTAGATTTAATGTAATTTAGAAGGATTATTTTAAAGGAAAATCTAAAAGTAGCATACTTAAATTTTTTGAGTGTTATTCATGATAATCATGATAATTCCNTTAAAATTTGGTGAATAATTGGTGACAGTACTTCTCAGTAATTCTTTGAGATGCTGGTTACTTAATACTGATCGGTTGGATTTCACGAATTTTAAAGTGGAATAAAATGATTCATATAAGTACGTTGTTCCGAATATTGAAATAATTCGACAAGCAGCCTTTTTTAATTCAGGATACTTCGATTCTGGTACAAATGGCACTTAGTCTTTCATACTTGTTGTCAGAAATTTAAGAGATATTTTGAAACACATATGGAACAATAATAATTTTTTTTAAATATAATAGCACAGAAATTAAAAGGGAACTCTGGTACATTTATCGAGAGCCACAAACAATCCTTCAAAGAGCCGCAGGTTGGCCCCGTCTGATCTAATATGCTAAGATTTATTTATTTAAATTTTTTTCAATTTTTAGATTTAATGTAATTTAGAAGGATTATTTTAAAGGAAAATCTAGAAGTAGCATACTTAAATTTTTTGAGTGTTATTCATGATAATCATGATAATTTCGTCTTTTTTTAAACTTTCTTTTTCTTTTTTTGCTGCTAAAAGCAATAACACCTAATTTTATTTCTCGACCAAACTTGTTGCCGTTTTTTCCATCAAGTAATTTTGTTTTGTTTGAGTAAAAATCTAATTACACAATGTCTGTTGAATACCGTGGAAAGAGTTAATATAACGAGGGTTAAGGGTTAATATAATGAGATTTAATATAAAAATTTTTCCAGGCCTTCAGAGAAGCATATGGGGTCAGGCAACCTCCCCTTCCAATTACTTATTTCTAAACATTTTTATTTAATTATTTTTGTTTAATTTTTCAAAACGCATACTTTTTCTTTCTAAGAATACTTTTCTAAGAATTCTTAACAAAGTCGATGCAACTACGAGTATACGGTAAAAAAATTTGTTTGTTTTTGTTAGGACCGAAAAAATAAATCAGGGCAAAATCAATACAACTAAAATAATTGTTTATCGCATAAAATAAACATGACTGAAACAAAATGTGTTTCATGCAGGGAAAATGCAACATGTTTTTGAGTTTATTTTATTTTATTTAATTATTTTGTTAACGTTGCGTTTTATTTCTATCATATATCCATCATTGAAATATGCATAAATATTAAAATCAATCGTATCTCTTGGTTAAAATCAATTCCAAAATTGTTGTACACGTTAACATGTTTGACAGGACGTATTTTTCCAGTAAGATACATTTTTGCTTCGTCTCAATTTCTAATATTTAAGTGAGCAGGACTAATCTCAAACGTTTTGTAATTTGCATAGCAATAAAAATTGCGCCAACAGTAGCCATTTTTATCATTTTGTTAATCTGTTAAAACATTTGATTCAACGCCACGTTAAGAAGTCGATTCATCAAGAACGAACTGTTATCTTGCTTAAGATCATGTGTTGCGATAATGGATTGGACTTATACAAAGTTTCGGTAACAGAACAGTTGCTTAGAGAATAAATCTCAAAACAAGAAAGTAACGAAAATAAATTTTGACCTATGCCAGCTGTTATTACAATTTGTTGCAAGTTTTTATTTAAAGATCATGATGATATGCTTTTCTCTTCACCGCAAGAGAAGAATTATTTCTTAGACCAGAAGGTTTTGCTGGAAAATCTATTTGTCAAAAGTCATTTTTACTTAATTTTGGATGTCTTTCAAATATGATTTGATTCGTTACTTTTTAACAACTTGTATAAGTTTTATGGAAACGATAAAAAGGCGATGTCTTATGTTTGAGTAATTATCGAAAATTTAAAAGAGGAGTTTTTTTTTTCTTTTGAAAATTGAGTGAAATATATTATGTATGTTCTAGTTTAAAAATTAAGTGAAATATATATTGCATATCATAGACTAACAAACTAAGTGAAATGTATTATGTTATAGACTTAAAAATTAAGGGAAATGCAAATTGTATGTAAAAGATTTAAAAATTAAGTGAAATACCTAATGTATGTTACAGGCTTAAAATTTAAGTGAAATATGTAGTTTATTTAATAGACTAAACTATCTACGTAAAGTATATAATGTATGTTATAGACTTAAAAATCAAGTAAAATCTATAGTGCACGTTATAGGCTTCAAGGTTTTACTAGCTTAATTTTTTCTGCTGCATGTAAAATAAATATAATGGAACTGATGCATAACTACACTGAGAAAAAAGTGTAGTCAAAACTACCAAGAAATGGTAACATTTATACTTCTATTATTAATTCTGTTATTATTCTATTATTATTCTAGTATTCTAACATTAATTTATAGCTTTTGGGAATACCAAGAACCTCGGTAATTTATATCGAAGTGCTTTGATAATGATTTTGGAAAAACTAACAATAAAATATGGTCTTATAATATGTGATAAAGTATCAAAAATTTGTAAATTTTATCTTAAAAATTTATTGGCAGGGCACAAAAAGCGAAAGAAATTAAGAAAAGCTTTACGAAAAGAAAAATCTACACAATAAGCCATTTTTAGCGGAAATTATTCTTATTTATTACGACTTCGTAATACCACAATTAGAATAAGGCCACAACTTAAAAAGCGCGAAATTGATTCTTGATTTATTACATTAAGTTTCAAAGTGAAGGTGTTTAAAATCTGTAAAACAGGCAATTTAATTTTTACCGAATAAAAGTACATATTGCAGGAATCTTTCTTTCTAATTTATTTAATTTAATTTCCTAATAAGCATTTTTTTTTTTTTTTGTTACTAGTGGATTGCGCCCCCTGCTCGCTAACGCTCGCCAACTCCCGAAAATTGCTACGCAGTCTTATATGGTTTGCTTCGCAAACCGAACTCGCTTCGCTCGCTACTAATTTAGATACATTCCAAGTGCACAAAATTCTAAGAATTCAAATCCATATAACAGCTTTTTTTTTAAAAAAAAAGAAAAAATTTCATCTTTTTAGTAAATACTAAGTCATTAAAATAAATTTGAATTCAAATAAATGACATGTAATTCGTTAAACCTATTAGAAATGTGCTATGTCCTAAATATGTCCTAAGATAAAATTTCTAAAACTGATATCTCTTTAAAAAGGTTAAAATTAAGTCTATTAAAAATTGAAATAAGTGAATTGCAATGGATCAAGCACGACCTGCATAAACAAATAAATTTTCGTAGAACAAATAAATTCGTGATATAAATAAAAAATCGTCAAATAAATTCGTAATATTATTCGTTATTATTATTATTATATTATTATTCGTTATTATCGTAATATTAATTATATTCGTTAATTCGTGAAAAAAAGCGCTTTCGACAAAATGCTAAAATAGAGATATATCGACAAAGACTACTCACTTATGCCTAGCTTATGCTCTTTCTGGTTATTTCAGTTTCCGCTTTTAAAAGCACTATATGTTGAGCCATCTCAGCTAGATTTGGCATGTGACATTCTTAGCGGCAATCATTGGTCGATTTTCTAGCGTTGCCATTCGGGGAGTTGTAATGAGGCGTTTTTTTTGTCGCCGTGTTAGAGAAATATATATATAGATACTGAATAATGATATAAATATTTTATTTTACATTATCTCATCGATGGATGATTTGTTGATCAACTTATAAATAAAGCTATATATGTATAAATTATGTTGACTTTTTCATGAATTTTCGTATTTAAATTTAAAAAAAGGTAATTTAATTTTATTAACATTCATATTTCGGTTCAATTATATTGATAAGATCTCAGACTGAAGCCGTTTTAACTACCTAATTACATCCCGATTGAGACCAAAAAACGGAAGCTTATAAAAAGAGGGAGATATCAAAACAATTTCAGCGTAACGAATAAGTTTTCAAGCTTTCATTTTATTGGTGAGGCCTACCACAATGGCGAATCAAGCACGCCCACATTTGCGTTTTAAGAGGCGTAATAATACAAGTGAACTGACAACAACAACAACAACACCAAAAAAAAGTTCAGAAGCAATCTCTGATGACGGCTCTGAGAAAACAATCAAGAAATAGAAGAGATCCACCAACAGTTCTATTGTTTAAATTATGCCGACCACAATGATAGGTCGGATAATTTTGAGCTGGCTTCCGTTTCAAATGATGCTTTCGAATGGTGGAAGAGATAATTGAACTTTCAGGGTTAATTGGTGTCGAGAGAAAATTTAGATGCAGTTTGTTTAGCAACTTAAATTACTTTGAAGAAATCTATTGTGTTGCGAGGAAATTACTTACGGAAATCAACTTATGGCAATTTTTATTTTTTCTTGTAGGCATCTGATAGTTAAAGGTAAAAGAAAGTGGAAAATACACACGGGAAAAAAATCTAGTTAAATTACCGTGTTGTTTAGTAACATTTCTGCTTTTAAAAAAGTGTCTTTATAAAAACATTTAAACCTTTCATTCGGTAGTTTCTCCATTCATATAATAACGGTTTACCATAAATTCTGGGTTTCATAATTATAGTTCTAATTATCGCACATATAGTAAAAAATACAAAATTGAAAAATAAATTTAACCGAATAAATGCCATGCTCTAAAGTATCATGCTAAAATTACAAAATTTTACAACGTATACCAAAGTTTATTACAGATTATTAAACCATATTTTATTGTTAATTTTACCAAAATCATTTACAAAGCGCTTCGGTAACAACTACCGAGCTTTTTGGTGTTCCCATAGAGTCAGAAATACAAAAACTTTTACCATATTCTGGTAGTTTAGACCATATTTTTTTTGCCGTACAGGCACATATTTTATTTACTGAGACATCAAATGTACAATGACGTAATTACATTGAAATTTCGAGAAAGGTTAATTTTGTATAGGTTTTTTCCAACAGTATTCAAAATATTTTATTTTCAGGCATTTTATAATCTAAATAATTACTCCCCACAAGTTAATTTACTTTTTTATACTTCTATTATTTTTGAAAACCTTTGAAATTTAAGACTGTTATCCTCAAAACACTTAAAAAAATGTTTAAATTACTTTTATGCACTTCGCTTACTTCCTAGTTTAACCCCCCCCCCCTACAACATTTTAGACTTACAAACTTCATATGGAAGCAAGCTTTGTTAAAGTTGTAATCTATTTTAATACTTTTGGTCATTATTTTATAACTCATGAAATTGGTTTCAAAACAATTACAATTACAGAATTTTCATAAATTTTATATTATGAAACAAAAAAAACAAAAAAAACTATTATTTATGAATTTGAGCTTGAACAAACAATTTGATGTTTCCGGAAGAACTGATCCTATGTTAGTTTTGTTATAGTTCTCATTGTATAGTGCATCAAAAAAAAAAAAAAAAAAAAAAAANAAAAAAAAAAAAAAAAAAAAAAAAAAAAAAAAAAAAAAGAGGACCATGCTGAATAGCTTTTGATTTAATAATCTGATCGTCACGCCCTAGGACTAACTCTTAATGGTTTGAGGAGGCGATCTCAAATATGCAAATCAATTAGTGCAGACGATAATTTCAGTTACTGAATTAGACACAAAAATGTACTTACTTTAAATAAACCTATCTTTTTTTTTAAACGGGTTTGGATTTCTGACCCCCAAAATATAGGGGGTAGTCTAGGAAGTATGGTCCCCATATTTTGGTCAAGAGAGCGATCCAAAGTTTGGTCCCCTTAATGTTTAGATTACTTTTTGCGTATTTCACCATATCCCGAGAACTTTTTAAGTAAATTAAAAAAAATTTGCACGCAATTATGAAATTCGCTTATCCAAATATATGTAAAAAAATCAATTTTAGTAAATGTTTTGTATTTTTTAATAATGCGTTTAATAATAGTCGAAAAATTTTGTCGATTTCGTCAAAAATATGATAGTCGAATTACAATTTTTTAAATCATTTTAAAGTACGTAATTTTGCATGGCAAAATACAAAGTTTGGGAGAAATCGATTGAATAGTTCCTGAGGAATCGAAATTTTAAAGACGTTGTATATTTACTTTTAGAAATGCCAACTGATCTCCTTGAAAATCAATTAGTTGTGTAATTAATTCATCATGTTGAATATAGGTTATTCTACTTTTCATAATCACGCATTATGTACTTAATTAAACTAAGTTTTACTTACATCGCTATTAATTTCAGAAAGGTTATTTAAATGCCTATTTCTGGAGTTAAAAACTAAATTCAAGTTTTTAATTCTTAAAAACTTGAAGCTAAATCCATCTAAGCTCTTCCATAATTTCTCCTCTAAAGAAAATAAAACTAATTTTTCAGAATAAAAACTACATCCACTTTACTTGAATATTAAATTTTATAAAAGAATTTTCCGAGAAAAATAATGAGGAATCTACCATAATTAAAAAAAAGAGCCATAATTAAAAATTACCTAATAATTAATAATTAGAATCTACCATAATTAAAAATTAGAGACACAAGCTTATTTCAAAATAATGAAAAAGTTCTTATTAGCATTCTCAAACAGACGTAGATAAACAATAGTGACAAATTAAACCTCTTTAATCCACGACTTCAATTCAAGAATCTTTCTTAAGAAAAGCAACAAACTTTGCATTATTCTCAAACCAACTTTAAATAATATTCATAAATTAAGCCTCTTCAATCCACCAATTCA
Organism: Parasteatoda tepidariorum; assembly: GCF_043381705.1. Classification (NCBI taxonomy): domain Eukaryota; kingdom Metazoa; phylum Arthropoda; class Arachnida; order Araneae; family Theridiidae; genus Parasteatoda; species Parasteatoda tepidariorum. Next base: position 24,193,692 of record NC_092211.1, on the reverse strand, counting down.
ACCTTTTTAATCTAATAACTTTTCCTTAGAAAAACAGAAACAAACCTAGAGTAAAAAGAATAAAAAAATGACTATATCGTAAGAGACATAAGCATACTCTAATCCGAAACAACCCCAGTATTTTTATTCAAATTCATCATAAACAACAACTACCAATCAAAACCTCTTCCAATCCACCATTTTATCCTAAATACTTACTTATTAACACAATCCATATCTTATTTAGACTCTATTGCAATGTATAAGCTGACTCAAATCTGAAATCATCACGTCATTCTGAAAGCTAAATAAACAATATTTATAAATTAAACCTCTTCAATCCACCAATTTAACCTCTTTAATCCTTTCCTCTCCTTATAAAAACAGCAATCAACCTTCATAATTAAAAAATGACTGCATCATTAGGAACATAAGCATACTCAAATCCGAAATCAACCCAGTATTCTCAATTCAATTCACCGTAAACAACAATTAAAAAACCTCTTCCAATCCTCCACTTTATCCTACACACTTACTTATTAACCCAATCCATATCTTATTTAGACTCCATTGCAATGAAACAATATTTATAAATTGAGTCTCTTCAATCCACCAATTTAACCTCCTTAATTCTTTCCTCTCTTTATAAAAACAGCAATCAACCTTCCTAATTAAAAAATGACTGCATCATTAGGAACATAAACAGACTCAAATCCGAAATCAACCCAGCATTCTCAATTCAATTCACCATAAACAACAATTACAAAACCTCTTCCAATCCTCCATTTTATCCTAAGCACTTACTTATTAAGGGGACATTGAACATCTCGCTGAACGAAAATGCGGCGTGAAGTGACTTTTGCAATAACTGCTACAAAAAATTTAATTTTAATGATAGGTTTCTAAATTTTTTAATATTTATTTGTTAGGTTTTTTTTAATGTATTTCTGCAGTAAAATATACAAATTAAGTTAGACAATAATTTTTATTCATACAATTTATAGGCAAATTTTTTGTCAAATTTTCAAATTATGTCATCAGTAAGGTACATATAAAACTACAACTACTCAATATAATTGTCTGAAAAAAATTATGCACACAATATATAGCCTAGAGTATACAGTATACCTAAAATTAGACTAAAATGCACAATTTTTTGCAGAATAAAAAATTGACTGTTTCAAAATACCAATTTTTGCTGATTTTCGGCAATTAAATTTTACTCCAGATTTCAAAATGTTTAAATTTTTAACTAAATTTGAGGTTTACTGTATAAAACAATCAATGATGTATAAGCCTACCAAGTTTTATCTTTTTAAATTGTATAGAACAAGAGATATATGTACCTAAGTAACAAAAAATAATGTTTTGAGAAAAACAGATTTAAAGGTAAAAAAACATATAGTTAAAAATAATTCATAAATTTAAAGCTCTCCAGCACCATAACTTGTTTTATCTCGAGGTAGCGGGTTCGAATCCCACCGTAACCCTGGATGTATTCTTTGTGATGTCTTTCTCTGAATTGTTCTATCTGTATTTTCTACTTG
>NC_092211.1:24136560-24191299 GCF_043381705.1 Parasteatoda tepidariorum | reverse complement strand
ATCCCCCCCCCCCTCCTACAACATTCTAGACTTACAAACTTCATATGGAAGCAGCTTTAGTAAAGTTATAATGTGTTTTAATACTTCTGGTCATTTTTTTATAACTCAGGAAATTGATTTTAAAACAATTTCAAATACACAATTTCCATAAATTTCGTATTATGAAGCAAAAAAAAAAACTGTCATTTATGAACTTGAGTTTGAACAAACAGTTTGATGTTTTCAGAAGAATTGATACTATGTTAGTTTTGTTATTATTCTCATTGTCTAGTGCGTCAAAAAAAAACCGGATCACCCTAAATAGCTTTTGGTCTAATAATCGGATCGTCACGTAAAAAAATAACTATATCGTTAGAGACATCAGCATACTCTAATCCAAAATAACCCCAGTATTCTTATTCAAATTCATCATAAACAACAACTACAAATCAAAACCTCTTCCAATCCCCCATTTTATCCTAAATACTTACTTATTAACCAATCCATATCTTATTTAGACTCCATTGCAATGTGTAAGCTGACTCAAAACTGAAATCATCACGTTATTCTGAAAGCTAAATAAACAATATTTATAAATTGAACCTCTTCAATCCACCAATTTAACCTCTTTAATCCTTTCCTCTCCTTATCAAAACAGCAATCAACCTTCCTAATTAAAAAATGACTGCATCATTAGGAACATAAGCATACTCAAATCCGAAATCAACCCAGCATTCTCAATTCAATTCACCATAAACAACAATTACAAAACCTCCTCCAGTCCTCCATTTTATACTAAACACTTAGTTATTAACCCAATCCATATCTTATTTAGACTCCATTGCAATGTATAAGCTGACTCAAATCTGAAATCATCACGTCATTCTGAAACCTAAATAAACAATATTTATAAATTGAACTTCTGCTATCCACCAATTTAACCACGTTAATCCCTTCCTCTCCGTATAAAAACAGCAATCAACCTTCCTGATTAAAAAATGACTGCATCATTAGGAACATAAGCATACTTAAGTTCGAAATCAACACGGCATTCTCAATTCGATTCACCATGAACAACAATTACAAAGCTTCTTCCAATCCTTCATTTTATCCTAAACACTTACTTATTAACCCAATCCATATCTTATTTAGACTCCATTGCAATGTATAAGCTGACTCAAATCTGAAATCATCACGTCATTCTGAAACCTAAATAAACAATATTTATAAATTGAAATTCTTCAATCCACCAATTTAACCACGTTAATCCTTTCCTCTCCGTATAAAAACAGCAGTCAACCTTCCTGATTAAAAAATGACTGCATCATTAGGAACATAAGCATACTTAAATTCGAAATCAACCCAACATTCTCAATTCAATTCACCATAAACAACAATTACAAAACCTCTTCCAATCCTCCATTTTATCCTAAACACTTACTTATTAACCCAATCCATATCTTATTTAGACTCCATTGCAATGAAACAATATTTATAAATTGAGTCTCTTCAATCCACCAATTTAACCTCTTTAATCCTTTCCTCTCCTTATAAAAACCGCAATCAACCTTCCTAATTAAAAAATTACTGCATCATTAGGAACATAAGCAGACTTAAATCCGAAATCAACCCAGCATTCTCAATTCAATTCACCATAAACAACAATTACAAAACCTCCTCCAGTCCTCCATTTTATACTAAACACTTACTTATTAACCCAATCTATATCTTATTTAGACTCCATTACAATGTATAAGCTGACTCAAATCTGAAATCATCACGTCATTCTGAAATCTAAATAAACGATATTTATAAATTGAACCTCTTTAATCCTTTCCTCTCCTTATGAAAACAGCAATCAACCTTCCTAAGTAAAAAATGACTGCATCATTTGGAAGATAAGCATGCTCAAATCCGAAATCAATCCAGCATTCTCAGTTCAATTCACCCTAAACAGCAATTACAAAACCTCTTTCAATCCTCTATTTTATCCTAAACACTTACTTATTAACCCAATCCATATCTTATTTAGACTCCATTGCCAGACTAGCACCTAGTTTCGTTGAGGTATGCTTTAAGCACCTATTTGAATTGACGCTTCATTTCCAGCGTACCTATTTTCGGAAAGGTATCTGAAAAGCCCTCCTCTACTTGGAGACCATTTAATTTTTTTCCACAACCTCTCTTCTCAATGAAATAAGAATAATTACCGAGAGGGAAAAGTGCTCCCGTTCTACTAGAGATAGGACTCCTTATCTACCGCAGGTAATGTTCTGTGAAACGATCTTTTCCTTTATTTAAAGTAATATTTTGTCGGCCCTCTTCATAAATTTTCCAAGGATCAGGAAGTGGTGAAGAAGCTTATCTCGATCCAGGAATAGCGGCATCAGGAGTGTAGTTAACTACAGGGCGATGCTCCGATGTAAATTTTCTGTATCTTTACTTAGCAGTCGGTTCTAATTTTCTGCTTCAATTAGATGTCGTTTAAGGAGTGTTTAAATTAGACTGGAGTCTAATGACTGCGGAGGGCTGTGTTAAAGGGATTGAATGATTACCAAGTAAACAGAAACAAAGCTTGAAACTTGTAAAAAATTTATTTAATTGATAAAATTGGATGCTCCAATCTAAATGTTTTGTATCTCAGCAATCGATTCTAGTTTTCTGCTTTTAGGTGTCTTTTAAGGGATGTTTTAATTAGATTGGGGTTTAATGACTGTGGAAAACAGTGTCAGAAAGTTAAGTGATTGCCCTAAAATCAAAGACAGGGCTAAAATAATTTTTAAAAAAATCTATTGGAAAAAACTGGATGCTCTGAAATAAATTTTCTGTATCTTTACTTAGCAGTCGGCTCTAATTTTCTGTTTCAATTGAATGTCGTTTAAGGAGCGTTTAAATTAAGCTGGAGTATAATGACGTCAGAGAGTCTAACGTTAAAGGATAGATTTATTACTGAGTAAACGAAGACAAAGTGTGAAATTTGTAAAAAAAATAATTCAATTAATAAAATTGAATGCTCCTATTTATATGTTTTGTATCTTAGCAATCGTTTCCAGTTTTTTGCTTTTAAATATCTTTGAAGAGATGTTTTAATAAGACTGGGGTCTAATGACTAAAGAAAGAAGTTATTAATTGCTGTGGAAGTTGGTGTTACAGAATTAAGAGATTATTCTAAAAGCGAAGACGAGACTAAAAATAAGCAATAATAATAATAAAACCCGTTTAATAAATCTAAAGGCTCAGAACTAAATTTTCTTTATCTTTACTTCGCAGTTGATTCTAATTTTCTACATTTAAATGCCATTTACGGGAACTTAAGACTAGAGTATAATAAACGAAGAGGGTTGTGTTACAGAATTAAATGTTTACCTTGGAAGCGTAGACTATGCTTGAAATAAGTCAAAAAATAAAGTTATAAATTTTATAAAAACATATAACACTTTATTATTAGCACATTTTTATAAATTTCATAAAATCGGGTATATTTCCTGTGTTTTCCCTGAAGTCATTTAACAATGAGTTTTAAATTTTCTGCTTCAATTAGATGACGCTTAAAGGACCTTTAAATTCAATTGTAGTTTAATGGTTGCAGAACGCTGTATTACGAGATTGACTGATTACTGCTTTGTTACGGAATTAATTGATTACCATAAAAGCGAAGACAATACTTGAATTAAGTCCAAAAAATATCCTAATTCAAAAAACCGGATTCATGAAATCGATTGTTCCCGTGTAAATTTTTTGTATCTATGCTTAATAGTCAATTTTAGTTTTCTGCTTCAATTAGGTGTTGTCTAATCACTAGACCAATTTAGATATTCATTAGACTCGTATGGGTGTTTAAATTTGACTGAAGTGTCTAATGTAGAAGGCTGTGTTTGATGATTGATTATTGCTGCGTTAGGAGAGAGATTCATTAATCAAATATATCTCAAATNGTTTATTTTAAAATGAATGTCATTGAAGTAAAGTATTGAGCCATTTAAAAAATCATGGAGATTAGTTACATCATAGGAGTGTGGGAGGAAGAGTTATCGACAATGTCAACCTTCATCTATCAAAATGTACCGCAAGATTGAATCAAGTTAGCATGTCTTATATACCAGTGAATTGATGTTTAATTTTCGTAGTGGTAGTTACGCCGCAGGATCATTACATGTTATATAAAGTATTGTAAAATGGAGCATAATTTTTTTTAAACATTCTTATATTAATATACCATGGTATTTCAGAGAAAGAGGGGAAAGAAAGGAGAGAGAGAGAGAGAGAGAGAGATAGGAATTAGAGTTTAAATAAAATTGAAAAGTTAAGATGAAATATGTCAAAAATTATTTTATTAAATGAACACCAGAAAAATGGCAAATACATATTTATTTTTTTTATTATAGATTCATTTGGAAAACAAACAAAAAAAAAACGAAATATTAATCTTCTGATCCATTTCTAATAAAATTTATATATTACTCACGAAGCAAATTAAAGGTTTCATGTTTAACTAAGAAGTTGAAGTTATATAACAAATAGGAATAGAAAAATTGATATTTTGCGCCATTTTCTTAATCAGTATAGCACGAAGCAAGTGCTACCCAGAGATGTGCGAAACTTAACAGAACAACTATAAATAAATGTTACGATCTTCCAATAATTATAAAAAATAGCCTGCATGCGATAAATAATGTTTTTTCCTCTAAGGAAAAAGCTATCGAAGAATAGTCTTTACTTTTCCGGAGTATTCTGGGTCTTTCTTGACTCTAACTTTTTCTTGATTCAAACGACATTGTAACTCCCAACATAGAATTTTATAAGACTCCAGGAAGGAGTTTTCTTAAGACTCTATGAAAACAGCAGAATTGTTACATTATTGTTAAATTACGACGAATTGCAAATTTTTAGTTCCAATTTACAGTTCGTAATATCAACAATTTATTAATTAAACCATCTATATTCCGTAAATTTGGTGCCTTTTTCCCGCAGCAAAGTAAACTCAAAGAAATATTAAGATTATAAAGAGTTATATGACTAATTCCCATCTATATGTTAATTAACATCGCTTCGCAAGAAAGTCTACAGTTAATCCATCGATAAAAATTTAAATGAATTGTGATAATTGCTTCCCGATCAACTTGAATAGTTTATCAAATAGCTTTTTCGAATTTTTACCTCCAATTTTTAACGGTTATTAAGAGTTCACTTAAATCACATGAACTTTTTTTTCATTATAATTTGGAATTATAACCCATATAAACAATTATAACAATGACAGCAGTCTTTACAACCTAACACGCTATACTTTAGTGTATGCAGGGTGCACAATAAGGACTTATTTTTAGAGGTCTTATCAATTTTAGAGGTCTTATTTACCTTTAGAGGTCTTATCAAATATGAAAATAAATAGTTTATACATTAGACGACGCAAATAAATGTTGTAAGTGGGAAGGAAATAAAAACGTTATCAAAATGTAGCGAAACAATACTAGAAAACAGTAGGACTGAAAACATATAAACTTCGTATTCAAATTCACTACTTTAATTCATTTAAATACTGATTCGAGAAAAGTTTCTAAAATACTCTAAATATTTCTTAATTGAGCTATAATTAAACGTTTGAAAAAAAATTATTAAAAAGAGCTACAAAATTACATATTTTAAACCATTAATTATCGTTTTACAATAATCTAATTAATAATTTTTAAAAAAAATTAAGAATCAGTAAACTTAGGGGAAAAAATATGTTTACAGATCTTTAGATGGACGAAAATAAGATAAGACTTAGTAAATAAAAAATACTAGCCCTTTTTTCTCTTTAAGAAATCGAAAATAATTAATAAGTAACTATATTTTATTATTATAAAGTTTGGAGAATGTTAAACGATAATATATAGTTCAATCTCTACAATTTTAATACAATGCAAAGTTGTAACACATTGTCATACTTCTTAAATTTGATTACATGATATTTTGGCTCAGTTTGAACGAAAACGCCGTTTATTTTAGTACTTATTTAAGTTGTAACAAGTTTTTACGATCGATATGATTCAATGCAGTAATATTATAGTTCAAAGTTGCACCCATTTTTGCACCAAATTTATATGATTTATAATTAGTTAACGTACACAGTCACTAAATCTTCACATTTGAAATGTACCATATCTTGCAACTGCTCCATACAATTTCAAAATGATACCACATCTTGAAGCTATATATAACTTTATTATCAAGATTCAAATTCTTCGTTAAAAATAACATTATTTAATTACGAAAAAAGTTACTAATTTAAATTTTTTTTAACTAAATTGCTCTTGAAGTTAGTTGTTGACGGCTTATTATTGCATAAATTTATTAAAACTTTTAATTTTCACCTATGACATGTAAATATGTGTCTGAAAAAGTTTCATAAAAAAAAATGTATCGATAATGAAGACAAATGTTACGAAAATTTAGCAGTCCGAATATTTTTTTATATTTTCTCTCTAATAAACGAATTAAAAACTCATCAAAGAGATGCATATTCGTTTTTATACTAAAGTATTCATATAAAAAACCAAAAGTTAAATAAATTAAAAAATTTAATAAACAAAACAACTGTAATATTTTCTAACTGAAGCATATTCAAAATTTACAGCTGAATATAAAAACAGAGATATTTTACATTGAGAAATTTGAAAAATGTCGCGAAGTAAAATCTTGCTGTTTTTATATTTAAGTTTGGAATTGATTATAATGAAAACAATAACAAAATATGATTACTATAATATGTGATACAAATTTTTAAATGTGGTAAAAGTCGATAATTTTATCATAATACCTTCCTTAGAGAAGGGCATAAAACCATTTATACGGTTGAATTTTCTTTTCAATTTTGCATTTTTTACTAAATATGTATTAAGTAAACACTATAATTTTGAAAACCAGAATTTCTGATTATCCTTTACCATATAAATAGGAAAATTACGAAACGAATGGTTTAAATAGCGTATGTTTTGATTTTATTTGTCAAAATTATTTTCTTTTACCAGATATATCATTACCATAAATAAATTTTTTTTCTCCGCGTATATTATCTCTTCAATAAACGAGTTAAAAACTAATCAAAGTGATAAACATTATACGTATTATAAGTATTGTTATAAGTTTTAGTACAAAAAAAAGTAAATGAAAAAATAATAATTAACAAAACAATTGTGATATTTGCTACCTTAAGTATATTCAAAACTTATAATTAAGCATCAAAATAATGATAGACGATATTTTGTAAGGAATCTAATATTTTACGTTAAGAAATTTTTTCAATATCTGATAAAACTAGAAAATTGCTATAAAATAATGATTTTTGTTTAATAACAAAATTACTCGCATAAAATAAGTAAATTTTTAATAGAATTATGCCCATAACTTCTGGTAAAATAAGTTTTAAAAAACATGTAAGATTTTATATTTCAATCTTATCTTAAATTTAACTTGCATTGAAACTACAAAAAAAAAGTTCTTTACGGATTAAAAATCTTTTTTAGTAATAACTACAATATTAATTAATTATTACTATCACTAAATACAATATTTATTATTACCTACTTTAGCCTGCATTTATATCGTTAATATTTTTTAGAACATATTTTTCATGAATGAAAGTAAAAATAAGTTACTTAAAAAGTATTTTGTTTTTATAGAGTATTATTGAACTCTTATAAAGCTTTCAAAATTAAAATTAATAAAAAAAATTTGCGTTATTTAGAGAAACAATAATAATTAGTAAATGTGAAAATTAATAAAAAATACATCAAATTATAAACCAATTAATTATATCTTTTAAAAATTCTTTCCTGAGTTGTTAAAAGCGAGGTATTAAGAGTTCGCAATTTAATGTTCACTAAAACAAAGTATAATAATAAATTTATTCACCCACATGAAATGAAACAATAATTTGTTAAGTTTCTATATTAAGATAAATATATCATCACTTTAAACTATTATTACTAATACCAAAAAAAGAAAGAAATTTCGAATATAAACAGCAAAAAATTCATTTAAAAATAATATTTCCAATGTTAATGGACAAAGAATATGAAACATTATAATTTTGATTCCATGCATTTTATTAAAAAAAAAAAATATGTAAGTTCAAAAATAAGTAAAGAATATGTTTATATTCTGGTCGTAGTGGTGTATTGAATGTAAGAATGGTACAAATAAATATGGTGCTGAATGATTACATAGAATTTTAAAATCAAAAAAGGTTGTAATTAAGGATCGGAAACAAAATTTAAAAGGTGATATATTTATATCATAATTGAAAAAGATAAACCGTTATACAATGTATGATCAATTTCAAAGAAGTTATAAATTTAGCAATATTGCGAGAGAAAAAAAGAGGGAACTGACATCTAGAATAAAAGTTTAATGAATTTTTTATTCATATAAAATTTATTTCCTTTTTCATCAGTAAACTTGATGTTTCATTTTAATATGTGTTCACAATTTTAAACAACATATTTCGTTTATAACTAAGACAATTCTTTTAAAAAGTCAACAGATTTATTTAAGCTAAGAATATGGCTCAAAATTATTGATCATTTTTCATTTCTAATCCATTTTTAAACTGGGAAAATTCAATAAATACATATTAATTAAATTACGTTTTAATGGGCAAAAAATAAATTAAAAACAATTAATTACAGAACGTTCTCTTTAAACTTAAAATAAAAGGTAAAAGTTATCAGGAAATAATAATAAACGTAAAAATTTCAATGAGTAGTTATGAATATAATAAAGAAAATAATAAAGAATTCTTTCATTTATCAAAAATATTCAGTTAAAAATACAAAATTCAATTTTTTTAATATTTAGTATGCAGTTTGATATTAAATTATAAATAATAATTTCATTTAATGTAACATCACATAAACTAGATAATTTTTAATGCATTTAATTTCGACTGAAATAAATATCAAAAATTAATTTTTAATACTCCGAAACCTTTAATTCTATCATAACACATAAATATAAGAAACATTCATTTTATTTAATGAGTTAACATTAGTTTACATGATGGTTAGAATAATAAGAAGTGTGTTGAATTGACAATAGTTCAAGCATATTAAAATAATCTGAGGTGTTGTACCAATTCTAAATGTATTCAAAAGATTTTGTGCTTTAAAGTTTAATAGTTTTGTTTTTTAATTTGAAAATATTATTGATAATAGCAGTATAAACACTTTTTCTTAGTAATTAAAAGAAATATCTTTGAGAAATGTACTATAACTTATTGAAAGTGATACAATCAACCTTGTGAAGCATATGCTAAATATCACTAGTCGATGTTAATTTATATTTATTTATTTACTTCTTGATTGTTGATCCCCAAAATAAATAACTTCTTTAATTACAGACACATTAGTTTTTACAGGAAGAAAAATTTAACGTTTGATAAAAAAAGCGGAGCAAACATAAAGCACTGCTCATATAAGTTAATTGGATAGAAAATAATATTTTTCCGCGATTTTTTAACCGAAACAATCAAATTAGCAAGTAATTTCAGCATTAAACTTATAAGTCTCACAAATGTAAAAATTAATTTAGTTATTGCCAAATATAATCAGAAATACTCACTAATATTTAAACTTAACTAAAAATGTAGCAATTGACTACGATAAAATATACTTTCGAAATCAGAAGTAAGTGTTCAGAAATAATATTAAATCAGTTTACTTTATCTTGGACAACATAACTTTACTATCAAACATCACGTTTGTTAAATATTTTTAAACATTTAAATTCAAGCAATCTCAAAAAAGTGGTGTTTAAAGGAAGCTCTGTAAGACAACTAAAATGCCTCCAAACACGCCCATTCCAAATTAATTTGCAACGGACGCTCGTAGTTAGCGTAATAATACCAATAATTGTGTTACAAAATATGTAAAGAAACTAACCTGTCTTTGGCTTCAGCTGCCCTGTCCCGTTGCCTCCGATTTTTGAACCAATTGCTAACTTGAGTTGTGGTCAGTCCAGTGGCCTCAGCCAGCTCCCGTTTTTCCCGAGGTGACGGGTATGGATTATGAGCATACCATTCCCTCAAAATGTTCCGGGATTTCTCTTTGAAACAATAACTAGTCTCTTCGCCATCCCATATTGTCCTGGGAAGTGGAAATTTTCTTCGAATTCGATATTTTCCTACTGCCCCAAGAGGCCTACCCCTTAGTCTCTCGGCTTCAATGTAATGAGCCTTCAGCCAAAGAGCTTGCAATTTGGGATGGGAAGCCGGTGAGAAATTGTGACTTTCCAGAATCCTGTAGAGCTCCTTAAAGTTCCCTCGGTGAAAGGCCACCAGGGCTTTTGCTTTCAGGACACTTTCATTCTTCTGGAGATGCTCACAAGCTGGCAAGGACCACAGAAATCGTCCCAACCTTTCAATATTTCCAGACTGTTGAAGAACTTCACAGACACAAGCCACTTGTTCTTGTGTGAATCCAAAAGATGGCAACATAGTACTTGGACTTGATGGGTTTACAGCTGTCGAACACGCCGTGGGAGTGGGGATCATTCCTGCCATGGTTGGTAACTGAGACGCAGCGGCCAGGGCCGACGCTGAGTCGGCCATATGACTGACAATCATCAGGTCAGATGGTTTGCCGTCTCCGCAAGAGTCAACTAGGTGTCCAGGGCCGGTTGGAGGCCCAAGAGCGTGGTGGTGACAGTAATTGAGTCGCTCCCAGTCTCTATCCTGCAATCCGCAGACTGGACGCAGAAGGAAACGTGAAGCCAGCTTGATGACTGTAAGTTAATTAGTCCACATTGATAGCAAATTTTTCGTTTGTCATTGCAGAAAGCTTTTAATAGTCAGCGTTTGTACTTCAGTTACTAACAGTTCAGTTATTCCACTTTGAAAATTAATTCTTTATTCCAAGAAACTTCCATTTCTAGTTCGAAAACAGATCACAAACGAAAAAAAATCTTGCTAAGATTCAAAGCTTATATTTTTTATAATTCATTATGGAACTAAAATTATCGTCGAAGTTGCAGATGTCATCGATCAAAAACAAAATTGCTTCTGAGAGCAAATATTTAGTTCTTTCAACAAATAAAAAGTCGCCTAACCGGAATCCGCAATAACTTCACTCCGGACTGAGGAAGTTTTTTCCTTTCTACCACGATGCTGGTCCGTGCGGTTGATTCTTGCAGCCAGCTGATTCAAATTGATGTTATCATTTACTATCAGAGCTTTAGTTTTGTTGTGGGAAGGGATTTTCTGGCCGTTTATTGGCTGACGGTAGCGAAGGCACAGGGGGGCGTTGTCATGACGACGCTGCCAATCAAACGAGTGAGATGCCCCGCCCATCATCGCTTCAACGCAGTTGAAGAACTAGCCGCTCTCATGGATTCCTGGACGTAAGATAAGTTTCTGTTTATCTAATTTTTTTTTCGCTCCTTTTTGCGCCTTTTCTTAAAGTGTAGGGTGGTAAAGATTCGGTGTAAGATAATATTTATTTAACCATTCAATTCTTTATTTTTCATACTCTAGATCGGAAACTAAATATTTCGGAACTTCTTTATTGTGGTAATGAGAAAAATAAAATAAATACCTTCCTTCTTACTTAAGCAAATATCCTTTTCAATAATCTTGATGTAAATTTGCTAAACTGTTGAGGTATTTAAATAAAAGTCTAGCTTCTAGTTTTGCCAAAATATTTTTTTTTTAAATATCTCCTTTATCAAAAAATTTACATAATATTTCTATGAATGAATAAATCTAAAGTGTTACTCTAATAGATAATTTTTTAGCTTTCATAAATAATAAAAAAAGCACAACTGATCATATAGTAAATAAAAGCATTTACTAAAGTTAAGTGTCATTTTTTTTCCTTTTTTTTTTGTATTTTTTTACACGATTATTTCTTTTCTTCATTTTTCTTTTTTTTTTAAAAAAAGAAAAGGCCCCTTGTATTCAACAAATTGAAAGCGTATAAAAAACGAAATGTTTCAAAATTCTTTTTTTTTTTAAATAAAAAAAAAAATTCTTCGCATTCATTAGAATTGAAACGTATTATATATTAAATTAAAAACTATAATAGCTGTAAAAGTAATTTTTAAAAATATCAAAAGTACAAAAAAAAAAATTATTAGTTAGTTTCATAACGCTAACTTTTAATATAAATTGAATATATATTGAAAAAATTTGTCGAGTAGGTGTTTCACGAAATGCTATTCTAAGTTTGAGACAGCTTATTCTATGCGCTGTAATGAGAAATGTTCTACCTGATCTACTATTCTACTTTATAAGGAAATATACTACAATAACTACTATTGCATAAAAGATGAAATTATTTAGGAAAATGTATTTCTTATGATTCTTAATTAATTAATTTTTTTAATTTCGCAATTTAAATTCCAATTAAGGTCAAACAGAATTTCTCAATTGTGTTTGATGTATTCATAAGTAGACACAGTTAAATTAAGTATCTAAAAAATATTTTTTAAATTTTTTTAAAATTTTTGCATTATTTTTTTACTGGAATTTTTTTTAAAAAAAAATTTAATATTATTAATTAATATTAAAAAATTTATAATTTCTAAAAAATAAATAATTTCTAAAGAATAATAATTTTTTTAATATAATTAATTAATAATAAATTTAAGAAATAAATATTTATTAATTTTATTATTCAGTGTTCAGTTAGCTATGAAAGCTTAGTATGACGGGATTTTGAAATCGTATTTAGAAATTAGATCAATTTCTCTTGCATTGAAACGGCTACTTAAATTATTCTTATTTACAAAAAATAATAAATGCATATTCTTTTCCTAATAAATCAAAAAGAAATTAATAGCCTATGGAGTCGAGGCGACGTAGTTTTTCACTTAAAAGAACTATTTATGTTTAGAACAATTAAACTAAATCTTACTTCCCCATTCTAAACATCTTAACTAATTTAACGAATGAATGCGCTGTTGATGCATTTTGTTAGACGACAGGACAAAGCTGGCAACTTTACAAAAATAGTTTATCAGCATTAGTTTTTGTAGCATAAGAAATAACCACGTGATAACGAAACAATATGCCAAGAAAATAACTTAAGTTATAAGTTATTTGTTTTAAATCTCTCTTTTAATCAAGGTGTTAAATTTACAAATTGTCTCAATTTATTTTTAGAGATTTTTGAGGAAAGAAAAAATGAGCTCTTCATCAGGCAGCCGAATACAATTATATTTTTTCAGCAACTCTATAAAGACCGATTTCGTTGAAAAAGAACTTCTGTTCTCGAAGAATAGAATAGAATTATTCCATATTATTCAGAGTTACAGTAATTCTTTAAATATTTAATTTTAACGAGGATCTTTTAGTTTAAAATCGTTTGTGTGCTTTTTGATGATTTTCCAGATGAAATTCTAGTTCCTTTTAAAAGATTTATTCTATTTTTAAAGGTTATTTTTTAATCAAGGTGTTAAATTTATAAATTGTCTCAGATTATTTTTAGAAATTTTGGAAGAAAGAAAAAATAAGCAATACGAATACAATTAAATGTTTTCGGATTCTCTATTAAGACCGATTTCGTTGAAAAAGGATTTCTGTTGAAGAATGGAATGAAATTATTCCATATTATTTAGAATTACAGTAATTCTTTAAATATGCAATTTTAATAAGGCTCTATTTAAATTTAAATTGTTTTAGTGTTTTTTGATGATTTTCAAGATGGAATTCAAGTTTCTTTTGAAAGATTTGTTCTATTTTTAAAGGTAAAAGAAAAAATTAAAAGCACTTAAAATACAACGAAATATGAACTCCAAAAAAAATTTAAAAAAAAGAGGGCTGAAAAAAAAAAGCATCCCTTAAATAATTGCAGGAATTTATCGATTGATTCGAAGTACGAGACACTGAGCACAAATTTAACGTAACTAAATATTTATTAAAATGTACTCAAATATTTAAAGAAAAATTTTTTTAGACCGGGATAGATTGATTGGCAGGGGGCTGAGCACACGCATGTGAGCTCTGGAGTTCGAATCTAGCCGGCCGAAGACTCCCCGTGTAGTGATGATTAGTGCACGTTAAATCTGCCAGGTCACAAAGTCCTCCATGTTCCCATAACAAATCAATATCTCTGGGTGTACTGAATCGGAGAGTGATCGTTCTCTGGTTCAGGTCAAAATTACAATCTGTGAATGAATGAATGTATATATGAATGGGTCCCCCCTTTCAAACGGGAGTGACGTATGGGTGTGGCAGAAGTCGAATTTTTGGACTACTAGAAAATAAGAATAATCGCACCTCCCTGTCTTAATAGCCGACTAAACCAGCAACAAAAAATACTTACTATGCAAGGATTTTCATGAAACTGAATTTTTTACACTTTACTCTTTTTACTAAATGATTAGAATTTAAGAAACCTAAAATACTCAATTTCTTTTTAGATTCCAATAATTACATTTAATGTTTTACGATGCATAGACAAATAATACTTTTTAACGAAGTATTTTGTAAAAAAAATTACATTGAAATAAAATACTTCAATAATTTTCTGAACATTAATGCATTACAAGATTAATCCATTGAGAGATTATTGTTAATTGATGAATGATAAATTTTACTTCTAAGATTTAAACTTAACAACATAAAATATGAAAAGCTCCTACACTTAAACGTCAAATTAGTCCTTGAATGTTTATTAATTTTTAAATAAACTATCTAACTGAATTGGATTAACTATTTTTTCAAAGATTTGATGTTTTGCTATGCATATACAAATAATACTTTTTAACAAAGCATTTTGTGAAAAAAAATTGCATTTAATTAAAACACTTCAATAATTTTCTGAAATTTTGCATTAATTCATTGAGAGATTATTGTTAATTGATGAATGATAAATTTTACTTCTAAGATTTAAGCTTAAAAACATAAAATATGAAAAGCTCCTATACTTAAACGTCAAATTAGTCCTTGAATGTTTATTAATTTTTAAATGAACTATCTAACTAATTATATAATAAACTATCTAAATAAACTATCTAACTAACTTAAATAAACTAACTTTGATTAACTATTTGATTACATTAAATTCGGGTTCAACGGCTCGATTTAATTTACTGTTAAGTTTATGAATTTTTATAGTTGTGTCGTTCTTTCCGTGATTCATTCTCGATGAAAATAGAAAAAAAATATTAAATTATCTCTTAAAACTTTTAAAATGATAATTTTTTTTTATAGATTTTCGATTTAAATTTTTTTTTATGCTTTTGCGTATATGCTATAACATTATTCGGCAGCATAATATCTTTCAAAAAAGGCAGAAAATAAATGAACTTCTATGAAATCAGAATTCCTCAAAACCCTAAAGCAATAAAAATCGTAATTCCAGGTTCCGAATCAGTAATTTAAAACTATACATTTGTCAGTTTTTATTATTAATTTTTTTTTTAAATTTAATTTTATTGGAGTTTAAAGTAATGAAAACCAATTGGGAGGATTTTTCTAACATAAATTGCCCGAAAACAGATATTATTAAACATTATAAATAAAGCAAATGTATGACGAATGTATCAAACAAATGTCAAAAAGGAATTACTGGTATAATTTCGTCAGAAAAAATTAAAAAAGAATTTAAATTACCACACGCTTCATATCTCAAGTTTAAATTACATAGGTGCCGAATAAAATAAACATGCACCATCAATTTATTTGTGAAAATTAAATACGGAGTAATAAAAGCATATTTAGAATTTCCCTTACCAATTCTACATTTGAATTTGGTCGAGAGAAGAAAGATTTCTTAAGCTGAAAATAATCTAAATCAATTTACGAAAATTTTATACTACATTCAGATGTTTAAATTTAGGTAAAAGTTTTTGATGTTTTGTAATGACCAAGATGAAATCCAATACCGTTTTATTATATCAATTTTATTCTCAGCGGGAACAATTGATATGAATTATACTATTCTCAAAAAGAACAGACAAATAGAATAGTTTTCTTAGAGGGAAATATGTTTAATAACACGAGTATAGGAGAAAAATGTAGTTTTTCAAATATCGTTTTTGTACTTGTTAGTAACGCGTATGACATCATTATTGTATTTATGCATATGATATCAAGCTCAATAAGTTATAAAAAATGCCTGCAATGAGAAATTCCGTTATTACTCATGAAATCTCTCTGTTCATTAAATATTTTTGGATAGAGAGATTTTCATGCTAAACTTCATGCATAAGCATGAAGTTTAGAAAAAATCTCTCTCATGAAAAATCATGAAAATCTCTCACACTAAAAAGCATGAAGTTTTGCGTGAAGGTTTATTTTGTAAAAATTATCTTTCTGCATTAGATAGTTTTGATATTTTTCTGCTTGGAATAGTTTTTCTGAATAAAAAAGTTTTGTGCTTGAAAGAAATTTTGTCGCAAGTAGATCTCTGGTAAAGTGCTTTGGATATGAGAAGTTTCTCCAAAACAAAACGTCCTGCATTAGCATCTACTTGGGAGATGCTTATATATATGAAACATTTCTGCGTAAATAGCTTTTTATGGAGATTTGCCTGCGTTAAAGACCTATTGAAAAAAATTTAATTTCAGCAAAAGCTCCATGTAATACGTTATATTGTGAGAAAAGTCCAATGGCTGATTAGCTTCGCTCTTCCGGATCACAGGTCCGAGGTTCTATCCCTTTACCAGGCAACCTTTCTTATCATCAATGGATCGATAAATGAGTACCAAGCATGCTTGAAGAACTAAGTACTAGGGATTCCTTGTTCGGCTGACAATCCGACTGGAACATCTATTCCTGGCCCAACAGTCCAAGGTTAAGAAAATTGAAATGATGGGTACAATAGGCCATGGCTCTTCCTTGGCTGTTGCGCAATTAAGTTTTTTTTTTGTATTTGATATTGCGAGAATTTAATTAATACAATAAATTTCCCCGTAACAGTGAAAAGACAATATTAAAGATGTAAAAATTGCATGTCTATACGAGGAAAAATTACTAGTCTTCCATGATTACAGTTAACTTTTTATAGATTGAAATGTATTATCCGCTCTTAACAATATCGAACGAAAAATAGCAAAATGGAAGACATTTTTTATTTATTCTTTCAATCAATACAGAAAGGTGAAAAACGAACATTATTTTCTTCCTGGAATCTTAACTTTATGTTTCTGCAATTTTTAGGAATGTTGCAGCACACTTAAGAATAATTACGCTGTTGTTATAGACCACGCATCTAACATGCTTTCTTATGTCCAATCTGGTTATAGATATCAACATTTGGAGTTATTAATGACGTCAAAATATATTGTAGTTTCTTTGCTATTTTTAATAATAAATATGTATATTTGCTGATAACAACAAGATCGCTGTAACGAAAAATGCATTTCCTATTGCGAATTATCGCTATAACGGACTTTTTTCTTTGTATTTTAAAAACATTGATTCTACGAAAGATTGTTCTATTCAGCTGTAAATTATTAAAATTCTATGCAAAAATTGAAAAAAAATTATTTTCAAAGATGATTTTGAAATTAATGATCATGATCACTAATGATTCGTACTTTTGAGAAACTTAACCTTGAATATTTCCGATTTTATTTTTAAATATTAATTAATTTTAAACATGCTTTTTTTCGCTGATAGATCCTTGAAAGTTAATAAGCCTATATTCTACAGTGCAAGAATTATTTTATTCATGAAATTAAAAATCAATTAAGTCAGACATTTTACACAAAGCTAAGAATTAAAAACTCTTGTTCTCAAAAAACATCTATTGAACTATTTTTAACACTAGGCTTTGTTCACTGGTATGAATTATAAAATTTTTGAATAATTTCTAATTTTATAATGCATTCATAATTATAAGAATACATTATTTAATAGGAACACTATTACAAGAAGACGCTACTTCTGCATGGAATTTATGCTGTAAATTTTTTACTATCGCCTCAGGTTTCTAACTAGTTACCAGTGGATTCGGCACCAATTTTGGTTAACTATGTGGAGTCAGTGAATTCGGCACCAATTTCGATAAACTATGTGGAGTGAGTGGATTCGGCACCAATTTCGATTAGCTATGTGGAGTCGGTGGATTCGGCACCAATTTTGATAAACTATGTGGAGTCAGTGAATTCTGCACCAATTTCGATAAGTTATGTGGAGTCAGTGGATTCGGCACCAATTTCGATAAACTATGTGGAGTCTGTGGATTCGGCACCAATCTTGATAAACCATGTAGAGTCAGTGAATTCGGCACCAATTTTGATAAGCTATGTGGAGTCAGTGGATTCGGCACCAATTTCGATAAACTATGTGGAGTCAGTGAATTCGGCACCAATCTATGGNTTTCGATAAGCTATGTGGAGTCAGTGGATTCGGCACCAATTTCGATTAGCTATGTGGAGTCAAAGAATAAAAACAGACTCCAGAATTCTTCAAGCATCAGAAAGAAAAGTTATGAACAATATTGCAGAAAGTTTAATAACTCACGAAAACAAATTAAGTATTTATTTTTACCGAAAAGGCTTTATAATCTTCTTAGCGTTTCTAAGATGAATTACATTTCCAAACCAAATTTTTAAGAATTATTATCTTCAACACACTAATGCAAAGTATTCTAAAAACACCACTTTTACGACTTACGATACGGTCTATTAATTTCGAAAATTGCACGTTTTGGGCTTTTAGCTTAGAACAGAACTTCCTAGTTCGGAAAATCATCAAAATACTTTTAAAGAAGAAATGCATTTATCATGTTCAGTATCCAGTCAACAATCTATGGGCAATCATATTTGCGAACATACACTGACCATACCCACCTCTAACCGTGACTGTTGAAACAGCGTAAATGGAAGCTGACTAAATTGATGGAAGCAGAACAAATAATGTAGTCTCAACAACCCTCCCTCCTTTTAACAAAGTAAAGAAAGGGGTAAACAAATAGGAAAAGGTGGTGGTACCCTTTTTAGAGAATTATTGACCGCCACAGATCGTGCGAAACAGCAAAATGGAGGATTGTATAGATAATCTTTTAAACATCATCATGTTGCTTATTCGATGAGTTGTTGAAATAATTTTAAGTTTATTTCTTATTGCAGATATAATGAAAAGACTGGTCATAATAATTTGCATTTGTGAATTTTTTAGGGGATGTTTATAAATTGATCCAGCATATATTTTCTAAATTAACAAACTATATATTATGTGGTGGAAGTTTAAAATCAAATCATGTTTTGTAGAAAACTATCAAAAAAATAATAATGAATAAATTAAAAAAAATATTGACCCCCACTCTGTAAGAAAATGGATTCGTTTTAGACGCAAAACCATATAATATATATATATATATATATATATACATATATATATATATATATACATATATATATATATATATATATATATATATATATATATATATATATATATATATATATATATATATATATATATATATATATATATATATATATATATATATATATATATATATATNTGTGATATATATATATATATAAATATATATACAGAGAGAGAGAGAGATTAAACTTCTTTCATTTTAGTTAAAAATATATCTATTTGGTTAACATAAGTTTGAAAAATTACAAAGATTAGAATAATATTTATAATCAGTATTTTGAATGTTTTTTTTTTCCTTTTCCTCATTATTTATTTATTTACTTTGAGAAGAACACCATGATTTTATTATAGGCAATAAAATGTTTCTTTGTGTATTATCAAGTAGAAATTTTATAGATTTCTTAAAGAATCCACCTGTAAACAATACCAAGGAATAGTTTAATATAGAATTCTCACAAATGAACCTATCAGTTATTAACCCAAGCTCTTCGATTCTATGTGTTTTGTTTTTCTGTATTTTCCAGTTCCAGGAAAATAAAAAATAAAAAATTTGAATAAAAAGGAATGAAATACTCGTCGAAAATGTTTCATCATAATTTCTTTTCTTACGTAGATCATTATCAGACTATTTCATAATGTACATGTCACTAAAACCCTTTAGAAGATACTCAAAGCTCAAAAGTGATGCTAATCCGACATGGGATGCTGTTTATCATCAATTGCAAATCATTCTTCTTTTGCATGCAGTCAAGCATAGCAGTTGACTTTGAAGGGTGAAGATAAAGCTTTCTTCTCAACATGAGATGTTCAAACCAATGTAAAAAGAATTCTTGTTATTCATAATCATATTCAACAATAAGAATTGTTGAAACATCTCAAAGGCCAAAATTACGAAAATAAAATTTGCTAAGATTTTTTTTTTCCTTGTGAACTGCTACTTTTGTTAGGAAACAAATGTTAATGAAACATGCAATTTTCACTGTTTCAAATTCCATCCATGGTTCATATTATTTCCCATTCATTTTATTACTTACTACTTGTTCTTCGCACGGGGTGAAAAAAAGTAACAAATTAATAAACTGCTATTAATCAATACTATGAATTCATGCGAAAAACTGAAAGATGTATATAACAACTCAATTAAGCTTAAGCATTTTCTGATATTCTTCATTTATTATTAGGAAAAAATATTTAGGAAATATTAGGAAATTTACAAAATTTTTAAGAATTTATTATTGTTAGCATACAGCACTCTGTCTTCATAAAAATAAGAGGATGGTAGACATATAGCTTCGACAAAAATTAAACAGTGATTCAAAATTCAACAATTCATAAAAAATTAAACTCTAAGCAGCCAATTCCGACCATCAAAATGACAAATTTCACAACCTTGAAATGACAACAAAAATGCTGTAAATATTGCTCGGCAATGAAAATGTGCCGTTCTTCGCATAGAACGTCATTTTTTAATAACCCCGATTTGAGATAATGTGTCCTCGTTCTTTCATTCTTTTCGCTCTTTCTCTTTCTCCCACTTTTTCCGTTTGTAGCAGTTTCTAACACAAAAAGAGCAAAATTCAAACCTTGCGTAAATTTTTGTGCACTCTTTATTACTTTATAACACTGTGACAATTTTATTTCCATTCATTAACTAAATGACCTGTTCATATTTTATTTTAAAAATTCCGCTAAAAATACAGTCGGACCTCTATTTAACGAAGTTACTAAATCCAGATAAGAAGTTCGTTATATGGAAAATTCGTTAACTAGAAAATCACCTTTTAAGATAATTAGCAAAGCAAAACAGGTTTTAAATTCATAAACACTAGACATAATTAAAATAGCAATTTATGCTCTTTTATCTTGTGAACTAATATCTACAATTTATTTTATAAAGCAGTGGCTTCAAAAATTAATTCAGGGTCATTTCTCCCATAAAATGAGTTAACAAGTTTGAAATGTTAAGAAATAGTTTGGAAAATAGGGAAAGTGGATCTCAAAGAAAAGTTCGTTAATTAGAAAATTCACTTCCCTATTTGGAAGTTATTTTACGAAAAAATTTCTAAAATATTCTTGGTTCCTCGAAAAAATTCGTGAAATAGAGAAGTTCGTTAAATGGAAGTCCAATTGTATATATTTAAAAAAATGTGAACTTTTTTCTTAACTGAAAAAAATAACTACACTAAATTAACAGATTTCGATGAAAAAGTTAAGACCAAACTAACTATCCCGTAAAACCATATTTATCTTTCCTCCATAAAAGTCACGTATTTACGAACAAATCAGCAAATGAGATAACACTCCTCACTGGTTGTTGGTGATGACATTCCCAATTTTGCGTTGACCCTGTAAAAACTCACAAATGGGCTCTCCAGAGAGCTTTTCTCTTCAGCATCCATCGCGGGGGTGGGTGACAAAAAAGAAGGGGTAACAGTGACTTCCTTTTCATCCCAGCCTTGTATTAGTCGTATAGGATAACCCAGAGGTTATTGTTAGTCCAAGGGGGGAAATTTGAAACCATCGCAGCTGGGGTGCCCACCCCCTTTTGGCAAGTGGTATAAGTTGTCTTATGCCTCTTTACCAGACAGTGTGTTTTTCGAAGTTCTTGCTTGCACATCTCTTTAGAACAGTGGAGGAACATCTCTTCCGATAGAACAACCCCTGTTCGATTTCTTTCTCTTCGTGCTTATGTAAATAGAAGAGAAGCGTTCTGCTCTTTTTGAAGTAGGGTGAAGTGGCAGACAGAGAATTAGACGAACGTTGAACGTACATTAACGTTTGCGAAACGTCGCTTAAGAGATTTTTTGAATGCCTTTTAATAATTTTGAAATAAAATTAGCCGCATTATTTAAGAAATAAAATAAGTCAACGATGTTTTTTTTTTCTAAAAAATTGCTTAGTTGTGTGGTGTAAAATTATGTTTAATTATTAATAGGAAATATGGTGTAAATTGTTTGGCTAATTATTTTCAATCAAACCCCACCTTGAAACTTAGTACCTAACATTTTGAAATAACACTTTTGATTTTTTTTTCCTCAAATATTTTTAAGATGTTTTATCTTTGATTCTTATTTATTGGAACTAGCGTACAAAAAAAAAAAAAAAAAAAANAAAAAAAAAAAAAAAAAAAAAAAAAAAAAAAAAAAAAAAAAAAAAAAAAAAAAAAAAAAAAACAGGAAGGAAGGAAAAAAAAAACTTTGAAAAAGACGCACCCGAAAAAAGCATTGAAAAAAGGAAATAGTTTATGATTTATAATAATATTTTTAACTTAGTGCAAGATTAATGCATGAGATCTTATTGTTTATTAGATATGCATTATATGCAATAAAATTATTAAATATATAATGATATTGTATACAGTTAAAAAAAATATAAACTGTTAAAAATTAGTTAACCTTAACTTCAAGTTAAACTTTAAGTTTGTTAAAAAAGGTTTTTATTACATTCAAATTAATATTTAATTACATTGAATTCGTGTTCAACAATCTGAATCAAATCAGTCATTAAATTCACAAAATCTTTTATAGTTGTGCTTTTTTTTTCAAGTTTCTTTTTTATGTGATTTTTTTAAGTTCTTTTTTTTTCCTGCTTTTTTTTCTTTTCTTATTTTCATGCTTTATTAACGAAGCTTTTGTCTTCGAGATTCATTTAAATGACTTGTTGCAAAGTATTGACAAGTCACGGTATGTAGTTTTGCTGGTTGGCGAAAAAAAGAGCACCGTTAAAAAGCACCTGAAATAAGAACATCTGTAAAAGAGTACCGGAAAAAAGCACATGAAAATACTTTTTTAGAGTATGTCATTACTAAATTAGATTCATTTTGTTTATGTATAGAATTTCTGTTTAATCATTTTTCCTATTTTCATGCATAATTTCAATTATTGCTTGCGCAAAGGAAAATTTACAAAGAGCATATATATAAAGATTAAACATATAAATGCATTTTAAAATTTTGTATTCCATTACAAACATTATTTGACACCATTATTCTAAATAAAAAATGAGACCATTATTTTTCTTCCATTTTTGCACCGCGAAATGTTTGCGAATTTTTGTTTCTCCCATACTAGGCAGCAAATCCAATACTCGTTTAGAATATTGTCAAGCACTGTTGCATCACAATATTCTCTTCGTGGAATTATCTGCCATGTAGCAAATCTGAATAGAGCTTGTAGTCGAAACACCTTATCAAAGCCTGGGATCTATTAAAGAAACATCTGTTAGTAACATACAAATCCTCTGCTATACTTTAAGCGTATACATTTTTTCCCTTGTTCGGAGTTAGTCTTTTATGAGCCTCGTAGTAGAGAAGCTTAGTCTGAGGATTTCAGAGATTAAATCAGTTTCGGGTGCTTTTCAAACTGTTGTCGTTGATTTTTTTTTTCCGCGATAATATTTTTCGGGGAAGTTTTTTAGAGACATTTTGGTTCTAGTGACGCTAAAAAAAATTAGGGATTCAATCCAAGTTGGTTTCATGAACATGTAAACATATATGTTCAATAAACATTTTTTAAATCTAAAAACTTGAAATAAAATGACATTAGGTCAAAAACTGTAGGTAGGAAAACGTAGCATTACGATAGAAAAAAAAATTAAGTATTCAATCCAAGTTTGTTTCAAGAACATGTAAACATACATGTTCGTTAAACATTTTTTTAAAACTAAAAATGACTGAAATAAAATGACAATAGGTCAAAAACTGTAGGTAGGAAAACGGAGCATTACGATAGAAAAAAATTAGGTATTCAATCCAAGTTGGTTTCAGGAACATGTAAACATTTATGTTCGTTAAACATTTTTTTAAAACTAGAAACTTGAAATAAAATGACATTAGGTCAAAAACTGTAGGTAGGAAAACGGAGCATAACATAATTCTTTATTTTTTCGTCCGAATATTTAAAATTGGTCTTCAACTCAAAGTAAACTTAAAATCAATGATTGAAAAAAAAATAAAAAAACGTAGTAGCATAATTAAGCTTGGTTTCAATACTGTGTTATGCTGAACGAAAAAAAAAAAACTCTTAGGGAGGTCAAGATTGCTTTCGATAGGTTGACCCAAAACTTTTGCACGAAAAATGTACATTATTACTTTTTCACCAATTTTAATTTAAGTTACCATTGTTTCAAACAATTCTGAATTTGATGTTTAAATTATTTAATTTAATTATTTAATTAAATTTGATGTCCAAAATATTTTGCGCAAAAATTAGATAATTTTTCCAGAAAAAATTTCGTATCTTTTTAGAACGATTTTTCCAGTATCAAAAACTGACCAAAAAGCTTAGAATTTAGTTTTAACTATATAAATTTCTTAAACAATTAATTTCAATTTTCTTGAGTAAATATGAAACCATTATACACTATAAAAAATGGATACTCACATTTTACATCGTGTTCTTCGGTGTAATTTTCATCTTGGAAAATATTCTGAACCAATTGAGTTAATTATTATCTTCACTTGTTTAAGAATTCGATGTTGGTCATAAGTAAAAAAAATCTTTCTACATCTTAGTTTCATCAAATTAAAAAACGTCGGAATAAATTGCATTAATTTCGTTAGAGTTGAGCTACATAGACATTATAGGATTTGACAAGAAGTCATAGTATTTCCTCACAAAATTCCTTACTTACATTCTTACATTGTTATTATGTTATGTTGTTAAAGCACATCAGATATAGAGATCTAAAATTTTCATCTTTGGAATTTTGTGAGCGTTACTATTTCAGGAAAAAAGTGTTAAGTGTATTAAGTATCGACAACAATACTCTCATTCAGAAAGGCAACATAGACATAAAAGTACATGACAAAGATATAAATTTCAATGATTACTAATCTGTCTTTTATGAATCTTGGAAACAAAATAAATTTTGTTAAAGTATTCGACAATCATTAAAAAAAGAAAGAAAAAAAAAACAGGCGGATTACAACATAAAATCACAGAGTTCATCGGGTTTAAGCATACGAGTGTGGAAACAACTTCGTCAAAGATTTGAGAGCTCACGTTTCGTCAAACACTCATTTGATGTGCAGTAATGCAACGATTTTTTAAAAGCCCTTTAGTCAGAATTATGAAATTTTAACGTGAAAAGTTTATCTTTTGATATACCATGTCTGGTAAATAAACTAACTGTCGCCATCCTGTGAATATCAATCTAGAAATTCAGAGATAATAGTAATACTATGGAGCTTTAACTAAAAAAAACTTTACTGATCATTCTGAAAAGGTATTAATGAAGATGAATGAGTTTTAAGTTGCTGTCCGGTATAACGGACACCAGGTCTAAAAGGGTTAAAAAACTTTAAGTCATAAAACTGAAATATAAAATTTAACAGATAATTCATATAAAAAAAATTGGAAAAGAGTGGGACAAAATATTTGTAAAAATTCTTTTCTTTTACTTTGATCATGATTTTAATCTTAATAATAAATTTGCCGCAATCAAAAATAAGACTCTAAAGTAAAAATATACGCATTGATACTTTTATTGTTAAGCATTATTAACTGTGCTTCTCTCTGCTGAAGCAATCGATTTTATTTCTTCTTAAACAGCAATAATGCGCCATTTTGAATCTGGGCAAATGCAAAAGGAATGCGCAATTCAGACACAGGATCAAAGATGAAGGACTTCTTATTTTGAAATCCCCATTTTCGTCAGAGTTCTCAACGGGTCACTAAGCAGCGATGAGAATACACCTAAACAGATAAGAGGGGAGGACATCCCTTGAAGTCTTGCAGACTGTTTTTTCAGGTGCTAATCCCCTTCTTCCCCAGCTCAAAGTCACCAACCGAACTTTCGGAGGCATGTCTAGAATTTCCTGCTTGAAGATGGAAAAATCTTTCTTTTGCAAACGAGACCATCTTCCGAATCCAGTTTAAGGTCTTCTGCAGACATGTGATACCCCATGAACAAGGGGGAGTGATTTTTGCATCACTTTTTGGGGGTTACGCTGTGACTTTTCATTGTTCCATAGCAGCACAAGTGAGTTATTGAATGCCCCTATGGATCTGATTTCCTGTCGTGAAATAGGACACTAGATATAACTTTTGCAACACCTCATATGATACTTGAGGTTCGTGTGTTGCAGAAGTAAATGATATTTTAGTTGGTTAAAATGAGCGTTCAAGCACAGATTGGATTTCTATGTTGGTGGTTTTTATCATTCATAAAAATATCTATGCGGAATTTGATATATCTTGGTGGCAGCGCTATAGTAATTGCGTTTAAATATGCGTAATTTATGTATAGACTGTTTGCTATACAGGTTTTTTTTATCATTTTCTTCAAATCAATTATAAGTAAGAAAATTTTGTAAAAATGTTAGCATTTCTCAAACTAACTCAATTTTTTCTCTTCAAAACTTTCTCTTAAATAACTATTATAAGCGTGTTTCGTCGAAAGCATTTTGTCACTCTAAAACCCTTAATAAGTTATTAACACTTAATTAAGAAAAATTTATTAAGTAGTTTTTAAAATAAAACAAGATATAATAAAGTTTTATAAATATTAATAACTAGCCGCCAAAGGCGGCCAGCTGTCCGCCACGCTAAAGGTTTTCACTAAAGTTTTTTAAAACATAGCAGGAAATTTGAAGATTAGTGGACAATTAAAGTGTTAAAGCTGTCCTGCAATTTTGCCTTCATATCCAGTTCTGCTGCAGTTGTGTTATAGCTCTTGAGGATGTTTGAAGATGTAACTTTGCTATGTAACCTAANTAAGAAAAATTTATTAAGTAGTTTTTAAAATAAAACAAGATATAATAAAGTTTTATAAATATTAATAATTACAAGATAATAAATATAAGAATTTCATATAAGAATGATTATTTTTTTCAGGGATTATATTTGAAATCCTCACACTTTTTAATCTTCATTAATATTTATTAATCTAATGGTTTCTGAAGTTTTAGAATGTTTCTGATCTGTTTGGTTAATAATACTGAATATAATTGATATCTTTATTGAGAATTAATTGGATTTATAATTTAATAACATAAAATTAGCTTTTTTATATCATTAGATTATTCCATTCGGATGTATTCGATATGAATAATAAAGTCGAATCCTATTTTTATTGTACTGGATATAGATTTCTTTCCCATTTGCACAAAAAAAGATTTTAGTGAAAGCTTTTGCCTCCACATTGAAATTGTTTCTTCATCTTCTTCAAATGCACGACTGTCTATCAGGCCAAGGCCGACTCTTTAAGTTTCCTTCGACAGATCTGATCACGTGCTTATACCAACGATTGACTTTGAGTTCTGTCTCTACGTAATCCATCCATCTTGAGCGAGATTTTTCTCTCTGATTTAAATCGATTGTCAAAATCAAACAATATAGAGATAAACATTACGTGCTAAAAAGCCCGTTACATGGGTGTTTATTGACGGTGATAGATTTGCATCATAATTTGTTTTTAGTTGAGATTCGAAAGATGAAGAAAAAATCCTTGTACAGACTCCCAAGTTTTCCGTTTATTGTTTTGCTTTTAAAAAAAATCATGGACCAGCATGCATTAATGTGACCAATTAGTCATACTCAACCTATCAATTAGGTTTGGTTAAGCTAGATAACATTGATTACGTTAGTTTGCAAATCTATGTACAGTACCAGTCCCGACTAGTTTTTAACCTACATTGTCCATGTAAAAGTCAAATAATCTAATGTTTGTCCCATTTACTATTACTTTTAACTAATCAATACGTATCCATTCAATGATTTGATTTAAAAAAATTCTGGGATTAAGGACTAATTAATTATCCTCACCACGTTAACTAGGTTACTTTAAGCTAGATAACCTTACACTAGGGCTAAAAAGTATACCGAGCTAGTCTTGTTTAGTTTAGTTTTTAACCAAAAATAGCCTAATATTTACAATAATCAATGACATTTTTAAGTAGTCAACACTTAAATACTAGCTTAATTTTTGCTCGATCGATTCGATCAAACATCCACTATATGGATAGATTATTTAGCAGCGGAGATATATATGTATCATTACTGTTTATAATTGAGTTTCTAAAGATCTATAAGTTTCTTTCCTCATTTCCTCATCATTTTCCCCATGCAAACATTTCAGTTTCTAAAAATCATGGGCCAGTATGGGGTTTTTCGAAGCTCTGTCGCCAAAGAAAATAAAAAAATGCCACAGTTTAAGAGCCTTACACTTGAAGCAAAACGGTGATTTTAAACTATATAATCATCTTACTGTGAAGAATTATCTAGGCTTTAGAACGTTTTTGATGTTTTTTTATGAACTCAAATAATGCAGCATTGCAGTAAGTTTTTTAAGTATTGAAAAATTAGAGTACAAACGCTTAATTTCCATAAAACTGTGCTTTTTCCCCATATTGACGTTTTGCGTCATTTTCAGAATAAGCATAGATAGCGCCAGTTTTAGATAGGCTAAACTTGTCCTAACAGTTATGAGCAACTGTTGCAAACTCACGGCAGTTATGAAAATAGTATATTATTATAAAAAAATAACCATTTTATAAGACGACGAAGCCTTTGAAAAACAACCATAAACAAGAGTTTAGAACTATACAAGTCACGAATAGTTTTCAACCTATATTGCCTATCCAAGTGCATTTTTATGTATTGACAGGTGATTGGACCACTAGATTGCTCATTGGTGCTTAGACCATTAGAGTGCTAATTGGTAATATAACCATTGAATTGTTTGTTGAGTGTGACAATTATTTAGAGAAATATAAAATATTATAATATTTTTTTAAAAAAAAATTTAAACGTGATCAATATAACTAAATGCAATTAATGTCTGTATGAGGAACTAAGTGTCTGGTTGGTAATTAACACGTTCACGCCGGGGTGACCCACCGGTGATCTTGGCAGCTCACCGGAGTAAAAACTGGTAACAATAAATTTCATTTTTTAGTTTGGAATAATAAAAATCCATAAATACCAATTGTTTTTAACGGATGCAATTTTTATATTAAATTGCTTCTTTGCTGTGATAAATTTCCTTTCAGTGAATTGTTATTGTTGAGAATAGATTAACTCTTCCCGAATATTATCTAATATTGAAATAGTTCTTCTACCAGTATTTTCACTTTTCCCGGTGTGAGCGTGTCAAATTTGAATGTTTGCTTACTGGGACATCTTTTGGGTTCAATAACCATCTTTTCCCAAAAAGGTTCATGAACAATTTTTTCTTTCAATGGCGATTAAAACAAAGATCATTTAGCTTTTATTCATGCAGATATAGCTTATTTAGGCACATTAATTTTTCGATATAAAAATTTAAAATTGATACATCCTTTCGAAATTTAATTTTCGGCAAAACTTTACATTTTGTACGGACATATATGTTCGAGTATTATGGGTGTACAAAATGTCCACCTGCTTTTTTTTCCCCCACAAAAGCAGCCTCAGCCTGTTCATATTTTCGCCCTATTTTTCAAAGTTAAAAGACTCCTTTAAATCCTTATCTTGTCGAAAATCAATCTTTAACTTGTCACCGAGTTATCCCTGATCTCAAACTCTCTTCAAATCAAAGCACCCTGTCATCGATGTCTCCTAATAAGCATCCACAAACTTCAAAAACGCACATCAACTGCGGTGGAAAGGACAATTTGCAAAACAAAATTTTATTCCGCAGGGATTCTTATCGAGATGGTCCATCTCGCAATTGGAGGATGGGCTGATAGAGGGGTGAGATGAATAAAAGAGAGGGGGTTTTCATGGTGTAGTAGGTCGAGACATTATCAAAAAGAGGAAAGGGCTCGACCACAATGGATTCTCATTCTATGGTGCTTCAAATTCAACAAAAGGCGCGCGTCCTCTGTGTATGCATGCTCTACCATTTACTATTGGGCCAACGGTTCAAGGGGAAGAGGGATTCGGAAACATGTTATGGATCACTCGAGCTGCTTATGAATTAGGGATAGTGTGTGTCAAAGCCATTGGGGAAAATTGGCACGCATATCACATGGTATGGCTATTAGAAATGGGACGATGTAAATTGCCAAGATCAGGACATGATAAGTTTATTCGATTATCGATAAAATTTACGATGAAAATATTAGAACCGACGTCTGTGAAAGTTTTTTTTTCTTCTTTTTTTTTAATAAAAGATGTTTTGATAATTTTTATTGAACTACATTATGAGGGCCCAGTTTTCGTGCTTAAAAATTATTTTGGACCTACTATTGCTATTTATCTCTTGAATTTATTTTGAAAAGTAACTTAAGAGCAATTAATTAAGTAATATCGTAAAGTGAGATGAATTAACACCAGTATGATTAAAAATTTGCTGCTAAACACTACCGGTAAAATCTATTTTCGAAATGACTACAATATTAAATTTTTGAATGCTTAATGTAAGATCATTCACAGAAGAAATAAATTTTGCCACTTCAATTTGAAATTCATTCAATGAAATAATTCACTTCCTTGCAGACACACAAATTCCTGAATTACACGCTTCTAGCATACAATGATCTACTCAAAAAAGTAAATCAATACTACTTCTCAAAAAAGTAAAGCCTACTTTTCTTTTCCCCCCCCCCTCTCTCTTTCTTTCCTTTTACTTTTTTATTAAGTATACGATGCACAGAGTAAAACACTACACACAAATTCATACAGGATTTCAGTTTTTTCTAAAACATTAATTTTGTTAACTTCTTGTAGTAACATGACTTGTTGTGCAGACAGGCTTGTTTCTTTCTCATCTTCATCATGACTTAGTTTGATTTCTTTGCAGTATACACCACTCGTCTTCACTGCGTCATGTGTGTGCTTGTTTCGTAGCAGTACACAGCAGTTGTCTTAGTTCCATCAAAATTTAGTTTCCTTGGAGTAATTTGAAACGATTTTGTTAATGCCTCACTGCAATCTAGCGCACTTTATTCCCCTTTATTCAATCTCTTTATGGTTTGTATGGTAGAATAAAAACTGCAAACAAACCTATGACTTTCAATCACCGTGACTTTGTTTCTCTGAAGTACACGCCTGTTGTTTTTCCTTTATTATGATTGTGTTTATTTTTCAGCAATACTTTACATCATTTCTGCTATTGCTTTACAGCAACGCAATTTATACCCCTTCCTTCAGTCTGCAAATGCATTGTATGTATAAGGAACAACCGATGTATGAGTTGCACACAGCGAACAAACTGGATGGGGATTTCACTTTCTATCATCGGAATTTATTTTCCTGTAGTACACACCAGTTATGGAAGTGAAACTTGGACCCTAAATTCAGGTATAGAGTGTAGACTAGACACCTTTGAAAGAAAGATCCTCAGAGCTATCTCTGGTGAAATTCAAGAAAGGGAATGCTGGCGCACCAGGTTTCGCGTTCGGCTGACCACCTAACCGGAACATTTGATCCTGCACCCCAATCCTAAGGTCAAGAAAACTGAGATGGGCACAGTAGGCTTTGGCTCTCTATGGGCTGCCGCGCCTCTTAGTTTAGTTTAATGCAGAAGGTATTCTCACATAGTTATTTAAACGCTCTCTTACTTTATCTTTAAATGCTTTTTCTCAGTTTCAAAGTGATCAAGTCTGACTTTTTGATGAAGATTTAAATTTTGATAAATCCTGACACTCCTGATTACCATGTTTAAATTACACACTTATTTATGTGAATATTTTATATCGCTAGTTTTATCGCCACCTTTAAAAATCCTTCTGGATCTCAGGCCAGAGGAAGATCTCCAACAAGATGGCTGGATGACACTACCAAAGATCTCCAAGTAATGAAGATTAACAACTGGAAAAAAGTCGCCATGGATAGGAGGCGTTGGAGGCTACGCGTGGTTGAGGCAGCCAAGGCCTGTAAGGGGCTGTCGTGCTGAATAATAAGAAGAAGAGTTTTATATTCAAATTATATACTTAATTTTGTAGTCGCTGATGGAACCGGGTGATCCAAAGGTATCATAGTTCGTAAACTTTATTTCTACTGCATTCGCATTTGTTTTTATTAAACGAGTTTAATAAATTGATTAACAAAAACAAGTGAATATAAATGATGTATTATCAATAAAGACAAAATTTAAAAACTATGTCAAAAAATTAAAATTTACCTTTGATAATTATCCTTTGGGAAGTGAAGACAGCCGATCTCCACTTAATAAGAAAATTATTTTATTTGAGCAATATCATATAAGCAGCAAATAACTCATTTATATTCTAACTTTAATCTTATTAAAAAGAAAATTACTTTATACCCACATTCTGAGCTGAACTAATAAAATTTATGTTCAACGTTTTTTCAAATATTCCTTGACTTTAATAGCCAATTCTTATTTTTCTTTTTACAGTTTTTACTGGGTTTACATCATAACATTTTTACTTCAAAGAATGGTTACACCAGCCATTCAAATTTCAGTTGATTCTCATTGTTAATGCAGGAGAACTAAAACTTGTACGGAAACTTTCATCTACTAAATTTCACTTTCAATTTTCAAAAAATTGATCTCAAGTTCAAAACCACTTGTACACCTGCTACCGGATGCATAAATCTCACTCCTTTCCAATTCCAATAATCCATTCACAAAAATTCCCAACCAGTTATAAGTGTAGCGACCAGAAAAAAAAGAAAATGTACTTAGTTTAAATTTTTTCCAAACCTTCATCTTGTAGTTCCTTTCTTCTAAATGTGTTCTCTTTCTAACACTCTTTCTCTTTTCAGCAACTGTTCTGTGTGATTTTTGACGGAGATGTTTACATGCCCTTCACATAAAAGGTAATCCGTGAAACTACTGTTGCTAGATCGCGCCCCCTTTCATATGAAGGCAAAAACCCTACAATAGGGTACTGATGAAGCTGTTTGTGCCACCTCTATACATCTCTTGTGGTGGGAGAATTACCCGTATCAAAACCCCGCCCTCCCTCTTCTTTTCATTGGGATCCGTTCCATCCAAGCGTTCATTCAATCATTTTAGTTTCGTTCATTCATTCAAATGTGATAGAAAACATACGTTACCAACAGAACAGTTTGGTTTCTGTGGGTTGTGTAGATTATTGGTGACATTTTTTTTTATTATTATTCATAAGAATTGTGATTTATATTTTCTATTTTAATCATCTTCTCTCCTGGAAGGTATTTTTTTAAGGTTAACAGAAGTATTAGTCCGTCAGCTTTTTCAATCTAAATTATATTTATTGAAATATTTTAGTTACGTGTTATATAAAGGAGCAGTGCTCGTAAGAGCTCAAAGAAATTCAATTAAAATTGATTAGTATTATTTTTTATTAAAATAACAATATTTAGAGCTTATGTATATGCAGCTTCCATACTCTCCCACTTTCTACCCATGTTAAGTGTTCTGTATACCTTAACTTATTTCTTTAACTTACACTTTAAGCGTCACACAACTTTCCTCTCAAACCTTTAACTTTTCATAATTAAACTTTAATTTAAACGTTTAGCACATAAAAATCAATTTTAATATAGATTCTTTTTTAAACAAATTAAGCATAATAAATTTTAATTCAGCATAAACAACAATAATAATACTTTTTCAATAACAGTACTAATGACAAAAACAGTATTAATACTTGCTAATGTATATGCGGGTTCCGAATTCTCTCACTTTCTATCCATGTTAAGTGTTTCGTAAATCTTTAGCATTTAGTGTGACATAAATTTAGCGTGACCTATTTAGCGTGACATAAAAACCACTTATTCTGTTAAAATTATTTCTTAATTATGTATTTTTTGTTGAATGTGTTAAAATAAGTACTGTAATTTTGAAAATCAGAATTTCTGGTAAACCGTTACAGTATGAACCGAAAAATTACCAAATGAATGGTTTAAAGGCCGTATATTTTTGTTTTGTTACGTTGTTTTTTAAGCTAGAAATGTCATTACGATACAAAACGATAATTTTTCCAGAATTTTTTTCTCCTGGTAAAATATGCCCAAGGCGTCTAAAACAGAAATTATAATAATCACGGTTTAAATTATGTGTTTTGGATATTCAAGTTTTTATCATTGTACTTTTAAAAATTCTAGTGTGATTTGGATTATACTGTCCTTCAAGTTTGTCGCAAACTTATTAATTCTTGTTGAACTTGATTACCGTGATGCTATGGTCAAAATTGAATAGGAACTCGATTTAACACATTACGGTCGTTCCAAATTTGCTCGAAATCACGATTCAATGTACCGATATTATGGTTGGTTATACTAGCATAACTGATTGAGGGAGTGTATAATGTACGATTCTGGATAATTTATAATATTTATATTCTGGATCGTCCTGGATGCTCTCACTGAATTAGATGTGAATTACTTGCGATTTTTCTCATGTTTTTATCAAAGTTATCAATCTTTTCCTATACAATTCGAATAGTTAATCAATTATTCCGAACACCACTTAAGATAGCGACAACTAATTAAGCTTAAGTCAATAAACCTCTTTGGCATTTGTATTCATTTCACAAACAAAATTCGAAACCATACTTTTGCATGGTCCACTCGCCAAACCTCTGGAGCAAAAGTAAGACACAACCACAAGAATAAATTGTCTTTCGCACTCAACTGACAACAAAGAAAGCCTTTGATATCCACAGACTTTGCTAGAAGACATCAGTTGGTTCTACATACTTAACAACGAATATGTTGTATCCTCTATAAAAACCTTTTTTCTTTTTTTTTTTAAACATCCCTTTCCAATTGACACGCCGTCTCACGCTGAAGTTGATGAGTATCATGCGTCAGCTGTTTAATTTTAGAAGCGACTACTGTTCTTTCAATTACACATTCACAGACTGCGATTTCTGGCTCGATTTTTTTTAATCTGCGAATCACTTGGATATCTCCTGCTGAGAAGTTGCAATTTTTTTTTTAATTTTGTCATTCCTTTTAATAAGCGATACGGTTTGATTACGACTCGTTTGATTAATTTTTTTGTATACAGAAGAGTTTTTGTTCCAAAGTGAGATGCATTTTCCTCTATGGATTAGAAACTTCAGCGTATTTCCTCAAGTCTAGCAATTAGGAAAAGATTATATGAAAAATTTAAATTATGAAGTTAAATACAATTGAATTATTTAATTTTCTAAAATAAATGTGTTTAAAATATTTAAGAATATTTATATAGTTTTCAATAATAATTTGCTGTTCTTACTGTCTACTGTTCTTTCAATTACGCATTCACAGACTGCCTTTTTCTGGCTCGATTTTTTTTCAATCTGCGAAACACTTGGATATCTCCTGCTGAGAAGTTGCAATTTTTTTTAAAAAATTTTGTCATTCTTTTTAATAAGCGATACGATTTGATTACGACTCATTTGATCAATTTTTTTGTATACAGAAGAGTTTTTGTTCCAAAGTGACGATGCATTTTGTTCTATGGATTTAAAAACTTTAGCGTATTTCCTTAAGTCTAGCAATTATGAAAATATTAGATGAAAAATTAAAATTATGAAGTCAACAATCGAATATTTTCATTTTCTAAAATAAATGTGTTTAAAATATTTAAGAATATTTACGAAGTTTTCAATAATAATTTACTGTTCTTACTGACCACTGTTCTTTCAATTGCACATTCATAGACTGTGATTTCCGGATCGTTCTTTTTTTTTTTTTTTTAATCTACGAATCACTTGGATATCTCCTGCTGAGAAGTAGCAATTTGTCCTTTTTTGTTTTATTTAATTTTGTCATTCCTTTCAATAAGCTATACGGTTTGATTACGACATATTTGATTTCTTTCTTAATATAGTACAAAAGAGTTTTGCTCTAAGATAAGATGCGTTTTTGTTTATGGATTAGCATTTTCGACGTATTTCATTACGTTTAGCAATTAGGAAATGATTATTTGAAAAATTAAACTAATGAAGTTAACTGATTTTTTACATTTTCCAAAATAAATGTGTTTAAAGTAATAAGTAATATTTAGACATTTTTTTATCACATTTTTCTAATCATATGAAATGTGTATTGTTAGCAAAGAGCTATTTGCGAATATCGAAGAGCTTATAAATTAAAAACTTCTCTTACTTCAAAAATATACGAATTGTAAAGAACAGTCGGTCTATTTCAAGCACTCAAAATCAGGCGCTCATTTTCAAGACGTGAATGAGAAGAAACAAACGTTATTTGAAATATAAAACGTAAAAGCTTCAGATTTCATTTTTTTTCTCTCACAACTAATCTGTTTTTCTTTCTCTAGTTTTGTTTCTGACCTTTATTTTTCCATTTTTCGTTTACAGCTTTACGTTTTACATTTCAAATCACTTTTTCTCCTTCGCATTCAGGTCTTGAAAATGGGAGCCTGTTTTTGAGCGCTTGAAGCATGCCGATTGTTATTTGCGATTTGTATATTTTTGAAGCGAATGAAGCTGTTGATAAAGTAGTATCTTGCCGCTTCAGTTTCATGGATTTATTTTTTTAATGGAAAAGCTTGCCAGATCATCTTCCAACTAACCACAAATTATGAAGTCGACATTCGAATTTTTTCATTTTCTAAAATTAATTAATTTTATTTAAACAGTTTGGATAAAACATTTTGACGTCATGACAATTTTTAATGAAGAGAGTTTGAAAACAAATTTTTTTTGTGAAAGAAAAAACAAATTTACGGTAATAGTAACTTAAGTCATTATCCCCATCATCATTGGCACGACAGCCCGGGGTGGGCCCTACCTTCCCCGGAATATTTCTAGAACTTGTCACCAGATATTCCCAGTTCAATACCAAACTGTTTTAAAATCTTTATTACCGGAGTTCATCAGCCATTGATGCTTTGAAAGCCATTTAGCTTTTCTACTTATCGGTTAATAATTGCAATGCTTATAATGATTAAGTATATCTAATAATTATGAGACTCGGTAAATTTCCTTGTGCCATGAACCAGCTTTATTGCAATTCAAATTCTGCGTTTTCAGATAACTGAAACTGATGCGATAACGTAACTCTATGGAAATAAACTATGATATGAATCCTGTGTAATGCAATTAGAGTTAATTTCAGAGAAATTGATTGAATTCATGCGAGGACCAATCATACGCCTTGGAACATTAACAGATTGCGCCTAGCACTTAAGTCAATTATTATAAGGAATGATAGGTGGTAAAAGTTAAATGCAACTGCCAAGGATGAGATTCGAACCTAGGGATATAAAAATCAAAAACTATAAGCTGTTTCTAGCTCGTTTTATAAAAACTCTAACTTCAGTAAAAAAAAAGTTTTAACTTTCTGAAAAGTAAAAATTTTCAGTATAAACTTAATAAGTATAATCGTATAGGATCGTGATTGCTTTTGTAAATAGCTCCTTCCATTTGATCTTTTAAGAAATAGCAGAAGGAATTTATAGTTTTTAACCTTAGTATGTTTTAACTATTGGAATTAAACAGAATATAGCATACCTTCCTATTTCCTATAGGTAAAAAAAAAAATTCGAATAAAAATTCATTTTTCTCTGCGACAACTGCGAGAAGAAAAATATATAGAATTGAGGTACAGAAATTCGGAAATATCTTTACAGGAAAATCTATTTTTTATTTATTTATTTATTAAAATCTACAGCATCTCCAGAACATATGTACCATAACAAAGAACATTAAAAACAATGCTTAAAATCATTGTTGAACAGCTGACCCAGTTTTCCGTTAACTACTACCAATGTTCAACTCAGTAGCCTTGTAACTCTGAACCTTCTCCAGAAATCAAGGGAACTCCTGGGTCAAGTACTGAGAGAAATTTGCCTTCTTGGAGGACTTTTTGATGGTATAACCGGTATTTGCGTTATATAGCGAGGGAAACCACGAAACTCCTCTACGGTTAGCCTGACGGCAGGGAAACTCTAACCCATGATCCGTTTACCACTGAGGATATTTTACATCAGCACTGTGGTCAGTGCGAGCGTGCGCGGAATTCGTATCAACCTGCCATCGCTGAGATTCGAACTCGACTCACCTCATTGGGAGACGAGCGTTTTATCCCCGGAGCCACCACGACACTCTCTTAATTATTTTATTTTATAACCGTCGTTGAACAGCTGACCCAATTTTTTGGGTTTACGACTGCTAATGTTCAACTCCGTAGCCTTGTAATTTTGAACCCAATCCAGAAGACAAGGGAACTCCTGGATCAAGTATTGGGAGAAATTTGCCTTCGTGGAGGACTTTCTAATGGAACTAGCCCACATTTGCGTTACATGGAGAGGAAGACCACGAGAACCTCCTGTGGGGAGAGTAGTTATCGACCATGTCAACCGTCATCTATGAAAAGGTACCCCGACATAGAGTCGAGTGTAATTTTGTAGTGGTAGATACGCTACACCTCCCACGGTTAGCCTGACGGCAAGGGGACTCTAACCCATGATCCGTCTACCACTGAGGATATTTCTCGTCAGCATTGTGGTCGGTGCAAGCCGGTTGCGGAATTCGTATCGACCAGCCATAGCCGGGATCGAACCCTGGTTCACCTCATTGGAAGGCGAATACTCTATCCCCGGAACCACCACGTCTCTCTCTTAATTATTTGTACTCTACGTCACTAGAACACGATTCATAACAAAAAATGTAAGAAAACGATGCTCAGCATTTATTGATATTTTTACTGGCCGAGCCCATTTTTTAAGCAGCACTTGACAAATTTGAAATAAAAATCATAAATAATCATTTCATTAATTACTTTTTCCAATATAACCTCAAAAATAGCTGTATGTGTTTATTGTTAGTAAGAATATTTTTAACTACCAAATGTAAGCATTTATTAGAATTAATTTTTAATTTTACAAATCTTAATAAAAAGCAAATTTTCTGAATTAAAATTCATTTTCTGAATTAAAACAATTGCGTGAACAATCCTAGACAGAACTGAGATGATACAATTCAAAATCATCTTTACAGAAAAATCCAATTCTTTAAATTATTGCCTCAGACTCTCCATAACAAAAGGCATCGAAAACGGCGCTAAGAGTTTATCAATGTTTTTACAAATCAAGCACATTTTATAAGTAGCACTTGGCAAATTTTAAATAAAAATCATAAATAATCATTTTATTAATTACTTTTTCAATTCTAATCTTTCAAAAATAGCCGTATGTTTAATGTTAGGTAGAATATTCCTTAATTACAGAAAATAAAAATTTCTTAGAATTTTTTTTTTTTTTTTAAATTCAGCAATTCTCAATAGAAGGAATTTTTTTTTTCGAATAAAAATTCTGTTTCTATCCTCAAATAATTCTGTGAACAATCCTGTATAGAACTAAGATGATAATGTTTATAATTATCTTTGCAGAAAAATAAAATTGCAAACTTATCTCTGTATTCCAGCCTATCTTTTCCAGTGGAAGACCGCGGTATAGCGTTCAGCCTTTCAAATTTAACCGTTTTAGTAGTGTTAAATTTTAATTAGAATGAATAGAATTGTTGGTGTTTGCCAATGATTTACAAATATAGCACATTTTTTAAGCAGTACTTATAAAAATCTTCAATAATTTTATTAATTACTTTTTTCATTTCAACCTTTCAAAAATAACCGTATTATTAGTGTTTCATTTTAATTAGAATGAATAAAATTCTTATAAATGCCTATTTTCGGTATTATTTAATTACCGAAAATAAACATCAGAATTTCTTTTTCAATCTTAATCTTACAATTCCTAATAAAAAGCAATTTTTTTTTCTTAATAAAAATTTCGTTTCTTTCTTAAAACAATTGCGTGAACAATCCCATATAGAATTGAGACGATAAAATTCAAAATTATCTTTGCAGAAAAATCTAGTTCTCTAAATCTATTTGCACACAGCATCTCCAAAACACGCTCCATAACAAAAGGTATCAGAAACGACGCTTAGCGTTTAGATCTTGCAAACTTATCTTTGTATTACAGCCTATCTTTTCCAGTGGAAGACCGCGGTGTAATTCTGTGAACAATCCTATATAGAACTGAGATGATTAAGTTAAAAATTATCTTTGCAGAAAAATATAATTCTCTAAATCTAATTGCACACAGCATCACCAGAACACGCTCCAAAACAAAGGATAACAAAAACTATGCTTGGCGTTTTTACGAATTGAGCACATTTTTTAAGCAGCACTTATTACATTTCAAAAGAAAAATCTTCAAAACTTATTTTATTAATTGCTTTTCCTATTTCAGAATTTCAAAATTAACAGTATTAATAGTGTTAAATTTTAATTAGAATAAATAGAATTCTTGATGTTTACCAATGATTTACAAATCAATAATTTTCAATAAAAAATCTTCAATAATTTTGTTATTTGCTTTTTCCATTTCAACCTTTCAAAAATAGCCGTATTGTTTCATTTTAATTAGAATGAATAAAATTCCAATAAAAGTTTATTTTCGGAATTATTTAATTACCGAAAATAAACATTAGAATTTCTTTTTTAATCTTACAATTCCTAATAAGAAGCAATTTTTTTTTTCTAAATAAAAATTTCGTTCCTTTCTTGAAACAATTGCGTGAAAAATCCCATATAAAATTGAAATGATAAAATTCAAAATTAATTTTGCAGAAAAATCTAATTCTCTAAATCTATTTGCACACAGCATTTCCAAAACACGCTCCATAACAAAAGGCATCACAAACGAAGCTTAGCGTTTAGATCTTGCAAACTTATCTCTGTATTCCAGCTTATCTTTTCCAGTGGAAGACCGCGTTATAGCGTTCAACCTTTCAAACTTAACCGTTTTAATAACGTTAAATTTTAA
Organism: Parasteatoda tepidariorum; assembly: GCF_043381705.1. Taxonomy (NCBI): domain Eukaryota; kingdom Metazoa; phylum Arthropoda; class Arachnida; order Araneae; family Theridiidae; genus Parasteatoda; species Parasteatoda tepidariorum. The sequence continues at coordinate 24,150,339 of NC_092211.1, read as the reverse complement.
TTAGAATGAATAGAATTCTTGGTGTTTGCCACTGATTTACAAATATAGCACATTTTTTAAGCAGCACTTATAAAATGTGCTACATTTGTTATTTAAATGTGCTATATTTGATATATAAATGTGCTATATTGCTTTATTACTTAATCACCAATAATTTTATTAACTACTTTTTCCATTTCAACCTTTCAAAAATAGCCGTATTATTAGTGTTTCATTTTAATTAGAATGAATAAAATTCCAATAAAAGTTTATTTTCGGAATTATTTAATTACCGAAAATAAACATTAGAATTTCTTTTTTAATCTTACAATTCCTAATAGGAAGCAATTTTTTTTTCTTTATAAAAATTTCGTTCCTTTCTTGAAACAATTGCGTGAAAAATCCCATATAAAATTTAAATGATAAAATTCAAAATTAATTTTGCAGAAAAATCTAATTCTCTAAGTCTATTTGCACACAGCATTTCCAAAACACGCTCCATAACAAAAGGCATCACAAACGAAGCTTAGCGTTTAGATCTTTCAAACTTATCTCTGTATTCCAGCCTATCTTTTCCAGTGGAAGACCGCGTTATAGCGTTCAACCTTTCAAATTTAACCGTTTTAATAACGTTAAATTTTAATTAGAATGAATAGAATTCTTGATGTTTGCCAATGATTTACAAATATAGCACATTTTTTAAGCAGCACTTATAAAATGTGCTATATTTGTTATTTAAATGTGCTATATTTGATATATAAATGTGCTATATTGCTTTATTACTTAATCATCAATAATTTTATTAATTACTTTTTCCATTTCAACCTTTCAAAAATAGCCGTATTATTAGTGTTTCATTTTAATTAGAATGAATAAAATTCTAATAAATGTTTATTTTCGAAATTATTTAATTACCGAAAATAAACATTAGAATTTCTTTTTTAATCTTACAATTCCTAATAAGAAGCAATTTTTTTTTCCTTAATAAAAATTTCGTTCCTTTCTTGAAACAAGTGCGTGAACAATCCCACATAGAATTGAGATGATAAAATTCAAAATTATCTTTGCAGAAAAATCTAATTCTCTAAATCTATTTGCACACAGCATCTCCAAAACACGCTCCATAACAAAAGGCATCAGAAACGACGCTTAGCGTTTAGATCTTGCAAACTTATCTCCAGCCTATCTTTTCCAGTGGAAGACCCGCGGTATAGCGTGCCGAATTCCCGACGACCGCTAAAGCAATTCCAAAAGCGTTCTTCTTAATAAATAGCGCTGGAATCTTTGCAGCACAGTGATAACAACAACGCATGGGAGACCACTACGAAATAGTTTCAACAACTCATTTCATATTCATCAGTGAATAATACTGGGGTAATAATTTTGGGCAGCAGGGGAATTGAAATGTTCAGCTGACGTTATTCCAACGCTAAATCCCCCTCCTTTCTTGCCCTCAAAAGGCGCAATCAACGTCTTGCAAAGCGCTGTAGATTTCAAGCGCTCTTTGCATTTTGCGCAGGGACAAATTGCATTTTAATGGTATTGAGATGTAAGTTTTGAGTGATAAAATCACGCAATCAAATCTGGGTATTGTTCGGTGATTACGATTTGGATCTTTTGAGTTGGAAAGATATGCTTCAGAAACGAGGTTCTTCCGAAACAATAGGGTCATGGGAGAGAGAGAAAATAAGATTTTTATAAATGCTTCTCCAAATTTTTAATAATATCAGAAGTTGATGTATTAGTTTAATGCACATTCTTAGAAGAAAATTTGAGTTTTTGTAGGGCTATATTGAGTTATGGTATAATTTTGCATATCAGATACAATATGAAAATGCAATGGTAATACCGGACAAATGCTGATGAGAAGTGGTGAGGATAACCCGACACAAAAGTATGTGAAAATGAATAGTACTAGTAATATAAAGAACTTTTAAAAATTGTAACCGGAGGAAAAAAGTTCCTGTCAAATTTAGAACTATCAGATCTGGATCTAATACTTATTTAACTAAACCTGGCACCATTTTCTCTAACTACATAAATAAAATTATTAACAATATTACTAAAGAAGGTTTCTCTTGGATTGTCACTAACAATCAACTGATTTTAGATTTCATTAACATAATAAAATTAATTCTATTGCGACTTTTGATTTACAGGATCTTTTCAATAGCATTCCCCTTTCTAAACTAAAGGATGTCCTTTTGAATTATTACTATGATTTTAAAAATATTCTTTGTTGCGATTTTGATTAATGGGAAATTCTGATTAATTTTTGTCTTTTTAATAATTATCTTTACAATGAAAAGGATATTTTTCTTCAAATTGATGGAATGCCACTAGGATCTAATTATTCAACTCTCTCAGCTAACTTATTTTGTATTTTTACGAAAATAATTATTCTCCATGTATTAAATTTGTTTTCAGATATATTGATGACTTAATTATGACTTTATGATGACTCGAGTCCTCCTTCACACCACGTTGGTTATCCTTTACAGCAGCTTGAAGGCATAGTTGCACAAGCCAAGAAAAAGTCAAAGTTTCTCCTCTATCTACTCCTAATGTAATATTCATTTTTAAAAATTTTAGAAAAAAGTTTTCCTAAGTAACAAAATAATGCATGTATATTTAAAAAAAAAATTTTTACAAATTTTTTTTCTGTTTTAATTTTAAGAGAATTCTTAGCTTCTAATTCAATTTCTAAATCATATATCGTATATAAATATATTTTTCTGAAGAAGTAACAACTTATCAAACCAAATTGAACTAATAAACATTTGTATTCAATGTTGCATCCTCAGGCGAAGCTAATTTTGATTTATTAACTGGAATTCACACTCGTAAATCAAAGGTCAAAAATATTGTTGACATTTACGTATTTTCCAGCATATTATTTCTAAATAAATTTATTTGATAGTTTGTTTAGGTTAATTTGGTGTTCATTTCAAAATGATGATGTGGGTATGACTTTAAATAAATGTAACGCCCACAGCAAGAACATGTCACACCCGCCACGCTTGTTGTTGTTGTTTTCGTATGCCTATTAAGGCAGAGGAGTGCGATTGTTCTTGTTTTCCAATGGCGCCATCTATGGTGAAGAATTCGACTTCTGCCACACTTATACGTCACACCCGTTTATAGGGCGGACCCATTCATGCAACCATTCATTCATCCACAGATCGTAATTTTGACCTGAATCAGAGAACGATCAATCTCCAATTCAGTACCCCCAAGAGGTATTGATTTGTTATGGGAACATGGCGTAATTTGCGACTCGGCAGATTTAACGCGCATTAGTCACACGGGAAGTCTTCGACCGGCGGGGTTCGAACCCACAAACTCTCGGACAGGGGCTCAGCACCCTACCGACCAGACTATCCCAGCCACCCGCAACGCTTAATAACTTTTAATAACACATTTAACTATTTTGTTTCTATAACTCAAAGTATCTCAATAAACTATTTTTAAGTACAAAGTATTAAAATTTGCACTCGAAGAAAATTTTATTCGGAGATATAAATGTTTCCGTTGCGGGTGTGACATTAATTAGTGAATATTTTCCAGCAGGCAAAAACTCTCAATGATAGCTTTCAGATTATGTACATAAGTTTAGAGATTTTCAGTATTTTTCCCCCAGCTAAACAAGACCATGAAACATAAAGATTTTTAAAGCAATCTTTCATACAGACATAGTGTCACTTTATAAATTAAAAATAGCAAGTTAATGGAGAAAAAAAAACATTCTTTGTTATTAAAATATGAAATAGTATACACATTTACGGTTAGTACGCAAAATTTCAAACATATTCAAGGAGGTTAAAATTTTCATCCTCAAGTCCACTTTTTTGTGACTAGAGCAATAAGTCTGAACTATGATTCTAGACGAATTCATCTATATACAGAATCAGGGAATTCATATAGAATTTTACCTGATATGATTCTCTATTTCTTAAGCTCAGTACAAAACTGTGTTTGTCTTTTATTTGGACATGGGTACACTTAAAGTTATATCTTTCCTGTACAGTGTGTAAAAAAAAATAATAATAATAATCAATAAAGGACCACCTGAATAACTTTTGATCTAATAATCGGATTTTCCCGTTATAGGACTTAACCTTAATGGTTTGCGAGGGTGACCTCAAGCATGCTAATTAATTAGTACAGACGATATTCTAAGTTACGAAATCAGACACAGAAACGTGCTTTCTCTGAATAAACATAAAAAAGTCGTATTTTTAAAATTCGATTTCTTGGGAACTATAAGAAAGATTTTGCTCAAATTTTTTATAAATCCGTATGAATAAATATTCATATGGCTCCATATGAATAAATATTCAATCAATATAAAATGATGCAAAAACGATCAAATCACAATCTGTCACAAAAAAGGTATGCTTATTCAGAGAGTTTTTGTGTCTAGCTTTGTAACTTATAATATCGTCTACACTAATTAATTAGCATACTTGAGGTCGCTCCCTCAAACCATTTAGATTGAGTTCTAGAATTTAAATATCCGATCATTAGATCAAAAGTTATTCAGAGTGGTCCGCTTATTTTTTTTTGCGCATTGTACACAATTAATCCAAATTTTAAAGAAATGTTACGGAAAAATTAAAAATTTGATTTTAATAGACTAACTGTTCTAAAACATGATAAAAACCATAAAAATCATAATAACTATTAAAATACTAAAATTAAATAAACATGTAACAATTTCCTTTCTTTAAATATATAAATAAGTAAATAAAATAAAATAATTAAATAAAATAATATGGAACAAAGAATAAAAAAGAAACCCGGATTCATAAGAGCTGGCAAAGACAGAGAAGGGAAAATGTTTAAAGAAAGGCAATATCCGTTTTGCATGGCAAACACTTCTTTTCAAAACGATATCAAGTTTCGCGAGGGAGCTTTGAGAATGTATCCCAGAATTCTTGATGCAGGAACAGAAACAGGAATCCTTTTTTTTTTCGAAAGCACAGAGAGCTTCTTGTGCTTCGTGATAAAATCGTTAAACTACGTTTTATCTCCGACTTTTTTTTTGCATGTGTTTTTATCATTGCCTGTGCTGTTTCTTTTTACAAATGTTTCAACTATTTCAGGTAAAAAAGATATTCAGAGGCTGCCGTTCGAAAATTAAATAATAAAAATATAATTTTTTAACAAATTATCACTTAACATAACTTTTCACGTACACAATTTATATAGAATATTGTTCTTTTTTCTTTAATTTAACGATAAATGACAGCAAATATCTCTAAAGTTGTTTTATCGTTATAATACAAGAGAGAAGAGAATTTGACCACATAAATTAGTCTCTATTAGGAGTGTTATTGAATAATATTCTGAATTCAATTCTTCCTTTGCTGAGCCTCTCCCTCAAAAAAATAAAAATGTTTTTAGGCAATTTTTTTAGGTTAGTTTGTTATTTATCAGAATTCTGAATTTTAAAATATTGAAATGCTAGTATGGTAATTGTATAAAAGTCAATCTATATGTAAGAACTGTTATTCATTCTGGTAGCTAATCTTATTTCCTAAGATTTATTATTATTATCATTAGTTTATTTTGTGTATTTTATAAAAAGACATTTTCAAGTTATATTAACAAAAAATTTAGTCATTTAATTTTATTTTGATTGGTAACATAGAGGAAATGCATGAATAAGATGAAGAACATGAAAGAGATTGTGGTGCAATAAACAATGCGTTGCTTTCCTCTATAAGTTGACCACTATAGCAATGCACCGCAAGTGGTCAAATTACACTGATTTTATTGTACAAAATATTAATTCAATAAATAGATGTCCCCATATAAACTATCTGTTTCCGCCGGATATATTCAAGTCGCCCATAAGGCTTTGTGAAAAATACCTCTGTAAACATCAAATCCACGTGAACAATATGATATAAGAAATTGTGGTGCAATAAACAATGCGCTACTTTCCTCCATAAGTTGACCACTACAGCAATGCACCGCAAGTGGTCAAATTACAATGATTTTACTGAACAAAATATTAATTCAATAAATAGATGTCCCCATATAAACTATTGGTTTCCGCCGGATATATTCAAGTCGACCATTAAGCTTTATGAAAAATTCCTCTGAAAACGTCAAATCCACGTGAATAACATGATGTAAGAAATTGTAGTGCAATAAACAATGCTTTACTTTCCTCTATAAGTTGACCACTACAGCAATGCACCGCAAGAAGAGGTCAAATTACACTGCTTTTACTGTACAAAATATAAATTCAATAAGTAGATGTCCCCATAGAAACTATCTGTCTCCACCAGATATATTCAAGTCATCCATAAAGCTTTGTAAAAAATACCTCTGAAAACGTCAAATCCACGTGCAACAGCAAAAAGATGATGATAACGCGAGAAATGCAACCTCTTTAATGAACGTCTTGTCGCTTCCGAAACAGAAAATTACACCCCATACCTGAGGGTAAAGCTGACTCTTTTTTTTTTCTTTCTAGAAAGAAGGAATCTGCTTTACTCAAATGAAGAAGAAGACGGTGTTTCTTTTTTAAATAGACAATCCATTATCATCTCCGCATCTCGAAGATCCTCTTGGAAACCCAAAATCTTCAGCACGAGATGACAAAAAAAGATCTTATTTTTAGGGTTATTTCTATTATGTTTTCACGCGATGTTAAACGGGGTTTTTTGTCCCATCATTGCCTGACAGGACAATTGGCGTTTGTTGAATTGTGTGTCGTAAGTTTCTGTGGCGGAACTTTTCGCCAAGCTTCCTTGCATGTTTGGAAAAAGATTGCAGAAAGGCTTTGTAGAAGAACGATCGGTTGTCTTAGCTTGCATTAAGAAGGCAGAATTGTACGGATTCCATCATTAAAACGTCGTAAATAACAGAGTAGTTGAAATGCATGAAGACTGTCATTTTACGGTATAGGTTCGACAAGGAAGAACATCATTTTGGAATTGAAATTTTTCGGATGATTGTGAAAATTATCTGCTTGTTCACCAACCTGTGACTCAACAAGAGATAACTGTTTTGCTTGCAGTTACCTTTATTCGCATTCTCACACATAACAATTTGTCATTCCTTTTCTAGGATTTCACTAAAACATTGAGCCATTTAATTTTTTCTTTTTCCTAGATATGACTGAGACATTGAGCATTTTAACTTATTCTTTTTTTCAGGATTTTATTTGGACATTGTGAATATTAACATATTTTAAAAACGTTATGTAGAACAGGGCGCCAAATAAACGTTGCGACAAACTTCTAGGGGAGTACATCATCAGAATTACAATTGCAGAAGAATCCTTCAGCGGAAATGTCGTCACACGCCGCTAAGGGCGCTTCTCTATAGTGATTTTTTCAGAAGCACACGTGGAAAAATTTCACAAATATAAGAATATAAGATCTGTTAAAAAATCTCATTCAACAGAAAATAAAAATTAAAATTAACTAGTGCAAACTTTGTTGTATTTTGTTAAACAGTATTAAATCAACATTAATCAATCAACAATCAATGTTTGGAAAATTTTGGAAGAATTGTTATTTACTTTTTTTTTTTTTTCGAACTTTTTCCTTTAAAAAAATTCTCTTGGTAAATGATTATAAATTGAATGAATAAATTAAACAGATATTTCCTTTTTTTTCTCCCTTAAGTTTTTTTTCGGCATTTTCTTAATGTTCTTAAACAAATCAGATTTATTTAACGGTAAAATTCATTTCGATATTTCTAAAAGTTTTGCCAGTTTTACCTTTATTTCATTTCTAATTTCTTCTGTTTAAACACGAGAACAAATAGGAGAGAGTCTCAAAAAGACAGAATTATCATTAATTATTTTTGCTAACTTCACATTTTTAGCAACAGAAAATATAAACGTTAACGACGCGCAGCATTTAGGATGGGGGGGAACTATATTCTTCCGCCATTCCGCCTTTCAACTTAACCGCTCCTGATGTGTGGGTGAGTGATTGGGGCGATGGGAGGGAAAATTTATCTGAAACAAGTGTTGTCAGCTACTCTTGAAAGGGATGGTGGGGACGATTTTTTGATGCTTGTGTCACCAGGAGACACCTGATACCTCGTAACTTATCGTCCCTCCACCCCGACCCCTCCCTAATCTGTTAGTGCTTTTACCCACTTTTACAGGGGAGTTTTAAACTTATTTCATATATTTTTTCCTCCGCGACCGTATGTCAGAAGTGTATCTTGCTTTCTCTACAAGAATTTGTAGCGACGTTTTTATTTTTGGAAAAATGAATGTCGAGTTTCAAATCTGAAATTTAATTCTATTTTTCGTTCTCCCTGTTTACGGCTAAAAGTAATAAAATAAATAAAATGAGAGACATTCTTTTTTATGTACTTATTTCAAACAGTGAATAAAATAAAACATTTTAGAAAAGGAAACTATTTTCAGATAGAGATTAATTAAAACTAGTGGGCTGCGCCCCCTGCTCGCTTACGCTCGCCAACCCCCGAAAATTGCTACGCAATCTTATATGGTTTGCTTCACAAACCAAGCTCGCTTCGCTCGCTACTAACTTCGGTACATTGCAAATGCATAAAATTCTAAGAATTCAAAACAATCATTCAAATCCACAAAAAAACTTTTTTTTAAAAAAAAAATTACATCTTTTTAGTAAATACTAAATCATTAAAATAAATTTGAATTCAAATAAATGACATGTAATTCGTTACACCTATTAGAAATGTGCTATAGTATAAAACTAAGGCCTACAANATGCTCTCTGGTTATTTCAGTTTCCGTTTTTAAAAGAGCTATATGTTGAGCCACCTCAGCTAGATTTGGCATGTGACATTTTTAGCGGCAGTCATTGGTCGATTCGCCGTGTAAGAGAGATAGTAACGTAAACAAAATAAAGCAAACGTTGCCTGGCGGAAAAGAAATACAGCCAAAATTTGGGAGCCACGTAAGAGAATTATATATATTAGATATTTGAATTGCTAATAGCATTATTCAATAAAATTTTTAAAAAAAAATTTTCAATAAAGTTTTACTCTTTCGTGTTGAATGTTATAAAACTTTTATAATTAAAAAAATTTTGCTCTACATTTCGTCCACTTACAATAGGTTCTGCGCAATCTCAGCTCTCGACAGAGCTTGCGCAGAGTCTACGTGATAGCGCAAAATATCTCTATCTATTATTTTTTTCCATTTAATTAATTATTTATTTATTTCATTTATTTAATCACTTATTTATTTTATTTATTTATTATTGAAAGACTTCAAGGTAAAAGTATTCTCACAACTTCATTTACTTAAATATTTACTTACTGCAAATCATTGTAATTAATAATTTAAAAATTATAACCATCTCAAAACAAATAAAAATGTTAACAAATCTGCAATATCAAGAAAAAATGTACTAAAATGGGATAGTAACAAAATAGTAAGCAAAACATTTAGAGCAAGGGTTTCCAATTTACATGTGGCCGGGGGCCGCTATTAAAAACACCAGGCAAATGGCGAGCCACAACTTTATCAAAATTTTATATGGGACTCTTTTATGTTTGAAGGAATATTAAATATTGCTGTCAGATTTTTTTCAAAGTTTTTTTAATATTAAAGAGCAAACTAACAAGCATTACAAATAATGCTTGTTATGTATCATTTTGAATCTTCTCTTAATCAGAAACTTAGTGACAAGATTTTTTTTTCTTTTAAATTTAATTCTATGATAAATTAACATTTTTTCGATTTATTGGGAATTATAGCAACAACAAAAAAAATTCTCGAGCATCTGAAATTTATTTATTTTTTTTTCCGCTCATGCGATATTCAATTCAAGGAATTTAAATAAAACATGATATTCATTCCTTCTTTTAAGTGTTTTAAAATTTACAAATGTAAATAATTTCGTCCAAGATGAGTGGTTTCAAAACGTTAAATGGGAGAATTTCTTCGAGAAAATTTCTGATACACACACGCTAAATTATATTCACAAANAAAAAAAAAAAAAAAAAAAATGGAAGAAAAGAATTTTAAATCTATATAGATTTTTTTGCAAAAATTGATCTCCAAAGAACGACAACTAATATATTTTAGTTCGCTGGCCACAAACAAAGACTTCGTGAGCCGCCAGTTGCTAACCACTGATTTAGAGGATGGTTGATATCATGACTCTTCTTCTTTGGATTACCTCCATTATTTAATTGTTATAGGCAATAGATGTCCCTTGTTGTTTATTTAACATACTTTACAGAATTAGAAAATCGCCATCTTGATCCTGAGTTTAAACACATTCAATCAAACTTCCAGCGCTAGAAAGAGCGAATTTCTCTACTAATCTTCTATTTTTTTTTTATTAATCTAAACAACTTATGGACATCAATGAGAAACTACTAGTTGTTTAAATGCTATTGGAAATATTTAAAACCTTTATTTAATCAGCCTAATTTAGAGATATTAACTATGGTTAATTACTTTGTTCTGTAAAATTTACGAACGTCATACATACCGATAGCTACTTGCCTTCAATAATCCAGCCTAGCCATAGTTGCTATCTTGGCGAACAAAGAGCTAGTATCCTTTGGCCAAGATTGCGATAAATGGGCTGGTGACCCAAACATAGAAATATTTTACGAGTCGTACTAGAAAACGACTGTTGTGTCTGATTTATTAAAAATATGTGAGTAAATAAATTTAAGTTAGATAATCATCTAATTTATTCCGTCTGGATCGATGGGCATATATTAAAATCAGCTTTAGAAATCATTCGAAAATTCGTCGAAATGTATAAATATGCTCTCAATCCCAAATCTGTAAGCGAAACTCCCTGGGCTATTAAAGTTGACTTGTTTTCTTCATTGGGCTGCTGACATTTATTTTTGTTTTTCCAATATTTAATTAGCATTTTAAAATTACGACGTTATACTTTAATTTTTAATTAAACTGCTTTTTTTAAAATTATTTTTGTACGTGAACAATCGGAAAGTAATGAAACTATTCTAATGAATTCAATGGGATCCTTTGATGATATTTATTTTCCTTATTTATTTAAAAGTAATGAAAACAAATAAGTGATAAGCCCTCCAGTTAGTTAAATAATGATTGATCTGTCGATGTATCGTTTATGCACCAATGTTCCCATTTCTGAAACCTAAAACGAAACCTTTTATTCACCAATGCTCCCATTTCTGAAATCTAAAACGAAACCTTTTATGCGCCAATGTTCCCATTTCTGAAATCTAAAACGAAACCTTTTATGCACCAATGTTCCCATTTCTGAAACCTAAAACGAAACCTTTTATGCACCAATGTTCCCATTTCTGAGACCTAAAACGAAACCTTTTATGCACCAATGTTTCCATTTCTGAAACCTAAAACGAAACCTCTTATGCACCAATGTTCCCATTTCTGAAACCTAAAACGAAAGTTAGTTATAGATTTCAAAAAAAAAACAAAAAAAAAAAAACATTTAGTCTTAACAAGCAGCATTTATTAAAGACACTGGTGAACTTTGTAACACGTAACATCTTGTTCCATTAACAATTTATGGACTTATAACACTGTTATTATATATAGCAACAGTGTTATTAGCCTATACAATGTTAACTCTTAGAAGAATACTTGTAATAGTTCACAGATTTAATTGCTTTGGATTGCACATGTTCTACTTATTCATTATGAATACTTAATATTTTTGGGGTTGGTACGATTTAGGGAGCAGGTCGTACGAATCAGTCAACTAGTTTTCCGAATTTGTACTACTTACAGATTTTGCGGAAACAGCTGTATTTAATGCACAAATACCATTTCAAATAATAATAATAACATAGGCAGCTAAACAATGCATTTTATCAAGAAAATATTTCAAATGAAATTGTCAGTGAGTTGTGACTGATAAAAATTTATATGTTAAAAGTGGTACGAAGGCAACCTCCCTCTAATTTTTATTTTTTTTAAATTTATTTTTGCAACAACGACAAACCTAAGCGTATATTATATAATTATGAAATAATTTTTTTAAATAATATATATTAATAATTTATGCATATTTTTAGAAATTTAATGAAATGGATATTAGAACTTTACGTAGTTTAGTAGTAATTGAATTAATTGTAGGCATATAACGTGATTAACGTAAATTTAACTGAAGATACGTGTGCTACCTCAATAAAATTTATGTGTAAGAATTTCATGTAACAATTAAATAAATAAACAATTAAATAACGATCAAATAATTGCGCTTGAAGTTCAAAAATAAAATTTAATTAAGAAAATAAGAAATAAAATTTGTTCAATAAAATTTTATACAAATACACGTGTTTGCTTAAGTTTTACATTCGATAACAATACAGTTTTTTCTAAAAAAAATTTACACATACAACAAATTCCTTTTTCACATACATCGAACAATAATTAACTTTTTCCCTCAGTGTATGGAACATAACTAAACAAATATTGTAGTGCATCAGACAAAAAAAGTAAAAAATTTAAAAAAAAGGAATTGAACGATTTTTTTTAGATTTTTCAATTTTGTAACCTTGCGGAAATTCTTATAAATAAAAACTTTCAAGTTATTTTTATTTTTAGTCAGCAGCTATTTTTTAATAACATTGCTTTAAGCATTACGGGCCTATAAAAGTGAATTAATTTAGATAGTTTTTCAATTTTTAAAGCCAAAAACAATTAGCACAGTTCTTAAAAAAATTAATCGTTTTCATTTTAAGTAATTAAATTTAATAATTCTACTATAATATACAGACATAACGAAATTTTCTCTTGATTAATACGTCAAAAATTTTAAAGTTTAGATCAAAATTATAAATATCTTGAACAAAATTTTAAGAATCTCAAATCTTCAATTAAGTTTTGAAAATCTTGAACAAAACTCTAAATGAAAATTTCCTACAAGTTTGTCTGTGATATGGCAACAATTATGGTTCTTTATAGGATGGCCATTCAGATCTTTATGTGCTTAAGATCTTGCTTTTCGAAATCAACCAAGCAGTTCGTGATCCGAGAAAAAGATTATGCGAACTATCAACCAACTATCATGAGCTCTCGATAACATGAAAATTACACCCAACTTAGATTTCATTCGCCAGAAGCTTTTGATATCGAATAAGTCATTGGCTCTTAAGAACCAACCAGGATCATTATCGTTGTAGCGTGACCAAAAGAACAGGAGATTAGTTGTAGCGTGCTTCCTGGACGAATCACGAATTCTATGAATATCAAAGTAGGGAAAAAATGGGGAAGGAAATGGGTATAAAGGATTAAAAATATCTGATGTTGAAACAGAAGGAAAACTACATTCATTCCAATTTGAGGCCGAGATTAAGAACTTTTTTAAAAGCGTGGTATTGACCTCATTTAAAATCAACCTCACCAAAAGTAAAATGGTGTTTTTTTTTTATTAATTTATTTTATTTATGAATGGCACGGAAATAAATTCAGCTATGTCAAAAGTAGAATATAATCAGTTTTTTAATACAAGGACGTTTTGGTTGGTTCTTCTTTGTCTCGAGTGTAATTTTTCCTATGTGTTAATTTTATTCATTCGTTATTAATAGCAGATGATTTCAAAAATTTTAAAAACCAATTCATTTTTTTCGACCGTTATTATAATTTCCGGCATTATTGAAAGGTTGTTGCCAAAGTGAGTGAATACATTATTGTTTAAAAATAAAATCTTGATATACAAATACCAAATGCATCGAAATGACATTACTTTCCGGTCCCCTTAATATATATATATATATGTTAAAAGTGGTACGAAGGCAACCTCCCTCTAATTTTTATTTTTTTTAAATTTATTTTTGCAACAACCTTGAACATTTTAATAT
>NC_092211.1:24096373-24135343 GCF_043381705.1 Parasteatoda tepidariorum | reverse complement strand
TAATTGTTACTTTTTAATTTTTAATTCAAATATTAAAAATTAAAAAATTTTAAAAGCTTAAGTGGACTACCTCCACATTATTGCATATTAACATACATGATTAATTTTTTTAAAAATAGTGGTGGTCAAAAAGATTATAAATTAAGCTTATAAATGCAAGGAAGATACAGAAAGCATACTACCACTTTAAATATAGAAATAAAATTTTACACCAAATGCGTAAAAGTTGGCAGGTTGTATTTTGTTAAAGGTAAGAGTGATATCATCATTAAACGTTGGAATCATGAAACTGAAGATAATATAATTTAATGCGAATTGATCAGTCTAGTTTTTTTTTCTTCTGTATATTAGCAAATTAAAACGAATATCTTTTAAATACATATACTTAAAAATATTTAATTAAAAATCGTAATCGTAAAATCGTATTTATTATTTTATTAGGTTTTTAATTTTTTCAACAAAAAAAATTAATAATAATAAATAAAAAGGAATATCTTTTAAATGCATATACTTAAAAATATGTAATTAAATATCATAATCGTAAAATCTTATTTATTATTTTATTAGGTTTTTAATTTCTTCAACAAAAAAAATTAATAATAATAAATAAAAAGCATTGAATAGAATACGTGTAATTTCTCTGGTGTCATTTTGGCCTCTTTTTATTCATTTGTTATTTTCTAAGAGCATCTAAAAGCTTTCAATTTCTCAACATTTTCCGTAAACCAATAATACTCTAATGTCATTCAATATCTACTCTCGGCCCATGTTGGCTCAACAAAAACTCAAACGATACCTTCTCATTTTCCAAAAAGTCACGGTCGCCATTTTAGTGTTCATTTTTCGAGCAACTGTCGTATATGTTCAGAATAGAATGGCCTCATTCAGATGCGGGTTTTTGAACGAGGGTGGAAAAAAAGCAAGGAAGAAAGGACTTTTGGCACAATAAACGCATTTACGGGGGATTTCTGGCCTTTCAAATAGGCTGTAACATGAGCAGTGTGAGTTTATTTTACACTCTATGGATATCTTTCTAAAATCGTCTGCCTTTTTGAAAATGAGATGCTCTTCGAATTATTATATTTTTGCTTTTTCGTTGGCATTTCTTTTTCTGTTGTTCTGATTCTTTGAAATTATGTATTAGGTTGCTGAGAAAATTGTGGGATTACGACCCAAACTGTAAATAACTAATCAATTTTTTCTTTTTTTCATAACTTATTAATACTATCCTAACTACTACTACTACAAAGTAATGGTTAAAAGTTTTTATTACGTGTTGTAAAAATAATGATATAAATAAAACTCGTAATTCCTTCAACAGAAGGATAGGTATACTTTCTGTTACGTGAATGAAACAAAAATAAATAACGTGAATAAAGTACAAATGAATTACATAAATTGACGTACTATAGTTTTAATTTTATAAATAAGAACCTTCCTCATTGTCTAAACGTCGAAAGGACGTTTTGTCTAGGTGTAATTTGACGATTAAACACTGAGGAAGGTTTTTGCTTATAGAACTGAAACTATATATGTCAGTTTATGTACTTTCATTTGCGCATTATTCATGTTGTCTTTCGCTTTAATAATTTCTCTGCTTTTTCTAATAATTGTTCAATTTTATGATTATGTTTATTTTTATTTTAAGAACGCAACAAAGTGATCGTTTTTAAAACATGGTGAGAAAATTTTGGAATGAAGAATATAATATCTAGCTAAAATTTTGACGCAAAGCTGATTTTGACGCAAAGCTACTGAAACATCTTGTAATCTACCAAATAAAACTGAAATAAATTTAGTTTGGGATGATTCTTACCTTGAATTATTTCTTTTTCGGCGTAATAAATAATGTATTTAAATATTTTTTCAGTAATTTAAAAAACATCTTTACTTCGATATTTTTTTTTTTAAATTTAAAAAATGCATTTTAAATTCGTTAAAAAAAATTAAAAAATATTGCTTCTGCGTTATTTATAAAGTATGTCCTTAGACCGTTGCAAAATTTCTTCATAACAATTTATAAACCCTCATAAAACATCTTTGAATAGAATATTTTAATAAAAATTTTTATGATTTATAAGTTAGATATGTTGTTATTTTCAACTTACGGAAGCCTTACCTGTGCAATCCATTTACATATGACCCTTTTGTCTTTTTTAAAACTAAAAAATAACTAAATAAAATGATATCTAAAGGTATATCATTAAACTGGGAAAAATTCTACATAAAATTACGCTAAAAATTACTACCAGCTTAAACAATCCATAAAATTAATTTTTTCCGTTAAATTTTATACTGTACTTTTTACAGCAATACTTAATTGCAGTAATTCAGTGATTTAACAGTAAATGTAACTGTAAAAATTACAGTACCTTTAAAATTTTAAACTGTAATTTTTTAAAGCAATATTTAATTGCAGTGATTCAGTGATTTAACATTAAATGTAACTTTAAAAATTACTGTATATCAGATATTTTGTTCTGTAAAATTTACGGTAAAATTGAATTTTACTGTAAAAGGCAATGGTACTAAGAGTACCATTACTTTTTACTGTAATTTGATCTGGAACTTTTCACATTGCAAAAGCTTTTTTTTCATATAAATGATTCTAAAAATCAATTAATTAAAACTAATATTAAAATTTTTTAATGAATTTATCATTATTTTACTACATATAATGAGAGAAGGATGATTTTATAGATGGGGAATATGCGTGTGGTGGTGCTGTTGTTGCTAAAATTAGAGGTGAACTGCTCTATTATTAACCAAATTATCAAAAAAAAATTTCTTGCTTAAAAATAATTAGAAATTACAAATCACTTTATTTTTTATTTATTTACCTATATATTTACTTATATATAGGATTCCTGAACTTAACCTTAAATGACTGTTTTCACGAGGATAACCCATACATTCGTTTGTACTCTAGTTTCAGATTTACCATATCCTATAAACATATTGTTGTACCTAGTTCATAGAAATACCATAAAATACCCCCTTTTGTAAGATATCCCTTTCCCATATTTCCAGTTGTTAACCATGGCAACAAACACCCCTTACAATTCTTGAAATGCTTAAAGATATCTTTGCCCAACAATCCGCCCTCAAAAACACCCTTTTCAAATTTTTTAATAGGTTCCAAAATCCGAATGGAACATTTTTTGTTCCCTCTTTTATATCAAGAGTGGTCTGAGGGGGGTGTCCATACTGGTATAAAGCAAAGGTAAGACAGACCACATGATCACCATGACACTCTCGGCCTCTTGTTCAAGTTGATTTATTATGTTTCGCTTGTTACTACTTTCAAAAAGCGGATCCGGCATGCATGCAATTGATGGTTGAACAGTGGGGAACCACAGATCAAAACTCAGAACCACCCCTAGAATTTTATTTTTATTTTTTTCGAATTGTTGAGACTCCTTCCCCCAATACCTGGAAAACCTTCTGCTTCGTGATCGATGTTGAGCTTTTCGGGGGTAAAGTGATTAGATACTGTTTTGTTAGGCGCAAAAAAGCGCGATATTGTTAGAAACATATTGAGAGAGGGGTGCGCGATTTAAGAGAGGATATCGCTCGATCTTTATTTTAATTATCGTTTTTCTTTCTCTTTTTTAAGCAAGATCAAAACATGATGTAAAATTAAATCAAAATCATCGTTTTATTTGTTTTTTTTTAGTGTGAAAGAAATTGTTTCATTTGAATAAAATTTCCTGCGATTTGCAAATGTTATCTGCTTTATCTACATACCTTTTTCTGTTATGAAATGCATTGAAACCAATCATCATTTCTTTTCTCTCTCTCTTTTGTTAGAACCTGGTTAAAAATTTTAATATACGAATAAAATGCAATTAGAGCCGTGGTGGTTCAGGGCTTTGCACACTCGCCTCACAATGAGATGAACTCAGCTCCTGGCTCGCAATGACCACTGTCCAGAAGTAAAATATCCTCAGTGGTAGACGGATCATGCGTTAGAGTTTCCTTGTCATCAGGATAACAATGGGAAGTTCTCTTGGTTTTCCATTTCATGTAGCGCAAATGCGGGTTAGTTCCATCAAAAAGTCCACCATCAAGGCAAATTTTTCCCACTACTTGATCCAGGAGTTCCCTTGTCTTCAGGATCGGGTTCAAAATTACAAGTCTTCGACAACAATCGTAGTTGTAAACTCAAAATTGGGTCGGCTGTTCAACGACGGTTATAAAGTAAAATAAAATAAAATAAAATGAATTACAATTTAATAAATGTTAACTTAAGTAATTTAATCTTAGTTGAAATGCAAAATTTACTTTATCTTTTCAATTCTTACTGGCATTGAGAGAAAAATATTGTTATTCTTCAAATTACAAGTAATTTATTCCTGATTTATTAATTTAATAATTTTTTTTTTAAGAATGTCTCCCAATGATGAATATTATTGTATTCATCCCTCTTTTATTATTATTTTTTTTTCAATGTCGAAAATTCAAAGTAGACCGAAAAATATTTCAGGGATAAATGTAAAAAATAATATGGACACACTAATCTTCTTTAGAATGCATTTCACACTTGAGCACGTCATCAGAGCTTTGACCACCGGTCAACGCTCTTAATACAAAATTGACTACCGAAGTACATTCTCCATTCAAAGAAAAATACCGCATCTCCATTATTCCAAGGGTGTGATCTCCCCCCGTTCAGAGCCCATTTGAACACCTATTGTGCCATTAACTTGCTCTCCGCCTTTCAGCAAGGTCCCTTTTCGACTTTTTGAACACCCTGGCTTACACGTCTCCAATATCACTTGAAGTGTGAAAAGAGCAAAGCGCCATGAATTGCAAAAGAAAACACTTTCTTGGGGGTTCTATTTCCGTTCTTTTATTGCCATGTCCGCCCCTCTTTAGGGGTGGCTGATACGCTTTGCCGACTCTCAATACTGTGGGCTGAAATTTTTGAACACAGTCAAAAATGTGCTTATGCTTATTGTGGATTTTATGTATTCACGGTTATCAGAAAAAGTCACAAATCACTGAGTGTCAAGCAGAAATTGATGATTTTTTTTTCATTCATTTACTTTCGAAAAGTTTTAAATTTTAAGTATTTTGAGAGATTTATCTGTTGAGCTAACTTAAAACGTTAAAAGGAGGAAAAAAAAGTATCATAGTTAAAAAAGTAACTTAGGGCCTTGATAGCCTGGTCGGTAGGGCACTGGGCCCGTGTCCGAGAGTTCGTGGGTTCGAACCCTGCCGGCCGAAGTGATGTAGTAGTAAAGAGACTGATGCACATTAAATCGGTCGAGTCGCAAAAGTCCTCCATGTTCCTGTAACAAATCAATACCTCTGGGGGTATTGGATTGGAGATCGATCGTTCTCTGATTCAGGTCAAAATTACGATCTGTGGATGAATGAATGGGTCCGCCCTATAAACGGGTGTGACGTGTGATGTGGCCGAAGTCGAATTCTTGGCCATAGATGGCGCCACTGAAAAACAAGAAGCGCACCCTCTGCCTTAAATTTGCTCGGTTTCACCAAGCAGGCTTGCTAGTGTGGCAAGTGACATTAGAAACAACAACAAAAAAAGTATGATTGCATTTTAGAAAGCATGCACCTGATCAGAGACCAATGAAATAACTTTTTAACTAGACAATATTTTAAAATTCCT
Organism: Parasteatoda tepidariorum; assembly: GCF_043381705.1. Classification (NCBI taxonomy): domain Eukaryota; kingdom Metazoa; phylum Arthropoda; class Arachnida; order Araneae; family Theridiidae; genus Parasteatoda; species Parasteatoda tepidariorum. The sequence continues at coordinate 24,129,708 of NC_092211.1, read as the reverse complement.
AATGTTATTTCTACTCCATACAGAAAAAGGTTTCGAAAGCCAAAATACTACTATCAGAGTACATAATTGAAAATAATATAGCACAAAACAATACAACAACAGAATTAACAAATTTAACTCTTTCAGAATATATCTCACAGAATCAGAATGTTAGACTTTATCACAATACAACAAGAGAATTAGAATACAGTAACAGAATCAAAGTCTAACATAATTAAACAGCAGAATACAACAACCGAATCAGAATAAACAAAAGCGTTATAATGCAACATAAAAATTAAAACAACAGAATAAATGCTATCAAAATACAACAATAGAATCAGAATGCATCAACAGAATCAAAATATAGCAATCGAATTAAAATACAACAATAAAATCAAAATGCAACAGCAGAATCAGAATACAGCAACAGAATCAAAGTACAAATACAAATAATAATACAAGAGTAGAATACAATAACAGAATGCAAAAACACTATCCAAGTGCAATAACCATGGATACTAGAGTAACCGTGTCTGTCTAACCATGGGAGGTTTTAGTTGTCTTCCACTCCATGTAATGAGGGTTTGTTCCAACAAAAAGTCCTCCACGAATGTTTAATTTCTCCCAATCCATGATCCATGAGTTCCCTTGTCTTCTGGATTGGGTTCTAAACTATTAGGCTACGGAGTTGAACATTAGTAGTCACAAATCCAAAAAATTGGGTCGGCTGCTCAATAACGGTTATAAAATTCATATTTCACCTATTCGCAAAATAGTTTCTACTGGCATAAAATTCTAGGCTGATTTTTTGATACATTGATTTGACCTTTTTTTTTTTAGATGCCAACGAACTTATTTTTTTGTGGCACTAAATTAAGAAAACACATATTGCAGATGAATTAAACTTAGAATAGAAGTTCTTAGCCTATATCTAAAAAAAATCAATGTATAATCGCGCTGAAGCGAGCAAAACAGGAAGCAGGGCGCATAATTTTTCATGGCATTTTTTGCAACAAGAATAGTGAATATTAATGCCACGTTCACCAGAAGTATACTTCCAATTTGATAATGCGTACTTTTTTCGGGGTGATGGGACAACAAAAGGTTGAATTTCGTTTAAAAAGTCTTCACAAAATCGAAACTTTTTAAAGTCATTTGAGTTAAAGAATTTCATTTGGTTCGAGGACAAATATGCTAACAACTTAAAAAAATAAAATAAGAAATAAAAAAATTTTAAAAAAATCGAAAAATAAAAAAAATAATGAACAAAAAAATAAACAAAAAGATTTCAACAATAAAAAAAGTTTTTTAATAACTACTGTCACACTTTTTTCTCGTTTAATGACCGATTTAATAGTAGCTTAGTTCTAACAATGTTTAAAAATCAATAAATAAGTAAAATGCACAACTATAAGAACATTAATAAGTGTACAATCAATTAATAAGTACGCAAATTTTCTCTCTTTTAAAATCCAATTAATCAGTAGTGCAGTATTAACGGTGTTCAAAAATTAATTAATAGGTAGACAACTATAAATGTAGTAGTAATAAGTAGACAACAATGTTTTCAATATTCTTCCATTGCTTATATAAATATATTTGTTATACATAAACTCTTATAACTTATTATTTGATTTTGGGCTTAAACGAATAGTAATAATAAATAAAAATCATCTTCCTTTAGAGTAGTTAAGTTTAAATTATTACTTTTTCTATCCTTAGTTACTTATATAATTACTAAAAGTGGTAAGCCATTATGTAATATGAAGTACTCCTAGTGCTAGTAATATGAAGTACTAGTAATAATAAACAAAAATCATCTTCCTTTAGAGTAGTTAAGTTTAAATTATTACTTTTTCTATCCTTAGTTACTTATATAATTACTAAAAGTGGTAAGCCATAATGTAATATGAAGTACTCTTAGTTCCAGAAACGTACACGGAGCATCANAAATAAAAAAAAAAAAATAGAAAAATAAAGAAAAATAATAAACAAAAAAATAAACAAAAAAGCTTTTAACAATAAAAAAAGTTATTTAATAACTACTGTCACACTTTTTTCTTGTTTAATGACCGATTTAATAGTAGCTTAGTTCTAACAGTGTTTAAAAATCAATTAATAAGTAAAATGCACAACTATACGAACATTAATAAGTGCACAATCAATTAATAAGTAAGCAACTTTTCTCTCGCTTAAAAACCAATTAATCAGTAGCACAGTATTAACGGCGTTCAAAAATCAATTAATAGGTAGACAACTATAAATGTAGTAGTAATAAGTAGACAACAATGTTTTTTTTAATATGCTTCCATTGTTTAGGTAAATATAATCGCTATATATAAACTCTTATAATTTATTATTTGATTTTGGGCTTAAACGAATAGTAATAATAAACAAAAATCATCTTCCTTTGGAGTAGTTAAGTTTAAATTATTACTTTTTCTATCCTTAGTTACTTATATAATTACTAAAAGTGGTAGGCCATAATGTAATATGAAGTACTCTTAGTTCCAGAAACGTACACGGAGCATCAAAAGAGAAACAAAAATGTATTTATTTCAATGTTTTTTAAGCATACATATTAACTGGGGTAAATTCGTTGAATTAAATTGTTTTAATTACATGTCGTAAGCCGCGATATTTTCCTTTCCTAAATAATCTTCATTTTAAATTTTCGTGGTGTAAATGTTTTTATGTGCCCTATGAAAACAGCAAGGGTGCCTGTGCAGAAATGGAAAACTTTCAATCTCTTCTACTGCAATCAATACATACCCACCCAGTTTTAAATATTATTATACATTTGAGTGATGTATATAAGAGCTTCACAATAAGTTATATTTGTCAAAAATAATTCACTTTAATATGATTTCTCCAAGTACCATTACTTTATAAATGATTTTCTTGAAAAACCATTCATCAAACAATTATAACACATGAAGACATTATCGATACCTAAACATCTTAGTCTTCACAAAATTTTATGTATCAGGAACCACAATAGGTAATTCCAGATACATAAAATTTTTAAGTTAAAATATTTCAGTTTTAAAGCAGTGAACTGTTATTGAAGGACCAGAGTTAAAATATTTCTCTTTTAAAGCATTGAACTGTTACTGAAGGACCAGAGTTAAAATATTTCAGTTTTAAAGCATTGAACTGAAGGACCAGAATTAAAATATTTCAGTTTCAAAGCATTGAACTGAAGGACCAGAGTTAAAATATTTCAGTTTTAAAGCATTGAGCTGAAGGACCAGAGTTAATATATTTCAGTTTTAAAGCATTGAACTGAAGGATCAGAGTCAAAATATTTCAGTTTTAAAGCATTGAACTTTTACTGAAGGACCAGAGTTAAAATATTTCAGTTTTAAAGCATTGAACTGAAGGACCAGAGTTAAAATATTTCAGTTTTAAAGCATTGAACTGTTACTGAAGGACCAGAGTTAAAATATTTCAGTTTTACGATGCTGAATTGTCACGAAGAACCTGAGTTCTATCACCGGTTGTGGCGTAGTTTCAGATCAATAGATCAAATTGAATCATAGCTTCAGATCAGTGGCTACCATCCTTCCTGCTGTTGGTGAGAAACGTTGATCACATTGTCTCCATCATAATGTTGGTCCTGAAATCGTGAAAACTTAAACTCGACAACCCCCAGGTAAAACAGCCAGGTGTTGCAGAAGTGCTTTACTTTTAAGTTATTGAAAGTGATTTTTAAACTTTATACAATTTACAAACGCTTGTGGTAAAACATTTTTTCCCCTCTTACTTCCAAAGATTCTCAATCTACCGCTTTTTATTGAAAAAAATGAAAAATCACAAAGCTGAAGTATAGAGAACAACATTAAAATAAGACTTAATAAGGAATATTTTGTATAAAAAATTTAGTATACCATTGAAGTCTGTCGATTACACAAAATTTAAATTCTCATTTTACCATAGATCGTATAAGAATAAGCATACATTAATGCGGCAATAGCTGTAACATAAAAAATTGCATTTGATTTAATTTCGGGCTCGAATTTGATGTATAGAAGGTATTTTTAAACTAACAATGGCAAAATTAAATTAAGTATGGCTTCTAAAAACCATTATTATTGAACAGTATCCAAAACACTCAGACTCTTTCTCTTGGAACTACCTTAATTTTCACTATTCTTTTTCTTATGAATATCTTTCACCTAAGCAATAAATAAATAAAATCAATATTACTTTTAAATGGGAATTTTTCGATCATTTTTATAAGCAATATACATCAAAAATGTTCTATAATGTATTGGATCTCCAAAGCAATAATGAAAAGCAAACGATAAAAGTTAGGCTTTCATCATTATCTTTCATTATTCGTGGATGTGTTCTGACTAAGCACAAATTTTTTCCTAGTGGTAAGGGCTTTATTGTTATACTGCTATCGGTCAATTTTGTATTCGAATTTCAAGAAAACAAAATAGTACTTCGAAGATTAGAATGTAAGGAATTACAAGAAGGCATAAATAATGTTTGAAACAGTGTCTAAAACAATTTCTCATTGAATGGTATTCGAAGCACTCAGATATTATTCTCTCGAATAGCCGATTCCGTTTTCTTAAAAATCTTTTAACATTTTTGAAGTAATAATATGAGAATTCAGTTTTAGCAATCCATTTGGTCATTAATGTCAATCACATAAAAAAAAAAATAATAAATAGAATCAATAATATTTTTAATGGGAATATTTCGATAATTTTTATCAACAATATATATCAAAAAAGTTCTATAAGATGCAGGACCTCCTAAGTGATAGTGAAATGGTGAAAAGCAGACGATAAAAATCTTTTAGACGAAATTACGATGCGTCTTTCATCAATGTCTTTCGTTGCCACTCAAAATGAATGCGAGTCAATAATTCTGGCGGCAATTTTCTCAGCTCGCTGAATACGTACTTTGACAAGTGTCTCAGGAAAATTGACACTGATAGCAGATATTTTGAGAAGTTTGGGACGCTTTAGGGCACGCTTTGGCCTTTACGACATTTCCTCTTCGATTTTGCGGTAGTTATATTTGAAATATTACAGCTGTAACGACGTAAGTAATAGAAAAGCAATTAGTATAAAACTAAATATTTTTTACTTCTTATAATTTTCCTTTATTAGTTACTCACGAAACAATGGCTGTCATATAATAGTATCTATTCTCTTAAAATGTATGTAAAGGCTAAAAAAGAAAGAAAGAGTAGAAAAAATGCATCTAAATTTTTATTCAAATTTGAGTAAAAGTTCGATAATTGTTCAAAATTATTCAACATCAGAAGCATAAAAGTACGCTATTCTAAACATTCTCGTGCATAAAATTACTGCATTAAAAGAACTCATTAATGCAGTATTTGAAATGTCCTTTATCAAATCAATATCGAAACTGCAGGGGTTTTTTTCCCATCTTAGAATACAGTTAAAATGCTACAACAAAAATATAGTTTTGTTAAAAAAGAAATACAATATGTAGCTTATACTTTGTCATGTCGTTCAAGTATTTATCTTGCTTGCCTTTTATTTCTCGTTGATAAAAATTTAAAAAAAAAGGAAATATAAGCTAAGTTTTACTTTACCTAATATTAATTTATTTTAAGAAATTAATATTTAACAAGAAGAAAAATAAAACTAGAAAAACCACAGAAGCCGAGGGAGAAAAAAGATTAAAAACAGAACACGAAAAACAACAGTGTCCTGTTTTTCATTTTATTTATCGTCTCACGGCTATCGTGATTTTTCTAATTATGTTTCTCTCCTTTATTTTACCATTTTCTGTTGGCAACTTTACGTTTTATATCTCAAATCACATTTGTTCCTTCTCCTTCCCGTCTGGCAAGTCTTGAAAATGAGCGCTTATTTTAGAACGCTTGAAACATGTCGAATTATTATTTCAATTTTCTATATTTTTGAAGCGAATGAAGTTTTTAATCCAGTAATATCTTACCGCTTCAGTTTCTTGGGATTATTTATTCAATTTGATTATCAGCAAATTTAAAAACTAAATAAAAATAATTGCTCACATGAAAAGGAAAAAGTTCAACTATCTGGAACATTATTTAATTTTGAAGAAAAACAATGATAGATATTAGATTTACTGTAAAACTTTCCAAAAAATGCTATGTAATAAACGCTCAAAACATTTATTTTCATCTCAAAGTAATTTAATTCCACTATTATGAATATAGAATGAAAAAAAGAAGTGAAAAAAACAAACATAAAAGTTAGTAAAATAATGCAAAAATAGAATAAAACGAGAAGAAAAAGTTCTATTCCATAAGCTTCGGTCCATGGTGCTTCTATGCAATGGCGCATGCGCTATAGATTCAAGCTGGATCGGGTCCCGAGACATTCGATATCCGAGAGACATCTGAGACTATTATTCCGGAAATTGAAAGGGAAGCGTTCATCTGGTTTCGAATTTCTGCTCTTTCTCTCTCTCCTTGCGCACACACACGTACACAGAAGCAGACGATGACAGTTTTCTGTGATAATGGAATATGGAATGTTTAGTTGGGCCATCATTTGAGTGAAAAGGGTTGTGCCCGGTAATTGGCTTGAGGTGGCAAGCGCTTTTCCTGTTTGTTTTAGTAGGAAGTTTTGTCTGACCCCCTAACATTCAATCAAGTTGATGAAATGGGGAATTATATTTGATTGAAAGATTCTATATTCGAATTATTCTGATAAAAATTGTGCAGTCTTTCATGAAACTGTATTGTTGTTAAGAAATTTGGAAATTGGAAGGAAACATGAAAATAAATTCATTTGATTCGCTTTTAAAATCATTTAAAGCTTATTGATACTTAGAATTTTAGTAATGAAAATTCGTTTATATTCTTATACTCTTGCGTTTCATTCTAATCTAAATTGCTGTAATAACAAATTAATATTTTTCAAATGTTATGAGTTCGTCTGTTTTTAGATTTTGCAAAATTTTATTCGGATAAAGTTTAAAAAAATTCTCTCTGCGTAAATTACTCAAAAAAAATAATATTTCTCAATCTAAAACCAAACATTCCAATTGGACAACTACGTTTAAATTAATAATTCCAAAATAACTGAATAATTAAGATATAGGTACTTCAGACTATAAAAGTTTCATTTGCTTCGAAAAATCTAAAATTCAAAATAATCTCTTTTGCTTCTATCATTCATGTCTGGCGAGTCTTGAGAATGAGCGGCTATGTTTGGGGATTTGAAACATGCCGACTTTTACCATCTTCAGTTTTTTCTTCAAGCAAATAAGGTTTCTATGTGTTCAAGACTACTTTGCGTTTCATATTATTCGAAAGGTACTTCTGTGGAAAACTGTCCATCGTCATATTTTTGACAGTTAAATAAAAATGATTAAAAGCACTTTTCAATCCCCCCGGCGTCCTAGCACCCCTGACGGCTCTTTCCTCTTTTAAAACCATTTAATTTGTTTCACTCTTCGCAATATAAACAAGAACAGTTACGAACATGGCTCAGTTTTGAGATATTGTATTTATATTGTAGTCCCGGATCATGTCTCATATCTTTGTGTCGCTGATCGTGTTTCACTATTAAGGCTCCGATCATGCCTCACCTCTTAGTCCCCGATCATCGATGTCTCACCTCTTAGTCTCCGATCATCGATGTCTCACCTTTTAGTCCCCGATCATGGATGTCTTACCTATTAGTCCCCGATCATGGATGTCTCACCTCTTAGTCCCCGATCACGGATGTCTCACTTCTTAGTCTCCGATCATGGATGCCTCATTTCTTAGTCCCCGATCATGGATGTCTCACCTATTAGTCCCCGATCATGGATGTCTTACCTATTAGTCCCCGATCATGGATGTCTCACCTATTAGTCCCCGATCATGGAAGTCTCACCTCTTAGTCCCCGATCATGGATGTCTCACTTCTTACTCTCCGATCATGGATGTCTCACCTCTTAGCACCGATCATGGATGTCTCACCTATTAGTCCTCGATCATGGCTGTCTTACCTATTAGTCCCCGATGATCGATGTCTCACCTATTAGTCCCCGATCATGGATGTCTCACCTATTAGTCTCCGATCATAGAAGTCTCACCTCTTAGTCCCCGATCATGGATGTCTCACCTATTAGTCCCCGGTCATGGATGTCTCACCTATTAGTCCCTAATTGTGTTTCATTTTTTTTTCCTCCAATGCCCACCCGGATATTGACTTTTATCATTCAGGTATCAGAAGGGCAGATTTGTTGACCACGCTCTCAGGGGCATCAGATTAGGTGGACCAACATTGCTTCCACATTTTGAAGGACAAATACAGAAGGAAAAGAACATCCGTGCCTTATCCGGGATACAAACCGGGCACGCTTCTAACTTGAAGTCAGCTCCCTGACCGTTTCAATATTTAATCTCCGATCATACCTCACCTCTTAGTCCCCGATCATGGTTGTTTCACCTATTAGTCCCGGATCATGTCTCATCTATTAGCACCGGATCATGTCTCATCTGTTAGTCCCGGATTATGTATCATCTTTTAATGCCGGAGCATGTTTCGTCCTGTAGTACCAAATAATAATCATGTATGATTATGTTTTTCAGCAAAAAGAACGCTCCTTTTTTTAAAACAAAAACAAACACTGCAATATTAAATCCATTTAGATATACTTTTCTCTGTACTTTTTCATCGAATTCGGAAATGTTTACTAATTTATTTATAGATTTTTCAGGACTCATTTAATAATTCGGTTATAAAGATTTTCAACTTTTTCTTTAATGCAAAAATAAAATTATTGGAATTCTTTATGCTGTAACTTTTTTGATCAAAATTATAATTTTTTTAAATATTTGCTTTTAAATAAATTTTATTTGCTCTTGCAAATCAGTAAATAAATGAGTGCACGCAGTTATTTTCATAAAAAAATTATGTCATTATCATTTGCTATAATCTTTATATAAAATAATGTACCGTAACAAAAAATTATTTGAAAATGTACTGTTTTTTAAATAATTTAAAAAAAATCGGAATTTTTTTTTTTTAAATTTGTAAACTGTATTTTAATGTGCGAACATTTGAAAGAAGTATTTTAGCAAGGAATACAACAAGCAAGGGAAAATAAGCTTCACACTTCATTGAGAATGTTAGCGCCATCTATTGAAAAATATATACATCAAAGTACTGTATTAATTTAAAATATGAATGTTTTCTGCATATTAAATTTTCTACTTTGAGTTAAATTGAGTTACAACTATTATAATTTATTGATATTAAATAAAATTAGTAAATATGAAGGAAGAGTGTTTTTGTTGAAATTTTTATTTTTGTTTCCACACAAATAAATGAGTATAATATTAATCAACATACAATAAAAAAAATTTTTTTTGCAATTCGAATAAATAAATTTTCGACTGAGTACCTTTGGAGAATAAATGTACCCAAAATACTATTCCAAAAAGTTTTTAATTAGACATTAAAAATTACATTAATAAGTACTAACATTGAAATTAAATGGCATTAAACTAAAACTAACATTAACATTAAAACTAATTACCCTAAAACTAACATTAAAGCTAATTGAATCGTTTTGAGAACATTTGGTTAGTAATAGATACTTATAGAATCCTAAAGTTAGTTTTATTCTTCTTCAGTAGGCCATATCTTTTGTATGTTTAAATTAAACAGGGCGCTCCGCAATCCCTCCTCTTAATATAAGTTTTAAAAATTCTTATCCAACAACCAAATTACATGAAAATAAGTTTTTGACCGTCGAATGGAAAATATTAAGATAAATATTTGGTGCAGTTCATGAGAATAATATGTGGAGATGATTGTTGAACTTTGAAATTTACCAAAAGTACAAGTAATCTGATATCCTTGAAGTCATAAAATGCAATAGACTACCATGGTACGGACTTCTTTTTCCATTTGATAATACCAACCAAGTAGAAAAAAAAGCATACTTTTACAAATCTCATGGGAGACAGAAAGCGAGAAAAACCACCAATTAGGTGGCCTGCCTCAGAGGAGAAGGACTTTCGTATAGTAAATAAGGGAACCTTGTTGCCGATAGGACCAGATAGAAAAAGACTGTTTGGGATGGCCTTGAACTACAACAGGCTGCAGTGCCTTGAAAGAAGATGAAAATTCTTGTCAGAAATATAGCCAAAAAAGAGTGTCTACTGAGTGCATAAATCTGGTGGTTAAAGCGTGGTAGAAAAAAAACCTCCTTAAAATTTGTCAAACCACTATGTAAACTTGTTATTTTGTTTATTAACCCTTAACGCCCCGATAGCATTTCAAGTTTCTTCTCCACTAATGCAGAACTATTTTTTATACGACGAGAAACTGTGGTATTTTTTTTTTTGATTAAAAAATTTTTTGTTTCAGTAAAAATTGATTGATATATTATTGTTATAATTGTAATAATTTATTATATAATTAATTATATAGTTGATACTGATTATATAATTAATAACTATAAAATTAATTGAAAATCTGATAAAAATAAGAGTGATAAAAGTGATAAAATTATTTTTGCTGTGATACAAGCGGCATTGGAACCAGAAAGAAAATATACCATGATACTTTATATGGCTTATTAATTGAAAATGTGATAAAAATAAGAATAATAATAGTGTTAAAAAATTATTTTTGCAGTGATACAGGCGATATTGGAACCAGAATTACAATTCACCATGCTACTTTGCATGGCTTATTAATTTAAAATATGATAAAAATGAGAATGATAATAGTGATACAATTATTTTTGCTGTGATACAAGTGGCATTAAAACTAAAAAGAAAATACACCATGCTACTTAATATGGCGGCATAGTTAGTCCGTTAAGAATTAAAGCTGTTGATCATAAGTTTTGAAAAGAAAAATTTCTTTTGTTCTGTTACGGAGTCACGATGCTATATAAAGCGGCATAATTGGTCAGCTAAGAGTTAAGAAAGCTAGCTTTATAATCATAAGCTTTATAAAAGTAAAATTTATTTTATTCTGCTACGGAATTATTAAAATAGTTTCGATCCTGAATTATCAAAATTATTTCCTTAAATTCAATCATTTATTCTCCTTAGTAATTATTTTACATAGATGTATGTATTAAGTGAATAATTTACATAGAAGTTTATATTAAGTAAATATTTTACATACATAATCAGATCTGTTACATACATACATAATCATATCTGTTTGATTGTTAATCTGTATCTTCTAATCAACTTAAAAATCTGATTAATTGTTAATTTAAAACAGAAAATAGATGAAATGCGATTGCTAGAAACGCCTCCGATTTTCATCAGGAAATCAAATTAGTTTTAATGTTCAAACTATTCCACTTTTATTACTTGCGGTTAAGCAAATTTCGACGATACTTTTTTTGCTTTAATATGATATTTATAACACCTCATGTGTGCACTTTTTTTACTTAATCTTTGTTAAAATTTTTAAAAAATGTATATTAAGCATGATAATTACGAAACACCCTGTATTTTTCGAAGTTCATTTGAATTGTTTGAAATTTTCTGTAACAATTGTTTCGAAAGCACTCGATTTGTTTAAGCCTTAAAGGCATGCAAAAGATTACGTTATAATAAATATTACTGCCTTTATGAACCCCAAGTAGTGCTTTGGCTTTTGTTGAATCATTATTTATTATTCGATTGTTATTTTTATTAAAATAGCTTTTAATAAAAAAAATCACATAATGATGCACACAAAAAATTATTGATAAGCACAGGTAAAATCTTTCTCATTTTATTTAAAAATATTTATCATTCTAAACATAAATTTTCGATAAAATTAAATAATTAATTTATTTTTAAATTGATATATTAAAATGAAGTAACAAATATTAAATGAAGTAATTTATTTTTTCATTTTATTTTAAAAACATTTCATACATTAGTTTTTATGGCAATTTGTGATTTTTAAATTCATTCAACAATGTCTTACACTTTATTTTTAATGACCTTCCCTATAACACAGAAGTAACTAAAACTGTATGCGATCTAATTATTGTTTTAACACAGATACTAAAAATTTCCCACTTTGTACTTCAAAATTATTTTTTAAAAAAATGCGAAATTTTTTAAGCATTTGTTCATATTTTCTCATAGAATCTTTTAATTAATTAGATTAGAATCTTTTAATTAATTATTATTAGTTATTATTTCATTAATTATTATTAGTTATTATTTAATTAATTATTATTATTAATTATTTTAGAATCACTTATTTGTGTAAATAGTACATTAAAAACGTCACTTACAATGAAACAGTTACTTGTCTCTTATAATTTTTTCATAGATGTTTTTTTTTTCTATCGTTTTGCTTTTACATGTTCCAGTAATGAGCTGAAAAATACACATACGTTATCACTTTTTACATTCTATGTAACACGATAGCGACTTAAATCATTTTTATTATACCGAGACACGACAGAATTAATGAACACTGCAATAATACTTGATAAATGAAGACAAGAAAAAAAGATTCAAGCGTAGTTTGACTTACAGTAGTGTCGCCATCTGCTGACAGCCGATTGATTTATATCTGTTTATAAAGGAAATGACACTACCACGAAACGAAAGTTTGTTTTTCACAGAAGTAACAGATAGGCTCATTTTAAAATGATTATTTATGAAAGTCCATGAAGATAATTGTCGTCGGCTTGTTAATACGCTTGTTGTTACTTTTTATATTATAGAGTAGTAGAATTCGAGGAATGAGAAGAACCATTTTGAAGAATTAGTATAAAAAAAAAAGAAAAAAAATGAAGTGTTAAAAGTTCTATACAATATTTCAGGGGTTTCTGTTGCCGACTGCAGTAATATATTATTAATACAGTTAATATTCGAAGATTTGAATCTGAGAGGACAGTCGTACAAAGTCTATACGGAAATCAATCGAAAGTTCAGCGTGCCGTAACTTTCTTTTTTCGACTTTGAAATAATATTAAAATAACAAATACAAACATTTGTATAAAGATAGCATACAAAATGCTAATTCCACGATGCAGCTTTGACATTGGAACTAGAACTATGCTGAGTTTTAGTACTTGCATAACATAATGAGTTCAAGATAAATTATTTTTAAAGAATGTGAAGTTAACATTCAGTGAAACTCGTTTTTAATTAAAAAGAGCTGTTAGCTAGTAAACTTGACTGCCGTTAATTATTTTGAAAGCGTTGAAAAAAAATGAAGGGAAAAAAATTAAATTGCTTGCAATTTCTCTGCTGTATTGAGTCATTGAAATTCTATGAAAAATGTTCGTTTTTTTTTCCGTCGTTTTTTTCTCTCATCAATCTCGAAATCTAATTAACATTTTTGAAAGGTTCAGGACAGGGTAAAGAGTAGATCACTGCGAAGATTTCAGCCCCAACGGTTCCAAAGTTATAACAGTTATGACAACACTCTTTCTTTTATTACTATAGTAGATTCAAATTTTAAAATTTTACCTTTATTTCTATCGATAATAAAAATTCTTATTCACAAACACTAAAAATTAAAGAATTATAATTCTTTTGCTTAACACTGCATGCACCACACCTAAATATAGAAACAATACAAAGCACTAAAAGTTAGTTCTCCATTTTTTGCAACGTGGGTTAACGTTATATTTAGAAATATTCTTTCTTTGAACATGGACTTAAAAAATTATTAACTCATTTAAGTGAGAAAAAAAAATGATAATTTTAGACATGCAAGGATTTTCTTAAATAATTAACCATAATAAATTTTTAACTATACATATGTATAAGTGTACTTTATTGCTTATTATTTTTTAACTTTAATATTGAATATCATACAAAGCCATCACTTTTCATTGACTTTGAACTGTTTTATAGCACCAATACTTTATTAAAATTTTTCTTTTCGATTAAATGCTCAATATGCGTAATTTAATGTTAAAAAAGTTTTATTTACGTAGTTATTGAGAAATAATATTCTTTTTGAAAATATAAATTTTAACATCAATTAAACTACCAGGATAAACTCAATATTAATTTTATCATTATTATCTCCACTACACTTTCGAGCATACTTACCTGGCACTGGGATATGCCTTGATCATCAAGGAGGCTTCCCCGAGCAGAGACCTTTCATTGCACTTCGATTGGTTGACGTTCGCCACATCCACAAATTGTGGTTGCTTGGGGTGCATAATTTTTGGTAGTTGGGACTGCGTTCGCGCTGTCCCTATTTAATTAAATAAGAGATATCCCGTCATTTTGGTAAAATTTTTCCTTTAATTGACTACACTACGAGCAGAAACGCCTACTTTTTATTCGAGCTTCACTCATAGAAAATACGTGATAATTCCAAGTAAAACTGTGCATAAAGCGAATTAAGATTTACCTCCCTCGATCTTTACGAGGTACTTTTTTAACACAGCGACAGTACTCAAATAACATTGCGATTTCTATAGAAGCTCCAATAATCACAGCGATAACTACACTGTCAAAGTGTAAAGAGCTTAACCTTGCAATCATCTGAGAAAAAAAAAGGTCTTGTGATGCTATTGTCCATTTAGTTAATTCTTTAAAAACATAAAAATGAAGTTTAAATATTTTCATAACGTTATTATATTTTAACATAGAATTTATTAAAATAATATACTTAATTTAGTGTATTATTTTGTATTTAATAAAGTACGCAGTTTCAAAGTATAACACGTGATCATTACGAAGGAGCGTCATCACTCATTATACAAAAGTGATGCTTCTATTGGTTCGACTAGCCATTGATCAATGAAACTCACGACAGTGGTCAGCCAGCAGGAAACTATAACCATTTCAGTTATCAAGGATTATTAATTCTTTCCTATCAGAGGAATGACCTTTATGAGTTAATTTATTGTTTTAAAAACTCAAAGTAATATTCAAACATGGTAATTTAAGTTTCTAAAAATGTGCCGTAGAATATAGCTAATATTATCAAACATTATTAACATCCTTTCAGTAGGGAGCACCATTTTCCCTCAGTATTTTATCAAGGAATTGGGTGGTTAGAAACTTCTAATTCTAGTACAGACACAAACTGGGTTTCAAGTATCAAAAGCTTGGCCAGTTTATTAATGGTTTCATATAAACGTAAAAAAAGCAGCATATCACAGCTTTGCTTATATTACAGCTGTTGTTTTTTTCTTTAAGAAACACCCTGAATCTTAAAAATATTTCCAAATTACTGGATTTATTGTAAATTAATACTGTTGATATATATATATATGGGTCATTCTCACAAAAATGTGATTTTTCTAGTCCCTTATTAATAAATATAAGAAAATACAGCATATTTCTTAATATTTTTCTTCATCATTTTTCGTAAAGTTCAAACTAATCAAATATATGCATTTCTGCTAAATGAATTTAATATTTCGTTCTTATTTTTTAATAAACATAACTTCAAAATCCCCTCCGTGGACGTCCCTACGTCTGTGACACAAACTAATTATTAATGGCTGTTAAACAATTTAAATGTCATTCCAATGATTTTTGTAGTTTTAATTAGTTAAATGCTTATAGTAACTTTTTATTTAATATTTTTTTTAAAATTTTTTTTCTTCTTTTTTTACAAAATAAATGACTAGTAAACTTTGTCCTTCAAAAATGAAGTCTCACTCCGCGGACGATTAATCAGTAAATATGCAATAGAGGGCAGCATATCTGAAATCCCTGTAAGACAGCTGGTTGGTGGGAAAAGGTAACCATTCTATTTTCTAGCGTTAACTATCAGTTGTTTTTGTTCTCTTTGGTGCCAGTTTTGGATTGTTGCGTTCAACTGAGGTTTGGCAAAGTCATCATAAAGATGGTAAGAGAAAATTATTTTATATTTGATAAATAAATTTTAGATGGCAAAAATAGTATATTTAATAAAAAGATCTGCACCAGTTTTGTAACCTTAAAATCAAAAATCAGTAAAATTCAAGAACTAGTTTTTGTTTCCTCCGTGGACATAGCAAGCCCATGGAAGAGATGACACAGTCAATGGAAGAGACAATGTGTTAGATAACCATAATACATTTTTATTAATTAAACTATTTTATTTCAATTGGTATTTTTTAAAAAGGAACAAATGCGTTAATTTATTTTTAAAGAAAATCAATTAAGTTTAACTTTTTCTTATCGGAGAAGTAAATATTGGAAATATTTTTCTAAATAATTTCTGCGATGTTTAAAAATTTTTTTTCTCTTCAAAATTTAGGAAAAAGATGGCAAAACCAAAATGTAAAAAAAGAAAGCAATCAAATGTTCAAATCCAAAAGAGAGGGAAAAAGAAAAAACTTAGCATGAAACAAGCTAGACAGAAATTAAAAGAAAACCCTGTATTGAAGATAGTAAAAAAGCGTGAGAGAGAGAACGTTGCGACTAAAGAAAAGCCTTGTGGAAAAATTAAAAGTGTTCAAGAAATGAATGAGCGTGAAAAGAGAAAAATGAGAAAAGTTTGGAAAGAAAAAGCAAGAAAATATCGTAAACAAAGAAAACGTTTGTAAGAACCTGAAGGATTAATCATATATGCAACTCCGAGCTCATCTTCTCTATTGAATAATAATAACATTGTCAAAGAAAATAATTCTAATAAAAAAAAAGATAGAAGAGAAAAACTAAATACTAGATTTGAAGGATATTAAAAAAAAATTAAGCAGATTGCAGGAAAGTAAAGAAAAGAATGTCCGTTGACTATCACATCTCCAGCGTGGACAAGACCGAATTTCAAATCTTGTAAAAAATAAAATAGAAAACTTGACCATTATTATAAGGACATATAACAAAAATAAATAAAGGCATTTATGCAATTTTTATCACTTTTTTAAATACTTTAATTTAAGAAAACATTTTAGTCTATTTATGCTTTTTCAGTTTTCCAGATTTTTAATAAGTTTTTTTTTTTACGATAACTAAAAGAAATTTTAAAATATTTTTAAAAATAATCGTACTTTAATTTCTTTTCACCTTCTCTTATCATTAATCTTTATTATTTTCTCAATATTTTAACTTCATTTTCACTCACCCAAATCATTTACTTATCTTCTTTACTTTTTTCTTCTTTGCACACCCAAAAGATAGCTTTTAATAAAAAGTAGGCGTTACTACTTAGGCATACCCGAATCCGATGAAGCTCCGAATAGAAAGTAGGCGTTACTCTTAACTTCCAATAACGATTTTGGATTGTGCGTTTAAGTTCCTCCCGTTTCAGTTTCTCTCTTAGCATTCTCGGATGCTATCTCTGCTTTATGAAACTGAATAGGAAACTAGTAATTGGTGCACCGGAGTACCTGGCCAAACAGGCCACCTCCGTAAATGATAAGATTACGAACTGAATCAAAGACCATCGATGTTAAAATTATTTGGGATAGTAAACTTAATGTTAGGTAGTTAAATATTAGTGTGGAAAAAGAAGATAGGAAGGACAGCACAAAACAGGGATAACACAGACAGGTAATAACATAAGCAAACAAATGAAGTTATTAGTCTTTGAAAAAATTACTTTATATTATTTTTGTTATTTATTTATTATTTATAATTATTAACAAATAAGCAGTTAGTGATTAGCATTGTTAGTACTTGTGTTAGTAAATTGATTCAGAATGAGCCGCAGTAATTCCTAGAAGGAGGGGGCCAACCCAAGCAGGTGGAAAAGGGTAATGATGAAATGATGATAAAGGAGATGAGGAGCCAGTCAGGGGGAAGGAAAAATCAGCAATACGACTCAAACGATGTTTTGAAGATTTTCATAGTAATGGAGAATGGCCTTAGGTCGTCTCCTGCAATTAGGGTCATCTGGGTCGTAGTTAGAGGAAGACCATATAAGGGGGTTGGAGTGTCCAGTGCTCTTAAGGAAATACTTAAGAGAGCTATTTTTGTTTAAGTCAAGAAGGCTGGGCGTACACATGTCACTACGAATATTTTTGTGCCTGAAATACCAGGGTGAATTTGTGATATTGCGGAGGGTTTTGTTATAAGCATTTTGTAAGAGTTTAAGATTTGTCTTTACCCCCCCCCCCTTAAGGCGGGAGCTGGATATGTTAATAGGGGGTGAGAAATATTTAAAAATATTAAATTCTGTTATTAGTGCTGAGGGGGAGTTCTTTTTTAGAATAGGATAAAGTGTACATTTTGTTGCTATGAATTTGTTTTTAATGTTTTTAAAATGATATTTAAATGTCAGGGTTTTATCCATAGTGACACTTAAGGACCTAAGTACGTGACATTCGTTTCCCATTTGAAAGAGAAGTTGTTATCAATGATAACATCCTTCTTGTAGTCCCTTTTTCTGGTGAATAGCACCGCCTGAGTTTTGTCGATATTGAGGGCAAGTTTCCAATTTTGGAAGTAGTCAATGATGGTGTAGAGATGATAAATAATATTCCTGTTGATATCGCTGATATACTTGCTTTGTGTGGCAATGGCTGTATCGTCAGCGTACAGTGCAGTCAGAATACTAGGATCTCTAGGAATACCGTTAATAAAAATTAAAAATAGGAGGGGTCCTAGTTTGCTCCCCTGGGCAACACCGCTATTAATGGGTCTTAAGGTGGAGAAAAAGGTGTTGCAGTTGGCCATGAAATTTCTGTGTGTTAGGTAGGATCGTATAATTAGAATAAGTGGTCTAGGGAAATTGTATTTAATTAATTTAAAGATAAGGGCATCGATCCATACCTTGTCGAAGGTCTTAGCTAAATCGAGAAAGACGGCATCTGCGTGTTTGTTGTGAAGCCATCCTTCGTGTATATATTCAATGAGCATGATGAGTTGGTGTTGTGCGGAATGTTTAAAGCGAAAGTCAAATTGCTCATCGATAATAATGTGGTTATCATCGCAGAAGTCTCTCATTCTACACAAGATGATGTCCTCAGCAATTTTGCTCAGTGAGGAGAGTAAACTGATGTGTCGATAGATGTCTGGTTTTGCTGGGTCTTTTACTGGCTTTAGGATAGGTATAATGACTGCTATCTTCCAATCAGTGGGGAAGTATGATAAGCGTAGCGCTGAGTCAATGATGCATGTTAAATAGTGAATGTAGTTAAGGGAGAGTGCTTTGTTAAGTCTATTATTTATGTTATCTTTGCCGGGTCCCTTATTAATCTTAAGTTTTTTAATGGAGTTGATTACATCACTAAGAGGGACCGGGGTGTGGGTGTCAGGGTCAGAGCTACAAGAAAGAAAATTATTAATACCACCTCTAACCTATAGGTTAGTAGCATCATTTCCTGCAAAGGTCGTTGGTAAACTGCAATTCAAGACTGTCAGCAATGATGTTGGCTTTCATATTGTCATCGAAGAAGACAGAATTATTACGTTTGAGGGGTGGGATGCATGCATGAAGATTTTTAGCCTTAAATTTATTGACCGCTTTCCAAATTGAGTTATCTTGGATAGATAGCTCTTTGATATATTTGGTGTCGGAGGATTGCTTGTGTGCCCGAAAATCTCTCCTAATTTTAGCATTGATCTGATTCATTCGAGCTTCATCATTTGGGTCACGGGACTGTTGCCACAACCTCCTGATGTTGTTTCTAACTCTGATAAGATCTCTGATATGAGAGGGTGCATTGCAGTAATTGTTTTCCTCCATAAAAAGGAAGCCTCATCCTTAGCCTTGTTAATAGAATTAGTAAAGCTGTCAACAAATTGATCTAATTGGGTTGGGGTGTCGACTGGGGAGGTAAATGATCAGAACAGAGTACATTTAAGGTACTAGTATTGATGAAGTAATTTAAATTTCAAGAAAGGGCGAAGTCTACAGTATTAGCTGATAAGTTCGAGATCCTGGTATTGGTGGGGGGTAGTGTACATTTAATTTAGCTAAGTTGTTGAAATTGAATAGAGAGGTGCCCAGGCGGTTGCTATCATATTGTTCCATGTGCTGTGTGGCGTTGAAGTCACCAACCAAAGAGTTAATCAAACCATTGGAAATTAGATTTTCAAAGTCACTGATAAAGGCGGCCGGTGCGTTGGGGGGAACATAGACACTAGAAATGACAACAGATTGAGATGGGGAGAAAAATAGCTCAAGGGTCGTTGCTTCTATATAATTGAAGTTAAGGTAATCAAGAAGTTTATGATTAATATTCCTTTTGTGATGATGGCAGTTCCACCACAGGCTTGTGTATGCCATTGATGTGACTTGGTGTTTTAAATTAGATAATTAGGTATTTTAAAAAGTGAGCAGTGACACGTTTGGTTTCCTCGATTAGTAATATGTCAGGGGAGTATTGGTTGATAAATGTTTAAGTTTGTTAATTTTACTATGGAGGCCATTGGCATTCCATGATATAACAAGAAGGCTTTTAAATTTACTGAAAAAGGAGTTGTTCATTTATTATTATTAGAGGGGACTGATTTTGAGAAAAGAATTTTGATTAGATCTACTGTGCTATCAGCGTTTTCTAGTTTATCAACCAGTTCAAAGATATTACCGAATTTATTCTCTAAAATTTCGATAAATCGAGCAACTTTTTGAAAAGTGTTTTCTACACGTTTATCGGCGTTTAGGGAATCTATGTCATCGGGGAGCAGATCAACATCTCTGCTGGCCACTTGGGCATAAGTCGGTTGACCCAGAGGACGGGTGTACCTCTGTTGGGTAACGTTAAATTGATTGTAATTATTTCTGTAATCTATTGTTTATAAATATGCTGATTCTGGTCTGAGGGGCTTTAGTACATTTTCCATAACTGGCTGTGTGCTCACCACCGCAAACTGTCAGACAAAGTACTGCTCTGTTCTCTATCTACTTGGCTGTGGCGGAGAGAGTTGTCTCTTCTGGTACACGCATTGGTATGTCTGCAGACGGCATTGCTCTTTGGTGCTCCGGAGCTGACATGTATATCCTTGAGTCTAAACGCAATGACTCATTAAAGGCATTGTCAGAATTTGCTGAAGTTCTTAAACTCAACTTTAATGCCGCTAAACCAATCACTACCCGGTTTAAAACAAGTAAACACGTATATAGCTATCAACCTAAACTGATGTTTGAAAACCAAAATCTTGCCTATGAAAAGCACCCAAAGTAGTTCGGATATATAATTGATCCTGAATTTACAAGTAACAAACACATTGATTACAAAGTTTAGAAGGCAAGAAAACGTTTAAACATTCTTAAATATATTACAGGTAAAGAATGGGGAGCAGACGCCTCTACCATTAGAACTACATATCTTTCACTCATCAGACCTATTCTTGAATATGACTTTCCCGTCTATTGCTGTGCCTCAATTTACAACTTGACAAAATTAAATCAAGTTCATCTGAGTGCAGCTCGGATAATTACTGGATTGCAGAGGAGCTGCACTTCAGAAATAGTCCTTTTCGAAGCTGATTTAGAGCCTCTTCACGTTCGGAGACAGGCCAGCCTTACAAAATATTTTAGCAAACTTTACAGCTATGGCTCTCAAAGCAATACCTCACAGTATCTTTGCAATTGGGAAAACCACTAGAGACTCAAGAAAAATAGCCCTTTTAGTCAGGCTTTGTCTCAAAATGCTATTGTTAAAAATGTTGAACCACATTCTCGTCATTTCTGCATGACTCCAACAGAAGATTTTCCCAGGGTTCATTTTCATTACAACCTTTCTTACTCCATCAATAAAAAGAATACTTTACCGGAACATCTTAGGCAACTAGCCTTGGAAATCATAAATAATATCCCTAGAAGTGACATGAAATTGTATACCGATGGCAGTAAAACTGACAATCTTGCAGGTAGTGGCATTTATATCGAAACACTTCGCAAAACTTTTACTCTTAGTCAACGTAACCCAGACTTCTGTTCCGGTTTTAGAAGTGAATTACTAGCAGGGGATGCGGGACTTGAAGCCATTTTGAGGGCAAATGATTATGGAAATCTTTGGATTCAGACTGATAGCCGAAGTTCAGTGGAATATCTTAATAATTGGATTCATATTTGTGGTAAAGACAAATATATCTATCCTTCACAATTGGAAGTGCATCTCACTTCATGATATTCATTTCCAGTGGATCCCATCCCATGTTGATCTATTTGGTAGCGAGAAGGCAGACTGTCTAGCAAAGGACGACTGCAGCCTGCCTACTTCTGCATCTGATGATTTTACCTACCTAGAACTTTTTTCTCAGATGAACAACTTAAATGGGAGGATTTGGTCGATGCCTCCCACTTATGATTGGTATAGGGCTAGTAAGCTGGAACAGTCGTTGATTCTTCTATGCAACAGAAAAACCAATACTTGCCTTATACGCTTTGCAAGTGGATACTTTTTCTTATGGTATAAAATCCTGCCCTCTTTGTCCAAAATGCCACCAACATCAGGCTTCAGTTGAAGATATTTTAAGCTGCTTGGGACTTCTTCGGGAAGAAATTTACACTTCTCCTCACCTTGTTTCCGACTTTTTACTCGTCAATGGATTTATGGATCTAGTCTGACGCCGTCAGATCTTTGGAGATAAGTAACAACTACAACATAACTAAAAGAATAATTCGTATCACTCCATGGGTGAAAGCCCTTATATAGCAAGACGGAAAAGAGAAAAACCTGGTACGTAAAACATTTCATTCCAGCATTTTTTTCCGAAAAAAATGAAATATCTGTAACTATCAAGATTTCTTTTATAATTCTGGCATATATATAAAACTGCTTCTTTTCTAAGATAAAGTAGATATTCTTGAAAAATTTAAAAAAAGAATAAGTAAACTCCTCCCCAAAACTAGCTATTACTGAAATGGTTTTACTACCAGCCTTTCCTCTTTTCCATCTCGCTTTCACCCCTGTATCACTCTCAAATGTCTGAGTATCTGTGTGCCTATCAGCTGATGAGAGCTACTTACATGTGATTGCGAAGAGGGTGCATATATGAACAGTTTAATTTTTATGTGTAAGACGTATCAGTTTCATAAAGCAGAGATAGTATCCGAGAATGCTAAGAGAGAAACCAAAATGGGAGGAATTTACACGCACAGTCGAATAACGAAACTTGAAAATTAAGAGTAACGCCTACTTTCCATCCGCAACTTAAACTGAATTGAGTATGCTTAAGTGGTAACACCTACTTTTTATTAAAAGTTATCTTTTGGGTGCATAAAGAGGAAACTCACAATTTAAATAAAATCGAACGTGTCAAACGGGTTCGAAGAAATCGAATCGAAGAAGCACGTTTCAATTACTTAAGGGTATAACAAAGCGTTTCGTATGTTTTTGGTTGAATTTTAATAACGAAATAGGTCGCTTAAACATATTAAGAGTCTGGATTGGATAGAAAATAATTGGTTTGATATAACAGCAGCATCAATTTTAAGTTTAAGGCTATTAAAATTGTAAAAAATTTAAGATAGTTCACGAGTTTCGCTCTATTGTATGTTCGGTAACGAAAGATTGGTTAAGATTTGTATAACTTTCCTCATTAATCTTACGAAATTTGTTGATTCGTTAATTTTTGTGCTGATTACCAAAATTAATGGAGATTGATGGAAATGCTGCCGAAGTTATTCATGTGGGTTCTTAGTAATACAGAAAATAATTAAAATACAGAAAATATCTAAAAATGCAAACACAAAAAAATAAAAAAACTATTTGCTGAAATGAAACAAAATTAATAGTAGGTTTAAAAAAAGAATGCACAGCTTCTACTTTTTAAATTTTTTTAAGCAAATTTAAGGAAAAAAAAATGTTTATTAAAAAGCTAAAGACTGCGTGCTATCCACAGTCGTTTTTATACAGGGTAAAACTTTTACAAAGATTATAACATACTTTTTTCAAACTTTTAAAAAAAGAAGTTGAAAATAATAAGGGTTGCGAGTTAAAACAAGTGTGAAAAAGTTTAACTGTGGGAACCATATGGGGTGATAACGCCCATAATGGAAATTTATATTACAGCTCATTGGACCTACCATGAAAAGTAACGCCTTCTTTCTACTCAGTGCGTTAGTTAGAATTGTCCGAAGTGCAATGATTATCTCATGTTAAACAACGCATGAAATGAATTAGTTTCATTTTCCTAACATTTAATTAAGTATGAGAAGTTCATTTTTTAAGAAACTTGAGAATAATGTTAGACATTTTGGGACTCTCGACAAACATTATATGTGAGTATTTTTAAGTATTTTTAAGAAGTAGTATTTTTAAGAAGCTACGGCTGTTACACTGTTAGAAACACCGCGAATCGGTGAGTCTGCTTGGAAAATCTAATTGGAAAACAGTAAATTTATTCATTCTTAAATATTCACCTCCCAAGTTTTTAATTTAAAAACACAAACCTTTTTGAAGTTATACTTCTTATGCGACTTCCAACAAGGTTGTGTTAAACGTTTAACGCTACATTTTTATTGGCCGGGAAATCACGTGGTAGGATTCAGTTTTCCCTCATTCATTTCCATATTGCTCTGGTTCTCACTAGCATAAAAATAATAAAAGTCATAAAAGTATGGTTTTTCTATAAATATTTTTTTAGTTTGTTTTGATACACACATAATTTAATAGGGTAGTATTTTTTATTTTCAAATTTAGTGGATAACAATTGTAAAAAATGAGTGAAAACAATCCCACGGACAATGCGACGGATTTAAGGTTATGTCAAGGTACGTCTCTTGTGAATATCAATTGATTGTTAGGTTTTCTCTTCTGAAATTACATTATGACGCATTCACATACATTATTAATACAAATACATTTTCCAGGGCGAGACGATGAGGCAACCACAAGCACTTCCACTGGTTCAAGAGGTCCACGAGGGAAAAATGCACAATATTACCGTTATTACAGAGCACGGAAGCGAGCGGAGCAGGAAAAAGAGTCGTTGAATAGAACTAGTGATCCTTCTACGACTGCTGATTCTTCTACAATTAACGTCGCAGGTTACGAAGTTTAACTTCTTCCGCGAGGAGGGACTCCATGCACTATTTTTTTTCTACTTTCTCTAGTTTGTAAAGGTTAAAACCTTTTTAATAGTCATTCTAAAGCTATAAAAAAATAAAAGTTTGTTCCATTAACAATCTGCAGAAAAAGAATTAGAATTGTATAGAGCTCGAAATATTTAAGAAAACTTACTAGGTAAAAAAGGTCTAAAATTTTAAGCTGTAAGTTACTATTTTTTTTACTTTCAAAAATAATGAATTAAAAAAAAATCTACTGTAAATCCAAGTTACTGGACAGCATTTGTACTAGATTTCGTTTTCAAATTATTATAAAAATATGCTCATTCTAATTTTATTTGAAGACTATCAGTTATGAATTTTATAACAATATTTTAGTATTTAATAACTAGGGGTTATATCTCCTATTCGTTGCCGCTTATCACTCCGATCACTATGATTATTTCTATTTGCTCGTGTGCCCCTACTTCTCACATTCACAATTAATTTCCACGACAAATTTGATTGATAAATAATTTAAAAGTGTAATATCCTATACTTGTAATTTATATATATATATAATATACCTCTGAATGTACATTATATACAATATATATTATAGCCTTACAGTATGTATTGTAAGGCCAGGATAGCCAGGTTGGTAGGGCGTTGGACCCATGTCCAAGAAGTCGTGGGTTCGATCTTCGCCGCGTAGTACCTGGTGATTGGTGCATGCTAAATTTGTCGGGCCACAATGTCCTCTATGTTCCCATAATAAATTAACATCTCTGGGGGTACTGAATTGGAGATTGATCGCTCTCTGGTTCAGGTCAAAATTGCGATCTGTGTATGAATGAATGAATTATTGAAGAACAATATCTCAATATTTTTTAACTTCTGTTCTCAACAAACTTGCAACTGATAACTTCAGATTTCGGGATCGCATACTGTGTGTATTACGGTAAAATAATTTTTTTTTTGTCTTCAATTCATTACAAATTAAAGTGAAGTCAAAATTTCTTACTTTATTCCAATGAATTAATGTGATTTCTAACATGCAGAACTGCAATAGTTGTAGAATATTCTTCTATATAAAATAGTTTACATTTCTGTATATATATATAATTCAGAAAACAACAATAAAGAATCATCCGAATTACTTAAAATAGTATCATTTGTGCTGATTATTAATAAATATATTATCGTTTTCTTGGTAAGTATTTTTTAGTTTTGAAAGAATAATTTCAACTAGAATTCAGCTATTCTGTTTTTAAGCTCCATATTCAAATTCATATCGAGATCTTGCAATTATAAAATTTTGCTGTGTGCTATGTTATCTAAAAGTAATGAAGGGATAAACTATGCATATATTAATTGAAAATAAATTTTCAAACGAAGACATTTCATTGAGAATCGCGTTTTATTGGGAATTGCTATTAACGGTACCAATCGGGAAATATTTGAAACAGTCATTTGATATGTTGCATTTACAGTTTATATTGTTACATTAATAGGTTACAGACTATTACCGTTATCTGTTAAGCTTAAATTATGCAGGTTGAGATTATTGATGTTAGTTAATAATTGCATAAAATAATGTTGTACCCCAGGTGATTTAGTTGAAGAGAAAAAAAAGTATTGCTTGCTAAGATACGTGGTCTCCGGAAAAGCAAAACAGAGTACCGACGACCGGATCCATAGAATTGGTCCTATCACTTCCGGGGTGCACGATTCCAAATCCCAATGGTCCTCAGCCTATTGCCAGGGAATATTTGATTTTTCCCCTCATTCTCGGGAAAACGCTATTCTAAGCAATGACGTCAGAATTGATTTGTGCGTGCGCAACATGCCTTGTACTGTCCTGTGACACTGCCCTGCGTCTGCAAGGCTTTTCAACCGTTTTGTTTATTTTCATTTGAAACTGAGAGCGCGAAACGTCGTGGATTAATAATGCTATGAAGTAAGTAATTTATCATTTTCTTTAAACTTCTGTTTGTGATTGCAACTGATAAAATCTTTAAACATTTAAAGAGTATTGAATTTTATTCCTTATTATAAATGTTACTCGTGTCTTGCAATAATACACTATTAAAAGGTTTGAATAATGCTGTGCTGTGACGTTTTTCTTTTATGTCCCCAAAACGTTAAGTTTTAAATTGCAATATGTAAATTGTTTTTTTTTGACAACTTAATTTTGCTATTCACATCCATGTGTAAATTGTTAAGTTTATATTATGCTTCAGAAAAGAGATAATTATCAACTACTAACAGGAAGAGAAATTACTGTAGATATGGCACTAGTGTAGGCTACATGAAAAGTTTAAATTGCTTTTATACATTTTATTCTCATCATTACTTCTGATATGTATGAGAGTTTCGTATAAAAAACACATTANTAAGTTCGTTTAAAAAATAAATTTAATCTTTACGTTTTAAAAGTTTTATCACTGTTAGATAAAACAAATTGTAAAATTAAACAGATTGTCTGAAAAAAGTTCGATGCTTAGAAATAACGTTAATGTTGCAACACTTTTATCATTTTTATTTATGCTCACCAAGAGACTGCTCGAGAGGTAATATTAAATTTCGGGAAAAATAGCTTCGAGGAAAATAAAACCCGTTTTTAGTAGAACAGATTAGTTAGAAAACATATTTTTGATTAAATTTAATAACGTTTAGAATTTTATTTATTGAATACATTAAATTATTTACAATATTAATTATTGTAATAAAGATTATTTACATCATTAATTTAGAATTTTGACTTCTTTTTTTCCTGACACTTTAAATAGATATTTTCAAAAATTAACTACTGTTGCATTTTAACTTAATACTCAAAAATTTGTCTAATAGGAAATAAAATATTTATTCTAATATAAAAGTTTTCAGTGCCGAATAGAGAAAAATATAAGATTAAAAGCATTAAACTAATAAAAGAAAATAATAAAAGAGTTCAATTAGAAATTTTACTTTGTATTTCATGTACAATCTAATTCCATAAGTTACAAGGAAAATTGAATTGTACACGCAAAGTGACTAGTAGAAAAGCTTTCGAAATTTAAACGAAAAATACTTAAATAAAAGAGAAAGCAATTAGAATTTTTACTTTGTACTAAATGTAGATTGAAACTAATAACGAACTTATAATTAAAATACCTTACTTTTATTGTGATAGAAATTGCAATTTATGCAACTTTTTATGAGGTAAATTTATGCAACTATTATAGGTCAATATATATTTAATAATTTTTATACAGAAAACCTGAAACTTAAAAAGTAACAGTTAAAAATATTTTATTTTACAAATAAAAAAACCATAATCATTTTATGGACATTAAGAAAATTACAATGCCCCTCCACAAAAAACGTAATTTTCTTAAAAATAGTAAGCGCATTTAAAACTACATCTTTCAGCCAACTAGCAAATAAAATATATACAATCTATACAAAGGTAAAAACAGTTGAAATTTTGCAAGAAAGGTTCAGGATGTTAAATCTTTGCACCACAGCCAGTTGTTAGCCTTGGCCGTCTGAACAATTTATTTCATACCAATCCATCACATGAGCTAATTTACTGCACTAATTTACTCCTATACAACTTAGCCACTTTTATGTTATGTTTTTTAAATTTGTTGCACTGAATCAAACTAATTCTACACTTTAATATACTAGTAAAATAAAGTATTTCCAATATAGCAACTATTTTTAAATAAAAAGAAGATAAACAAGTACTTAATGATTATTTTAAATGTACCTTAATTTATTTTCTAAATAGTACATAATTTGTATTCATTTTATGTATAGTAACAGAATTATACAATTTTATTGAAAATTAACACTGAGACTAATATACACTATTTTATATTTAAATACTAAAAATATTTCGTAGAATTTAATTATTCATCAAACACATAAGAATATACAAATAATTGGTTTTTTAAGCATTCCTATGTAATTTAAAAAACACAATTTCTTATGTACCACATTTTTTATTTAAATATATAAATTTAAAGGAAACATTTCAGAGCAAGATAAATATTGGGTTTTAGTAATCAAGAGGTAAAGATATACAAAATCTTCGGAATATACAGAAATGATATCGACATTTAAAGAGAACAAAACAAAACCGAAAGTCAACTGTTCCTTGGCGCTAAAGTATCTCGCCAAGGAAGCCAGCAAAGCTTTGCAACTATTTCAGCTAAAAATAGAGTATATATTGAAATATACTTAAACATTATAAGTTTAAAGTTTAAGAAACAATAAAAACTTATGTTAAATGCAAAAAAAGTGAGCAAAAACGAGCGTAATTGATTATTAAAGCAAATAAAACATGATTATCAGAGCATGACTGAGTATCGGAAAAATTTTAAAATCAATTTTAAAATAGAAAAAGTGAAAAAAAATGTCGCCCTTTCTTGTAAAAAGTTATCGGACAGTCCCTAGAAAACTTCTCCGTGCAGCAAAATGCTCAGGACTTTTGTACCATTCTTATTTCTGAATTAAAAAGACAGACAGTTAATTGCATCAGACGATCGCAATGCTAAACGAATGGACGGGAATCGAAGCGGTCTCAGTGAACGGCAAGTTTGGGCTACAGTCACGTGACTTTATCTTGTCCACGGGTCGGGGGTTATTCTACTCTCTCTACCCAGTATTTCAACTCTATGGTACGAACGGCCGGGGAACGGTAGAGCCGTACCCTTTCCTGAAAACTTCTTTCAAAATTAAGGCAGACTTTAAGGTATTCCACAACACAGTGATATAAAGTATAAAGATACGTATGTTTGTATTGATTTCTATGTAGAGATTTGTTTCTTTAAAATTTCCTAATCATTATTCATGTTTGTTCCAAACTGTCTATTAAACAACATTGAATTGAGGGTAGGATTTGTATGCTTTCCAGCCAGTATAACGCATCAATTGTAAATAAGGAAAACAAAAATGTAAATAGTAGTGTAACCAAGTGTATTTCCATGCACACAGCTTAATAGCCAACATGAGTTTGAAGTGAATATTAATCGGCTATGTCTTATTCAAACACCTTTGATTTGCTCATTGCTGTCAGGCTAACAATTGACCTCCATTTTAATTTTGCCATTACATAAAGCAAAATATATTTAGTTTAATTCATATTTCTAATAAGTATGTTAATTCCAAGTGTATTTTTCTGAGTTTCAACTGTTTTGAATTAAAAAAGATAATCGAGTTTTAGTTATATTCTTCTTAAATAATTCAAATGTTGTTTAGTTTTACTTACAAAGAAATGTCCTTCGTGTTTTAGGAAAATTTTAATCAAAATTGTTTATTTTGCTTAATGAGAGGGGAAAAGAATAACAAATTTTAAATAACTTATAATGCAAATGATTGACCACACAAAATAAAACTATTTGACCCTTTGCTTTTTAATATCACTTGGAAACAATCATCTCACAAACAGTATTTCAATGGATAATGTGGTGATCGTCCATGCCAAACTGACCATGGAGTTAGAACAGTAGTAATAGATCTTTTAGCCATAGTTACAAGTTTACACGGCCTAGATCACCCCCCAGTATTATATTTGAGATAAAATTTGCTGAATAAATATTTGTGATTCAATAACTTTTAGTATTAAATGCAGGGTTCGTTGATTTAAATCAGCTTGATTTAAATCACGATTTAAATCATGATTTAAATCAAATGATTTTTAAAAAAAAATCATTGATTTAAATCAACTAATTTTTTTATCTATATACATTGATTTTAAAAGTTAAAAAACAGTGTTTTAAATTTTTGATACTTTTATTATTTTCTTTTCTTAGTATTAAAATTTAATTTAAATAAATTGCTGCATTAATTAATTTNAGGCTGAGAGCAAGGTCGCAACTAGAAACTTTTTCGTCCCTCAATGAAATAGATATACCACAAAAACAAATTGAAAGAAATGTTATATTCCACAAGAACAAATTGTTAAGATAAGGCGTTCTGCATTCTAATTCCTCATAAATCTATCACTCCTTATCTCCCCTTCTGCTGACCAGACGAGTGGCCCTCTCGCCGTTCAAACCCCCTTCACCTAGCGTCCACCATGTAAAAGGGGGCGACCGCAAACGATTTGTAGCTTACAAATTATCAATTTGTAATTGTGGGATATCTATTTCACTGAGGAAAGCAAAAGTAGCCTGCTCTCGAGCTGAAGTAGCCTGCTCTCGAGCAAAAGTAGCCTGCTAGCGAAAAAGAAGATTTTAGCAAATCTTCACACAATATCTTTCATATATATATATATATAAACTAAATAGAAAAAATGTCACGTGGTCCCTTCATATGGGGCCCCCTTGACCATCGGGGCCCCGGGGCGGTGCCCCGACTGCCCCGGCGTAGTTACGGCCCTGGTTGTGGTACTAAACAAAATTATAAAGAATTGAAAAGTTAGGTTGTTCTGAGGAGTGTGCTGTTTAGCACTTTAGAGGGGTGTCCTGTGTGCCCTAGGGCAACTGACTTTCTGAAAACAGGCCTACTTCCTCCAAGAAGGTTCAACTGGTGTTGAGATTTCCTTCTAACTCTTACTTGGAGATTTGGAGGTGTTCACTAAATAAATTAAAAATTTTATTACTCCCTATCAACTCGATTTCCGTCACCTGGACCAAGGACTAAAAATTATTGGGTTAATTAAAGCATTAATGAGAATTAATTTAGTTAAATCAATGTTTTGGTGAAAATTAGTTGAAAAAACTATGGAATGTAATGTTTAAATAGGCCTTAAGAAGATACATATTTTTTTTTCTGTTTATTTACAAATATTTTTCCGATGTGTTTNAAAAAAAAAAAAAAAAAAAAAAAATACCATTTTGTTTTCGCTTGCATAAGAAAGAATATCAAACATTTGTCTTTTTTAAATTTAATAAGCCACAAAAAAGAAGGAACGTTACATTAAAGACTCACTATAAGAGTCTATGTAAAATCTCAATTAGCAGGTGATACAATACAAATAGTGAGTGTGAATAATATAAGTGATATACTATGAAATAGTGATATAATGTAAATAAGATCAAGTGATATAATATAATATAACAAGTGATAATACATCAAGTGATATAATATAATATAACAGAAAGGGAAAAAAAGAAAAATAATTTTAAAAATAGCAAAAAACCGGGGGAAAAAACTATTCCGAAGAAAAGGGGGAAAAATCGCCATAAATAATTAAAATTAACCGTTATTTATCATTAACTATTGCATTGGAACAATAACTATCATATTACATTCACTAATGAGGTTGAAATATAAAATAAAGCAAAATTTATTATAATTGGCTATTTAATCATGTTTTTTTCCGTCCTTTTATCTTCTATTCTTGCATTTTTTTTTATTCGCATTTTGCTAACAAGTTTGGTTTCTTCATAAATATTACTTAAATTTGTATATAATATCAAATGACTAATTATGAACTGCTTACAGTTCCTGGCTAAATTATTAGACGCACTATAAGATTCTAAGATAAATTGTAATTATCTGGTGATATTGTACATCTTGATTGTTTTTACGTGACTGAAACTGATTTGCACTTGTTTACGTTCGTGTATTAATTAATTAAATTATAAAATAAGATAAGTTTAGACGGTATATTATATAAATATAAAATATTTATTATATCAGGTATTATATTAGTATATTATAATAATTCGACC
Organism: Parasteatoda tepidariorum; assembly: GCF_043381705.1. Taxonomy (NCBI): domain Eukaryota; kingdom Metazoa; phylum Arthropoda; class Arachnida; order Araneae; family Theridiidae; genus Parasteatoda; species Parasteatoda tepidariorum. The sequence continues at coordinate 24,097,268 of NC_092211.1, read as the reverse complement.
AAATTATTCACTACACTGTAGTTTTTTTTTAAAAATTATCTGTTTTGCACGAGTTTATATGCAATACTTTTACATTTAAACATACATGTAATGTGTTTATTTAACAAAAGCTGTATAGTATCACCTCATAACTAAGATTTTGCATAGAATCTTCAGTGCGTAAAATAGTTGGCCAGGAACTGTAGTTTTATTCAATTCATTGCAAATAATTGTTTAATTAACTAGTTTTGATAGCCATCAAAGTTTTTTTTATTTATTTAAGCTTAGAAAACAAATTACACAGTCAAATAATAGTTTATTTTCTGAGAATTTGCCATAAAAAAATTCTCCTCAGTTACCATTTCTCAAAAGTATTCAGAATAAATGTGAATTTACTAGTAAGCAAGTATTGTTGGTTTAGAAAGCAGTAATAGAAAAAGTAGATAAGAAACCATTCATTTGAGAGTTAGTAAGGTGTGGTTATTCAAGGAAGTGAACAATTCGCATTGGACATTGATGAATGGGCAACATATGCACTTCAGAAGAAATTGCTCTGAAATGTACGGGGTTTAGTCATATGAGTGCAAGAATCCTCAAGAAAAGAAACATAGTTTAGTGTATTCAGACGAAAGTGAGTTGGTATTTAAAATTGTAAGAATGGAAAGTTATGCTATAGGAAAAGATAATGGTAAGTACTTATACCCATTCTATATATAGTTAACTGAAATATAATAAGATACTAATAAAAAATTTTTAATGCGAAAATTTATTTTCGGTGATAAAATTTTATGAATTGTAATGCGAAATATTAGTATTTCCTTATTAACTTCAGAAATAGAGCTTTTTTCAATTTTTTAAAAATATAAATCGGAGATGTTGTTTCGCTCTTATATATATATATATATATATATATATA
>NC_092211.1:24079923-24096227 GCF_043381705.1 Parasteatoda tepidariorum | reverse complement strand
ACGCGATTGCCCACTGATATATATATGCAATACTTTTTTTTAAAAAGTATAATGAAGATTATATAATTATTTAACAAAAAATTTTGGTAAAATAGGTCATTACTTTATTGCAATTGGGAATGCAAATTCATGTTTTAATAGTTTATGAATACATTGCAAATATGCATTTGTTGATTTATTCACACACGTGTTCAACATTTTTTTGTATAAGCCATTGCGACTGGTTTTCAAAAAATGTTAAGAAATACAAGTAGATTAATTTCATTGTAAGTAAATATATTGTAATAATATTTCAATTTTTTAATAAGAAGAAAAATGCAAACTACTTAATTGACTTTAATTATTGAACATGAACTTAAAGTCAAAAGTGATTTTTTAAAATATTTTATTGCAATCGAAATTATTATTATTCAGTCATTATGTATATATATAGTATTTCTCTTACACGGCGACAAAAAAAAAAGCCTCATTACAACTCCCCGAATGGCAACGCTAGAAAATCGACCAATGATTGCTGCTAAAAGTGTCACATGCCAAATCCAGCTGAGATGGCTCAACATATAGCTCTTTTAAAAACGGAAACTGAAATAACCAGAGAGAGCATAAGCTAGGCAGAAGTGAGTAGTCTTTGTCGATAGATCTCTATTTTAGTATTTTGTCGAAAGCGCTTTTTTTCACGAATTTATATATTACGAATTTATTTGACGATTTTTGATTTATATCACGAATTTATTTGTTTTACTAGAATTTATTTGTTTATGCAGGTTTTTCCATTGCAATTCACTTATTTCAATTTTTAATAGACTTAGTTATAGCCAAAATTTTAACCTTTTTAAAGGGATATCAGTTTTAAAAATTTTATCTTAAGATTTTATACTATAGCACTTTCTAATAGGATTAACAAATTACATGTCATTTATTTGAATTCAAACTTATTTTAATGACTTAGTATTTACCAAAAAGATGTAATTTTTTTTTTAAAAAAGGTTGTTATATGGATTTGAATGATTGTTTTGAATTCTTAGAATTTTGTGCATTTGCAATGTACCTAAGTTAGAAGCGAGCTTGGTTTGCGAAGCAAACTATATAAGATTGCGTAGCAATTTTCGGGGGTTGGCGAGCGTCAGCGAGCAGGGGGCGCAGCCCACTAGTTTTATTTTAATATTTTATGAAAACATCTTCATTTGTTGATTTATTTCAACGCGTCATCAAAATTGTCATACATCAGCTATTGCGACAAGGTTTCAAAAAATTGTAAGAAATACAATTAGATTAATTGCTTTACATTATTTTAAAATATTACGTAAATAAGATATTTAAGTCCAATTTCTTAAGAATTATTATGTAAATTGTTTATAATTCTTGATTTGTGGATTTAAGAACATTTCCGTCACCAAAGTTGGAATATATAAGTGATTGCAACGAGTTTACGAAAATAAAAAAAGAAAAATTAAGAAAATCTAGTTTCAGGCACTTTTTTTTATAAAACTTAAAAACTTTTTTTTCAAAAAGGAATAATTGCCGCACAAATTGCTCACGCTTATCATTTATTTTAATTAATTGTTATTTTTAAGAACATTTTTTTCTTTTTGCAAATCATGCTTTTTTGGAAAATATAAAAATGTATTACTTAAAGCTACAATTATTTCATATTATACAGCCTTTAATTTTTTTTTTCTTTTTTTGCTGTGTTGAGAACTAAATGCCTAAAACAATTTTTTCAATCCTGAAACATCAGCCGTGTGTAGTTTTTTAATAAAACATTTTTATCTGTTGTTAAAGTTCCGATGCAGTTATTTTATAATTCCAGTACTTGAGAAGAGAATTCAACATTTAAATTTAATATTTATTTTAAATAAAATAGTTTATGCAGATGTATAAGTATTAAAATAGGCTTTTTTCTCAAAACTTTTTAATCTTTTTACACATGGTTACGTTGGAAAAGTATAAAAGTAACACGTTATGTTATTTTTATATTTTTATGTTATTCACGTTGCTCATGTTATGCAATTATATCTTTCCCCTGTTCCTGTTACCAATCAGAATAAAGATATATTTAATTTCTTTTATGACATTAAATATTTTTTTTATTAAATGCCGCATGAATCAAAATAACTTTTATTAATTGCCGCAATGAATTATAATTTATGACATAAATTTATAATTAAACTAATTAATTTAAAAAACAAATACTTATATTTTGTTAGTGATGTATACCAGGTATTTATTAGAAATAAATTTCTTAAAATATTAGTACACTAGTACCTAAAATAATAAGAAAATGTGTTATAACTAACACTAATAATATTAAATATACCAATTCAGTAGTATATAACACTTGTTGACTCGATTCTATATAGAGGTACCCTTTGAAGCTAATTCTTACTCATACCTTAATCTTGACTTCATTTTTATCAGCTCTAATTCATTATCCAAATACTTATTATGAATCCTTTTTTATACTATATATTAATATTACATATTAATAAAGGCTTGCCTGCTTGTCGTGATTTTTTGATCTAAGAATATTTTATTTCGAATTTCAATTGGGAAAAAATTTTGTGAGTTGGAATTTTTAATATTTCAAAACTTTGTAAAACACTCGTATATTTAAAAGTGCGTGATAAAAGCGCATGATGTTCATGGGTCAAGTATTAATTTTACTTTATGCTGTATTATTTTAGATTAATTCTTATTCACTGACTTATATTTTGATTGTGAGAATCAAGATATGTCGTAATATTTTAATAAATTCTTAATAAACTTCGTAATTTCTTAATAAAATTAGTAGGTGCAACTTTCATAATTTCACTTCATGAGTAGTACAATTTTCTTAGTTTAGAAATAGGAAGATTGGCGAAATAAATGTGTAAATAGATTTTTATTTTTTTAAACAGTTTTTTAAATAGTTTTTTTAGAGTATATTAATAAATAGTATTTTTTAGATGTCAAAATTGACTGATTAGGGGATTAATTATAAAAAAAAACTTGTCAAAATGAAGAAATAATATTTATTTTTATTTATTGCTAAAAATCCATTCGTTTATAGTTAAGAAAAAAGGATTAACTGATTACAAAACAAGATTAAAAATTTAGAATATGATATAAAATTGTTCGATATTTTTTTTTTTAACTAATATTTATTTTAACCGAACTTGAATTTTAACTGAAATAACTTCAATATTTTCATACTTCAAAGTATCAAGAAAATACACTTTACAAAAATTATAAAATAGTATTATTACTTAATTAAGTATTATTAAAACACTGAGATTTCAGTGTTTTAATTTTTTTCTTATTTTCCTTGAGCAATTTTCATAAATATGCTTCATATTATTAAGTAAAAGTTTTATTTAAATATTTCAACGAAAAAAGAGTAAATAGAAGTAAAATTTTCATTCTTTTTTTCAAATTTAAGAAAAATTGCTAAGTGTCAACCATCAACTTCGAGATAAACTTTGGAAAAATAATTAAACATTAATTTTAGCTATTTGATTTCTATCAATGCATTTCATTTATACATTTTTCAATGCAAATAGCTTTGGATAATTTCAACCCAATAAAGATAAATTTTATAATGCAATCCATTTAAGAGGCGATTGCATTTAAAAATCTTTCGTTCTTAGGTATTTCAATTTTAAACTTCTCATGTGTTTAGTCCCACTTCAACTGCGTATCCTTGTTATTTTGAACCCAATCCAGAAGACAACGAACTCCTAATGCAAGTGTTGGGAGAAATGTGTCTTCGTCGAGGACTTTTTGATAGAACTAACCCGTATTTGTGTTACATGGAGAGGAAAACCACGAAAACATATCATGGTTAGTCTGGCGGCAAGGGGACACTAACCCTTATTGATCCGTCAACCGCTTAGGTTATATATTCCGCTGAGGGTATTGCACTGTTTGGTGCAAACCGGATGCGGAATCCGTATCAACCAGCCATCCCTGGGATTTGAAACCTGTTCATCTAATTTGAAGGCGAACGTTGCCATGGCTCGTATCTTAAGATTGAAATATTCAGTTTAGTGAAATTCTATTTAATTTTCATTAGTTTGCAGTTCAGTTAAGTTTGCAACCATGTTCGTAAAAAAGTTTTTATTGTGGTTTCTAAGACGTTATGCAGACGACTTCTTTCTCCTATTTCTTTGTGAGAAAGAAAGTAGTAAAAGATTTTTTTAATTCTTTTTTGGGGTAAATTTTACCAGTTTTTTTTTTTTTTAAACTTTTATACAGACTATTGTATAAAAGTACTTAAATAGCATTTTTCTAATTTTAGGTTTAAGCAGTGAAACAAGGTTTAAAAAGGTTACTTTTCTAAAAATTTACTAAAACAAGTCACGCAATCATAACTATTATACGATACTAACTTAATTTGAAAAATATTTTCAATTTTAACCATGTTTCTTTAACCCTTAGATCAAGAGGTATTCATTGCACAGTTTTTGACATCCCATGAATAGAAAACTCAAACTCTAATTTGATTAAAAGTTTAATATTTAACAGCAATTTTTTTAAAATTTATTAACTTAATTTAGCTATGTTTCGATATAAAAAAAGATAATAGTTTTTAAAAATATTAATCTAAAATATTAATTAATATTAGAAGAAGTTATCTATAATAAATGTTTGAATAACATTTACTAGAAAAATTGCTAACAGGAAGAGTAAAATAAGATTTAAAAAATAAATTTTTTTTCTTATAAATGTACCATGTATTTAAGATCTCTAAACAAGTAAAAGTTTTAAAAGATAAATTCTATTTTAAAATAAAGAACTTCTTTTAAAAAAAAATTTAGATATAGAAAATAATGTTTTCAAACAGAAATAAAGTTCCTAAAAAACAATTAAATATTTTTAAAACAAAGAATGTTTTTTAAAAATAAATAATATTCCACAAAATAAGAATTTTTTCATAAATAATAATAAAAATTTGATCTTCTTTAAATAAAAAAGCAATATTTAAAAAAATAATAATATTAATTCCTTTCAACCAATAATAAGAATAAATAATGGTTTCAAAAAATAAATTTAGATTTTCGAAATTAAGAATTTCCTTAAACTTATAGATAATGTTATTAAAAATAAAAATTCCTTCAATAAGAATGCTTATGTTTTTAAGAACAAGAAATCTCTATTAAATTTCTATTAAAAAACAAACACTTTTATTTTTAAAAAATATTGTTTAATAAAATTTAAAGAAGCATGTCTCTAACTTCTTGATTGTTGAAAACATAATATTATTAGTTTCCCTTTCAGTTTCAAACAAAGTAAGTACATGATCTTGTAATCTCCCCCCCCCCTCCCCACCAAGAAATTGCTGAAACGGTTACAAGCGCTCCTCGCTATATATCTTACTCTATAACAGGGGTTTCCAACTTATATGAGGCCGGGGGCCACAATTAAAAACACAAATCAAATGGCGGGCCGCACCTTTATCAAAATTTTTTGTATGACTATTTTATGTTTGAAGGAACATTAAATATTACTGTCAGAGTTTTATCAAGTTGTACAAGGCAAACGTATTGAATTACAAATCAATTTATAAGAAGTAGGTTTTTAAAAATATTTAATTGTTATTAATAATATTTTTAAAATATTAAATAATTTTAATTATATTAAATAATATTTAATTGTTATTAATAATATTATAAAAATATTAAATAAATAATAAAAATTCGGGCTACGATAACTTTCAAGTGAGCCCCTATGTATTAAATAATTAATCTGCTAATTGTATTAAAACTTACATAGTAGCACACAAAATATTCAACGAGAAAATTGAGGTTTATCTGCTGCAACCACCAGAGAATAGATATTTACATTTTAAATTTTCAAATGTGTGTTTAAATATTTTCGTACAAAATGAGTGGTTTCAAAAAGTTAAATTGGAGAATTTCTTCGATAAAATTTCTGATACGCAACATGATAAATTATATTCACAAAATGCGATAAAAACGAAATAAAAAAGAGCAACATACACGATTATTTTTGTATTTAAATAAATATTTTCTTAGATGCAAAACCTGAAAAAAAAAATTTCGTTGCACCGTTGGTATGTTAAATTTCACAAAAACGAAGAAATTAGGTTTTTATTAACGAGAAAAGTATTTTAAACCCATTTAGATTTTTTTACGAAAATTGTCCGCAAAAAAATGATAACGAATATATTTTAGTTCACGGGCCACAAAAAAAGGGTTCGAAGGCTGAATGCGGGTGCGGCCCCCGGTTCGCCAGTTGGAAAATCCTGCTCTATAAGCTTCATCGGCAAACAACATTTGGCGTAAAAGCAGCGATAATCGCGCCAAGCTAGTTTACGGGCTAAGCAGTAGAATCATATGGACGGGTAGGGAGCATGAAAACCTGGACCCAAGGATGAAACAACCAACCCCTATACCCCTATATATTCTTTGGAAACAACTACTATACCCATGGAGTTAGGTTCGGAGTTGCATTTTTTGGCAAAACTCAATATTTAAAGGGTGCGCCCAAAGTTGATTACGCATTTATACTTATTACTTTTTCACTATTTTTTGTGTATAAAGTGGAGGTAGTGTGATTCCTTGTTACTCCTCTTATTTATTTTATTATTTTCACACCATTCATATTTCGTCATCATTCCAAATATGTATGACACTGTTCTTTATTCCTTCATAATAGGAATGCTTTAAAACATTTACTCTGCTCTAGAAAAAGATTTATATTATAAATATTAATAGTTTAGCTAATAATAATTTTGTATAAATTGTTTTGGGGCTTTTAATCTTCTTCTTTCTGTGAAACTTCAACAGCAAATAAATATTACAGACTCGATATCATTTTGAATTTTCTTTCACTCACGTAACTATGTAATATAGCGTGTATATAGTCTCCGAATATTTCAGACCATATTTTACTTAAGAATTAAATAGCGCAAGGGTTTTACTAAACGGGGGAATATTAACTTGCATTTAATGGTGATCCTAAAGGCATATTTAAAGGGCTATTTTAAATTTCGAATGGTATTGAAAAATGTAAAACTGTATTTTTCATGATTCACGACGAATAAATCTTAATGTCTTTTCCTGCATTCTCTTGGAGTTTCAAATAGATTTTTTTTCTTTCAAATAATTAAATTTTTTCTTATTTAATATATTGTTCATGTTTTGATAAAGTAGAAAGCATAATTAGTGTAGTTAGTGCAGGCGGACAGTAAGTTCGGATCTTTGAATTGTTGAGATTTTGATTAAATGCACGAGATAATTATCATTTTTCTTTTTGTTCCTTTACATTGACTCACATTTTTCAGACATTTTTCCACACTATCTGCGTGTCAGTCTCTTTTTCTTTTTTCTTCTAGCTTATAAAATGATATTTTTTACAAGGTTATCGATTGATATGACCAAGCCATTTCATGTGTTACGTTTTAATAAACTTCATTTTTTAAGTTTAATTATGTAACATTTTAAAAATAATTATCATAAATTTGATTTAGAAAAACATTCTTTGCATTAAGTTTCATATTCTAAAAAAATACATCTGAAAAATTAAATTATAAACTTTCAAAAATTAAATGCATTTTAATATATACAAAAAATTTTATTTAAAAAAAAATTAAGCAACTTTAAAATAACACAGTATTCATTTAAGGATTGAAAGAAAATACACCATAATGAGAAATTAATATTTTTACAATATCTAAACAAAATAATAATTCATAAAATCCAAGTTTAAATAAAGTATTAAAGAGAAATAGCATAATTTCTTAAATGCGTGCTCCGTATATTTTGTAAAACAATATGTAATAACAATACTACGAACTAGTTTTTTACATGCTATCAGTTATAAACCGTTATAATAGAAGTTTTTTTTGTTAAAACTATCTTTATCATTTGAATAATGAATTAGTGCTGCAATTCTAAGACAAGAATTTTGTTTTAAAATCTTTCAAACAGAACTAGAGTATAGTTACCATTAAATTACAATTAACGAAAATCAAAGAACAAGCATTTTATCAGAGACCTCTACAATTTTTAACAATCACAGGTGGTACTTTAGCAAATGAATAAAAGGTAGCATATACTTTCAAATTTAAACATTAATAAGTTTACGAGCAAAATAAAAAACAAGCAAATGAAAAAAAAATTATATATCTAACTGGTTCGAGAGGTCCTAGCTAACAAAATTATATACTTACTCCAGTTTTTGAATTGGATTCTTCAAAAATACTTGTAACAACGAGTTAGAGGATGATGTTTTGACATGAGAGTTATCTTAATTTTATTTTCTGCTGGGTCTTAAAAAATAGTAGTGAAAAATATATTTTAATACGTGGAGCATCGTTTACACGACGATCACTTATACGACGTTTACATTTATACGACGTTTTAGTGTGGTCCCAAATCATTCCTATTCATTTTAATGTAAAANTGATGTTTTGACATGAGAGTTATCTTAATTTTATTATCTGCTGGGTCTTAAAAAATAGTAGTGAAAAATATATTTTAATATATCATTTCAAAATTAAGTACAATTAATTTCCTTTAACTTTAAATTAATAATTTTGTAAACTTTTCTGCATTCAGGTACGGATACTTTTATTTTGTAGATGAAAAAAAGCTAACAAAACTGTTACGCGAGTTGCGCTTTTTATAACACATTGCTTCGTTTCATTAGGAAAAAGCCGAACATTTATGTACTAAAAACGAGTACACTATTTCGGTAGTCAACCTTAAAACTAAAAATTAAAAATTCTCTTTCAATATAGTTTTTTTATTTTTATTACAAAAATTTTAACGCATCCTATAATTCGCAGCAGAGAAGAAGTAAGAACCACTGATACTATCGCCTACGTAGTTTTCAAATGAAACAAAATTCTTTGTACAAATTAACGAGTTTTTCATGACTTATTTTGCTGCTATTTAAAAACCATTTTCGTTCAATCATTCCATGTCAACAACTACGTGTTTACTTAACTGAACAACTATCGTAGTTATTTAATTAACTTATTTACCCTTTTTGTTTGATTCTTTAATTTTCAAAACTACTCTGTAGAGTTGTGTTAAAACATGTTTGATTTAAATACTTCACAAAGCAAAAGAATAAGTAAAACAGTTTATACAAATTAAAATATATCATTAAAACTAGATGAGAAACATTCAATGTACCGTGAGTAAACATTTTGGTACAATTAGTTAGAGTTTAGGCCGAAAACAACAAAAAAAAAACATAAAGATCGTATAGTTTTAACAATATTAACAATAGTACACAAAAGAAAAAAAAATAATAAATTAACCTAAATTTGCCGAAAGGTTCGATTAAAAAAAAAAAAAGATTTATTTATTAAAAAAAATCACTTACCTAAAGCTTTAGAATACACATGCTGAAAAGAAAATACTACCCCCCCTTATTTATCTATAACATATTAAGTAAAATAGAAAAAAGAAAAACCAACATTTTATTGAGAAATGACTCCAATCATTAAGATAAAAAAAAATTATTTATTATAATAGCATGGTTATCAGGATATATTATCAGGATTATAAAATATAATTTTAGGTTTTAAGGTTTTAAAATGCAGGGTAGTTGGCAAGGTTTACGATTTGTTAAACTTAAAGTTCACTAGATGAAAAATGGAAAATAACTGTCCAGTTGCTGCATTCACACTATTACTATTGCAATTAGAAAAGAGACGAAATCATACCACGTGCCCCCTGGCACGGACTTGATGGCACTTCCTCATGATGTTAAATGAACAAGATCTTGATCACCATTTCATCTTCCTTTAATGCTAATCATCATATAAGCTTCTGTGCCGCATGGCACGCATTTCTATTGAATTCCACATGGCTTTCTTTCTTCAGCCAAAACTTCGTGGAGCACGACGTCTAACAGGTAGGAGAGCGAGAGAGAGAGCAAGATCCCAAACCTCGCAGACTTCGAACACGGACGGTGACGTCACTATCCCCCGGAGTCTATTCTATACCACCGTCCGATAGTAAAACAAAATCCAAACCTCGCAACTCCCGAAGAGAGCGGTGAAGGGAATCCCAGCCCTCGAAGAAAGGTTCGGACCCTCCCCCTAGGAAGTGACGTTTTGTATCGATAGTTATAAGAAAGTGACCAATGGCTTTTGTTTATCCTTTAATCGTTCTCCCTTCGCTTAGGGGTCGTGACCTCTATCCCAGAGTTTACAGTGTTCTTTCAGAAAGAGAATGTATTCTTCTTTCATTTTGACAGTTACATACATAGTCTAAAATAAATATCTACATATTTTAATCTTTGATCTTTCTTCAAGAATTTAATATGTAGTATTCGTTTTAAACTTGTTNGCCTCCCAAATGAGGAGAACCAATTTCGAATCTCAGCGATGGCTGGTAGATATGAATTTTGCACCTGGCGACTCCCCAACCGCAGTACTGTTTTAAAATATATCCAGTGGTGGACGGACCCTGGGTTAGAGTCCCCTTGCAGTTGAGCTAACCGTAAGAAGTTTTCGTGGTTTTTCTCTCTATGTACAGCAAGTGTAAGTTAGTACCATCAAAACACCTTTCACGGAGACTAGTTTCTCCCAATGCTTGATCCAAGAGTTCTCTTGTCTTCTGGGTTGGGTTCAAAATTACAAGACTATTAAATTGAAGAATGATAGTTGCAGACTGAGAACTAGGTCGGCTTTTCAACACCGGTTATAAAATTAAATAAAATAATTATAAAGAGAGCTACGGAGGCCCAGGGAATAATGCATAAACTTTCTAATTTGGAGACCCAGGTTCGAACCCAGAGGTTACTGGTTGATACGAATTCTGGTCCCAGCTCGCACCGACCACAGTACTGATATAAAATATTCTCAGTGGTTGACTGCTCAGGGTTGGAATTCCATTTTCACATGAGTGAATTGTGGGCGATTTTTGTGGTTTTCTTCGCCATATAATGTGAATGCCGGTTACTAGTTCAATGAAGCTACGAAGTTTAGTGTGTTCCAATGCTGGATCCAGGAGTTCCATTGAATTCTGGTTTATTGTTATAGATTAATCAGCTTCGAAATTAAAGGACACTTTAAAAGTTATAACTAATTAAAGTAAGTCTAACATAAATTTAAAAAAAAATTTGTTGTATAATTTCTGATGAAAATACGTATTTACAAACTAATTTAATCTATCATGATTAACTAAATATTAGTCGATTCTTCACTACTTATTAGATGGTAATTAAAAAGTGTAAATTGTTCTATCTGCTAGGCTTGTAAAAAGCTTTTACATCTTGAACCAAACATATGACATTATAAATGGTTGTTTGCATTTCTTTCCGGAATATTCATTATTGATGAATCCATACATTCATAAAATTCAACTACGTTGTTGAAAAAATTTAATTCAAAGAAGAGAAATGAAAATTCTCGAGCCGCAGTCTATGCGAAAACTTATATTTTTATTAAGTTCTCTTATGGCATTACATTTAGAGTATTTTACACAAATTTGAAATATGGTCGAAGAGGAATTCTTTGTTTCTGGAAAGTCATTCTTTGATGGTTATGTGGTATTTTTCAGTCAGATGAGCCTGGAATTAATTACCTTTTAATTTTTCTAAAATACTGTTTTTTCTGAAATAATATTTCTGAAATAATAATTATAATTTTATATTTTTGTACTTGAACATATATATATTCAAGGCATATGCCTGATTGAGATATATGCTATGTAGAAAATCCATTTAAAGTTCCTTAAACCTTGAAGATGAAAATTTTTTTTAAACCAATCAGTAAAAGACACATAATAATGAAAATAACTCATAATGTAATTTTTTTGCACAACTTTTTTCATTGATTTTATTTATTTTTCAATACTAAAATTTTAAGGAATCTTTTAATTTAAATATATATTTACATTTAAACAGTGTAGCCTAATATAGTTTCTGATTGCTTTCATCTCAAGAGTAATACTCTCAATTATGATATATATATATATATATATAATGAATTAATTTTCTTACTTTCTTTTTTTTTGAAATACGAATTCACTTTAAAAAAGAGATAATGTTTTTATATTAAAAATGTAATTTCTTTTTTAAAGAAGTTCTTAAAAGAAAAATAAGAAAAAACGTTTTTGAAAATACATATACTAAATAATGTTTCTAAAATAAATAACATTTTTAAAAAATAATTAAATATTTTAAAAAACGAAGAATGTTTCAAAATTAAATAATATTCATAAAAATAAGAAGTTCCTTAACAAATAACAATATTAAAAATTACATCTTTCTTTAAAAAAAATAACAATATTTTTGTAAATAATAATTTCTTTTAAAAAATAAGTAATAATTTAGAATTTAATAAGATTTTTGAAAATAAGAATTTTTTAAAAATATAAATTATGTTATTTAAAATAAGAATTCCCTTTTAAAAGAATGTATATATTTTCTAAAGCAAGAAATTCCAATAAAAATGCTTTGTTAAAAAAAACTAACATTTATTTTTCAAAAATAAATATTGATTTTAAATATAAAATTTTAAGAAAAATGTGCATAAATTTTTTGATTGTTGAAAATATAATTCTGATGTTTAAATATCCTTAGCGTATGATCTTGTAATCTCTTTCTTCTTAATACCTGCCACAGTTCTAAGTAGGATAGTTCATAACTAAAAATTAGCTGAAAAGATTGCATCTCATATCTTCCTCTATATTTTGTTCTATATATTTCATTTGCAATAATTCCTTGTTGATAAATCGAGCCAAGCTAGTTTACCTGCTAAGCACAGTCAGGAATCATAAGAGGCTTTGAGTTCATTGGAAGGGCAGATAAAAACCGGACCCAAGGATGAAACAACTACGATAGCTATTGCAAATAAATATGAAACAATAAAGAAACAATCGATAATTTTTCTTCATTTGTTGAAAAAATAGCACGCAAAAAAAAAATATAATAATAATAATCTGCTGTTTTGCATCCAGTAATTTAAATACAGCAGGATGTTTTTGAATTTCACAACAAGTTTGATTATCAACAATTCTTAGCTTTTTTTTATTAGGTGGTTAATGATAATTTGAAAACAAGCATTTAACTTAAAATAAAACCTAAATTAAAATGCTAAAAAAATAGTATATTATTGAAAAAATATTCTACATAGTAGCGTATCAAAATAAAGTTTTGAAAAATGAAAAAATATAATTAATTATTTGGTGAAATAGTCGTGTGAAACACGCGCTGCCCGGTAATTAAAAAATTTATTTTAAGATTAAGACGATATATAACATGTTGAGAAATTTTAAGATGTTTAAAAATCTTGGATTTGGTAATTTTATTCTCTTGGTGGTGACATAGAATATCAAAACACGATTAAACATAATCTTTGATGATATTATAATTTTATCCGATATGACAATACGTTTTATAGCTCTTTTATTTTCATTTAAGTTGTAATTGCTTGATAATTATCAAATATATTATTCCACATCAATTTATACTTATGTATATTAAAATTGTATCAATTATTCAATGAACTTAATAGAAATTTTTTTAAAAAAAAGCAGATGTATAACATTATTTTATCAGAAACATGATTTTATAAAATTCAACATTCGTTAGCTAAATATAATGTTTTATTCGAACCTCTTTGCTGAATTTCGAATAAATTTTCAGATGACATAAGAAGAAGCATCGTTTTTCATAATTAAAAAAAAAATTAACATTCGGCTCTCAGCGGCAAAAATATGAATGAAATTTTACGCTACGCATGCGTAAGTCAAGTTTCTCGTACGTTAACCACATTTAAATATTAATCTCCCCATTTAAATATTTTTACATTGTCACCAAATCATTTTTTGAAAAGTAGTTAATTTTAATTTATCTCGGCTTCTACTAAATAAAACCAGTTTAAACTCTAATTTTGCTATCGAAAAATTCGTGGGATTATATGGTATAAAAAAAATGTATACCTCATAATTCAAAATTTTTTCATCCTCAATTAAATTAATTAATAAATAATTATTAAAAATTAGTGTTTGAGTGAAATTATCTTTCGGTAGATAGGTTTCATTAGTGAGTGCAAGTTTTTTTTTTACATAAATTGCTCATTTAATTATTAAGATATGACTAAAAACACAACTAGGGAAATTAACATTAAGGGGACCAAAATTTCATTCACTCTCCAGACCTATTAGGGTCACAATTTCCAATATATTTTACAGGTCAAGAATCCAAATATGTATAAAAAAAATTACGTTTATTCATGTTTGAGGTTATTCCTAGAAACCATTAAGATTGTAACTCAGTACAGGAAAATCCGACCATTAGAAAGAAAGTCATTCAGGTTTTTTTTTTTTTTTTTTGTGCACTATGCAGTGTGTAAAAAAGATGGTAAAACGAATCACACTGAATAACTTATTAATAGTTCAAGGGAATGAACTCAAATAGTGCAGGCTATATTTATAGTGACGAAATCAGACACTAAAACGCATTTTCTTTGAATTTCTTACAAAAATTATGTACATTTGCACATTTGTGAAAAACTATGCACATTTGTGTTCAGAAGAACACAAATGTGCATAGTTCATTGACTTCAACTTCTTTTTTTCTAACTTATTAAATTGTACTAAAACATTTAGTATAACTAAATACGATTAATAAGAGTTCTTAATGCGTATCACTTTTTATGTAATGTCCATAACTAAAACTAAAATCTTTCATCACACTGCAAGTTCAAACAAAATATATAGTCAATGATACCATATATCAATATGCAACTACTCATACTTTATGCTAACCACCTGTTGATTGAACTACACGAAATTATTACTGCGTGATACCACAAAGAAGTAGTTAATAATTTGTAATCCAAAATGTATTCAAAAACCGATTTTTGAAAAATATCTTAAGTTAAAAAAAAGTATAAAAATTTGCGTTTAAAAGCAAAAAATTGCTAAATTGCATTCGACACAGCCTAAGTATTGTAAGCAATATTTCATTTCTCCTTAACTAGTAACATGCATATTAAATATATGACTTAGGTTCGTTAAAAATTACGTATGCATTACGTTCTTTCTTTTTATTCAAATCTTTAATTCAAAACTAAATTTAAAAATTGTGTTTTACAGATGGAGTCCGCAAAGAAAAGAGATCTGGAAGATGGACACTCGAAACTTCTAAAACAGAATCAACTGAAATCGACTTCATAAACAATTTTTCTGAGCCTCCTTCTCTGCAGCATATAGCAGTAGTGTCGATTGCAATTGGGCTATGGACGGAGCCTGATATAAGGAATGAAATGACATCTTCTTTCTTATCTTCTCCCTCAAACTATGTCATGGATGAGTTGGAGAAAAGAATATTAAACAAATTGTCCAATAGCTCTTTGCCCTCATCGCTGAAGACGGAAATCTCATACGTTATTCGACCTCTAAAGTGGCAGTTGTGGAAAGTGTATAGTAGTTTCTATAGCTGGACAAGATATCAAAGAAAACTCTGTGAGTATTACATGAAGCGTGGTACAATTTATTGGACAGTTGAGGGGACAGTTGACATAGTGAAATCCCTTAAGGAACTATTCGATAATGGAAGCTTAGGAAGCTTAAATATTTGGTATTTGTATGAGATAGCCTGCTCTCATTGTTTCGAGGAATATGCTTCAATTTTGTGGAAGAAAATTCCAGAACTATATAGAAACTGCCTTAGAAGGCACCGGAATGATTTGATAAGATATTGGACATGTGTATTCGACGATAATTCAGAAAGTTTTCCAACTAGAGTCGCGGATTATGAAATATACGATAATAAGGTTAGGATTGATGTAAATATGATTACTTATTCGATTCGAATTGGTAACATAGTTGCCCTAAAGTATTTTTGGAAAAAATTGTCGGATCAGGAGAAAAACGATCATTTGAGTACGTGGCTTTTGCAAGCTACTCAACGTGTGACTTGCGTACCTTATGATAATTCTTCAGAAGCCTTAGATGTTTTATGTTTTTTATTATCTCTTGTCAATCGTTTAACTCAAATGACCGAATTTTTTCGGAATCATTCTGACGTATTAAAGTTTTTGTTCGAAAGTTGGCCATATCGAAGAATATTCTTGTCCACTATTTTTGAACTATTAGATAATCTGCAAGAAGACATTTATGCATGTATAATGGATTATATTAGTTCTAAAATGAGATCCCGGGGAAATGAAATGATGATTTTTGAAGAAATATGGAGTGCCAGCCCCTTAAGACTAAGACGATCCTTTCTGAAAAATAAATGTCTTTGCAAAGTGTTGTTGCGTTTGGTGCAATTAGAAAATATAAGCATGGCTGATAGGATATTAAACCATGGTTCCTTTCCAGATCGTAGCT
>NC_092211.1:24072568-24078774 GCF_043381705.1 Parasteatoda tepidariorum | reverse complement strand
AGATTAAGACGATGTATAACATGTTGAGAAATTTTAAGATGTTTAAAAATCTTGGATTTGGTAATTTTATTCTCTTGGTGGTGACATAGAATATCAAAACACGATTAAACATAATCTTTGATGATATTATAATTTTATCCGATATAACAATACGTTTTATAGCTCTTTTATTTTCATTTAAGCTGTAATTGCTTGATAATTATTAAATATATTATTCCACATCAATTTATACTTATGTATATTAAAATTTTATCAATTATTCAATGAACTTAATAGAAATTTTTTTTAAAAAAAGCAGATGTATAACATCATTATATCAGAAACATGATTTTATAAAATTCAACATTCGTTAGTTAAATATAATGTTTTATTCGAACCTCTTTGCTAAATTTCGGGTAAATTTTCCGATGACTTAAAAAGAAGCAACGTACTTCATAATTAAAAAAAAATTAACATTCGGCTCTCAGCGGAAAAAATATGAATGAAATTTTACGCTACGCATGCGTAAGTCAAGTTTCTCGTACGTTAACCACATTTAAATATTAATCTCCCCATTTAAATATTTTTACATTGTCACCAAATCATTTTTTGAAAAGTAGTTAATTTTAATTTATCTCGGCTTCTACTAAATAAAACCAGTTTAAACTCTAATTTTGCTATCGAAAAATTCGTGGGATTATATGGTATAAAAAAAATTTATACCTCATAATTCAAAATTTTTTCATCCTCAATTAAATTAATTAATACATAATTATTAAAAATTAGTGTTTGAGTGAAATTATCTTTCGGTAGATAGGTTTCATTAGTGAGTGAAAGTTTTTTTTTTTTACATAAATTGCTCATTTAATTATTAAGATATGACTAAAAACACAAGAAGGGAAATTAACATTAAGGGGACCAAAATTTCATCCACTCACCAGACCTAACTATTAGGGTCACAATTTCCAGATCGTAGCCACCCCCTATATTTTACAGGTCAAGAATTCAAATATGTAAAAAAAAATTATGTTTATTCATGTTTGAGGTTACAACTAGAAACCATTAAGATTGAAACCTAGTACGGGAAAATCCGACCACTAAAAAGAAAGTTATTCAGGTATTTTTTTTTCTTCTTTTTTTGCGCACTATGCAGTGTGTAAAAAAGATGGTAAAATGAATCACACTGAATAACTTATTAATAGTTCAAGGAAATGAACTCAAAAGGGCTATATTTATAGTGACGAAATCAGACACTAAAACGCATTTTCTTTGAATTTCTAACAAGAATTATGTACTTCTGATCACAAATGCGCATAGTTCATTGTCTTCAACTTCTTTTTTTCTAAATTATTAAACTGTATTAATAACATTTAGTATAACTAAATACGATTAATAAGAGTTCTTAATGCGTATCACTTTTTATGTAATGTCCATAACTAAAATCTTTAATCATACTGCAAGTTCAAACAAAATATAGAGTCAATGATACCGTATATCTTACGTATATCAATATGCGACTTCTCATATTTTATGCAAACCACCTACAATTACCAGTTGATTGAACTACACGAAATTACCACTGCGTGATACCACAAAGAAAAAGTTAATAATTTGTAATCCAAAATGTATTCAAAAACGAATTTTTGAAAAATATCTTAAGTTAAAAAAAAGTATACAAATTTGCGTTTGAAAGCAAAAAATTGCTAAATTGCATTCGACATAGCCTAAGTATTGTAAACAATATTTCATTTTTCCTTAACTAGTAACATGCATATTAAATATATGACTTAGGTTCGTTATAAATTACGTATGCATTACGTTCTTTCTTTTTATTCAAATCTTAAATTCAAAACTAAATTTAAAAATTGTGTTTTACAGATGGAGTCCGCAAAGAAAAGAGATCTGGAAGCTGGACTCTCAAAACTTCTAAAACAGAATCAACTGAAATCGACTTCATAAACAATTTTTCTGAGCCTCCTTCCCTGCAGCATATAGCAGTAGTGTCGATTGCAATTGGGCTATGGACGGAGCCCGATATAAGGAATGAAATGACATCTTCTTTCTTATCTTCTCCCTCAAACCATGTCATAGTCATGGATGAGTTGGAGAAAAGAATATTAAACAAATTGTCCAATAGCTCTTTGCCCTCATCGCTGAAGACGGAAATCTCATACGTTATTCGACCTCTATCGTGGCAGTTGTGGAAAGTGTTTAGTAGTTTCTATAGCTGGACAAGATATCAAAGAAAACTCTGTGAGTATTACATGAAGCGTGGTACAATTTATTGGACAGTTGAGGGGACAGTTGACATAGTAAAATCCTTTAAGGAACTATTCGATAATGGAAGCTTAGGAAGCTTAAATATTTGTCATTTGTATGAGATAGCCTGCTCTCATTGTTTCGAGGAATATGCTTCAGTTTTGTGGGAGAAAATTCATGAACTAGACAGAAACAGCTTTAGAAGGCACTGGAATGGTTTGATAAGATATTGGACATGTGTATTCGATGATAATTTAGGGAGTTTTCCAACTAGAGTCGTGGATTATGAAATATACGATAATAAGGTTAGTATTGATGTGAATATGATTACTTGCTCGATTCGAATTGGTAACATAGTTGCCCTAAAGTATTTTTGGAAAAAATTGTCGGAGCAGGAGAAAAACGATCATTTGAGTACATGGCTTTTGCAAGCTACTCAATGTATGCAAAAACGTATACTTTATCAGAGTTCTTCAAACACCTTAGATGCTTTATGTTTTTTATTATCTCATGNTTGTATTGAGTGGATATGTGATGGTAACATCCAAGCAGTTGAGTCCTTCTTGAGATGGGTTTATCAATCTGTGGGAATTGAAACATTTAAGAAAGCTATATCGTCTCCGGATGTTATCTATTTAACATTAATATTTTTGCCCAACCATGAGCGCGTGGACCAGTTCTTGAATTGGTATTTCCAGACGGGAGAGGAAATTCAACTATTTAAGGCAGACTTTTTGCGAAAATGGGATAATTATTATTTCAAGCGATTCATAGACATGCCGTTCATTGTAGGCGATGTGTTACAAAAATTTATAAACTACAACTTGTCTTCTCTTGAAAATGTTGCAGAATTTCGACTTATTTGTCGTAGTTGTATAGAATATGCACTGAGTAAAGGTTTTCTTGAAAGTGCCACCTTACTTTTGGATGCATCTTTTGATAATATCAATGAAGTGAAGCTATACAAAAATGAACTTATACTATCTGAGAAAGGAATTAAGAATAATCTAATTTTTAAGCAATTACTAACTGATGCCGACTGGAATCACGTGAAAGAAATCGTAATGTGGTCGTCACCTCTATCCCTAAATACAGTCACAGATTTAAAGTCACTAATTCTGGAGCAAAAGACTAGTCACTCTTTCCAAGATGAGTTGAATTCACAGATTTCAGCTCTCCTTGATTTACTGGAGAATGTTGTTGAAAAAGATACTACATGATAGTTGTACATATTTTTGCGATCAAAAACGAATTTAAATAAAATCATATTCTCTGTCAAAAGACAAATCATGTGCACTGCGCAATCACTGTCAAACGATAAATTGGCTTATAATAAATATGTAACTCAATTTTTTAGTGTTAGTTGTTTAATGTTAATGAAACAATATCCGCTATATATTAATAGCCACAACTTCAATAATTTATTTAATTGTCACAACTTTATTTTTTTATATTCGTTATACCCGAAGAAAAACCAGCAATTTTACGTGATTTATTTTTCATCCCTTTTTCCAAAAGAACAATTACTAGGTAGATATATGTATATACACAGTCCCCGGCCAAATTATTAGTCGCACTAAAAGATTCTATGTAAAATCTTAATTATATACCATCAGATGGGGTGACTTTGTGCTTGAATTTTCAGTTTTCCAAATTTGACCTAATAAAAAAACAGATAAAAGATTTTGAATTGTGCAGCATCTGATCTAAAATTTGTTGTTAGCCATCTGGGAAGCAATTGCACGTAGTTAAGACCTGGTTTGAAATGTTTATTATTTGTAACCAATCAATCAGTCGAATACAAAAAGTTAACCCGGGATGGGGTGACTTTGTGCAATGCAATAAAATAATGACTTTGTTCAGTTATTTTCATTCACTTTGACTTGAAATCGTTTAATAAAAATTTTTTAACATTGTTAATGTGCAATACAAGTATATTACATATAAATATGTATTACAAATCTACTTAAGATGAACATAAAAACTTTAATTTTTAGATTTTGTAACATTTTAGATTTCGTTTTATTAATTAAATCTTAGGTATTTTTTTTTATGATTTTCAGGTACAATCAAACATTTGATATGAATTGACATGAATGAATTTCCTCATTTAACGCCCCCAAATTGTCTCTAACTCAGCAACTCAGAATGATCCTCTCTTATAACAGTCTCTTATTTTAGATTTTGTTTTATTAATTAAATCATCGGTAACTTTTTTGTGGTTTTCAGGTGCAATCAAACAAATGATATGAATTGACATAAATGAACAGTTGAACAGTGAACAACTTTCGGTGAATTTCAAAATTTTTTTAACGCTTTAGAAACGGATAAACCGTTCTTTACTTCTGCCAAACATTTTTCTTACGCTTCTTTGGTGTAGTAATCACAACAATTTATTGCTCCATGCATTCTTTTATATGTCTTTAGCATGTAACGCCCCCAAATTGTCTCCAACTTTGCAACTCGGAATGATCCTCTCTTATTTATTAACAGTCTCTTGTTGAATGTTTCAAACAATTAACAGTTGGAAATTGAAATGAAAAATAACAATACGAAAATGAAAAATAATATTCATCGCGAGATTTTGAATGCTTTGCATGAATTTTGTTCGAAATCATGTTTCGGTGAATTTCAAAATTTTTTTAACGCTTTAGAAACGGATAAACCGTTCTTTACTTCTGCCAAACATTTTTCTAACGCTTCTTTGGTGTAGTAATCACAACAATTTATTGCTCCAGGCATTCTTTTGTATGTCTTTAGCATGTAACGCCCCCAAATTGTCTCCAACTTTGCAACTCGGAATGATCCTCTCTTATTTATTAACAGTCTCTTGTTGAATGTTTCAAACAATTAACAGTTGGAAATTGAAATGAAAAATAACAATACGAAAATGAAAAATAATATTCATCGCGAGATTTTGAATGCTTTGCATGAATTTTGTTCGAAATCATGTTTCGGTGAATTTCAAAATTTTTTTAACGCTTTAGAAACGGATAAACCGTTCTTTACTTCTGCCAAACATTTTTCTAACGCTTCTTTGGTGTAGTAATCACAACAATTTATTGCTCCAGGCATTCTTTTGTATGTCTTTAGCATGTAACGCCCCCAAATTGTCTCCAACTTTGCAACTCGGAATGATCCTCTCTTATTTATTAACAGTCTCTTGTTGAATGTTTCAAACAATTAACAGTTGGAAATTGAAATGAAAAATAACAATACGAAAATGAAAAATAATATTCATCGCGAGATTTTGAATGCTTTGCATGAATTTTGTTCGAAATCATGTTTCGGTGAATTTCAAAATTTTTTTAACGCTTTAGAAACGGATAAACCGTTCTTTACTTCTGCCAAACATTTTTCTAACGCTTCTTTGGTGTAGTAATCACAACAATTTATTGCTCCAGGCATTCTTTTGTATGTCTTTAGCATGTAACGCCCCCAAATTGTCTCCAACTTTGCAACTCGGAATGATCCTCTCTTATTTATTAACAGTCTCTTGTTGAATGTTTCAAACAATTAACAGTTGGAAATTGAAATGAAAAATAACAATACGAAAATGAAAAATAATATTCATCGCGAGATTTTGAATGCTTTGCATGAATTTTGTTCGAAATCATGTTTCGGTGAATTTCAAAATTTTTTTAACGCTTTAGAAACGGATAAACCGTTCTTTACTTCTGCCAAACATTTTTCTAACGCTTCTTTGGTGTAGTAATCACAACAATTTATTGCTCCAGGCATTCTTTTGTATGTCTTTAGCATGTAACGCCCCCAAATTGTCTCCAACTTTGCAACTCGGAATGATCCTCTCTTATTTATTAACAGTCTCTTGTTGAATGTTTCAAACAATTAACAGTTGGAAATTGAAATGAAAAATAACAATACGAAAATGAAAAATAATATTCATCGCGAGATTTTGAATGCTTTGCATGAATTTTGTTCGAAATCATGTTTCGGTGAATTTCAAA
>NC_092211.1:24067248-24072556 GCF_043381705.1 Parasteatoda tepidariorum | reverse complement strand
GTATAATGCTAATAGTACTTGTTGACGTCACAAAACCTAAGACGCTGATTGGTTAAGGGAGAAAAAACTTGGATGGAAAGTAGAACATGCTCTACTATCGTCCAAGAAGTTGGACCAAGTTCTTGGATGTTTGTTTACACGATCAAAGCTCAAAGCAAAACAAGTTTCCATCAATATCAATCAATCTCTGTCCAAGAAATTGGATCGTCTAAACAGGCCTTTAAACTAGACGATATATAATATAAATTCGACGATTCGATAAATTAGATGGTATATAATATAAATATAGAATACTTGTTATATCAGGTATTATATTAGTATAATATAATAATTAGACAAAATTATTAGATACACTAGTTTTTTTAATAAATACTTGTTTTGCACGTGTTTATATGCTATACTTTTATATTTAAATATGCATGTAATGGGTTTTTATTAAGGAGACCTTTTATATTTTATTCTATTTGCATTTATTTTTAACGTATTGCATTTCAATGTTAACCAATTGATACACGAAAGGAAACAAGTGCAAGCCGGTTACATCTGCGTAAAAACAATAAAGTTGTATAGTATCACCTGATAATTAAGATTTTACTAGGTGCGTCTAATAATCTGGCAAGGGACTGTATATATAGATATATATTATCTTTAATAATAATAACTATATATATAGATAGATATAGGCTACGCTCCTCAGTACGATGCTCCTCTCCATAATTCTACAATTATAACGACCGATCCATGAAGTTCCATTTTTTCTTCCAAATACAAATCGAATTATTTTAATGGCCGTTAGACCGTCTAAACTTAACCACACATTTCAAAATAACGACCGAATTTCGTTTTCTTGCCTGTTCCCAGGAAATCTCTAAAAAAAGGTGTTTAGCATTTTTGCATGTTGACAGCTGACATTATTTCTGGGAGAGTTAGTCCACGGATAAAAAAAAGCTTGGAGGAAATTAGTCAAACTACTATTACTTTTGGTGTTACCATTCAATAGACGTGAAACATCATGAATTCAATAGGAATGTGGAAATAGTGACTAAACTACCTATTTCTTACGTAGCATTAGAACTATTATTACTTAGGCAGTATAAAGTTTATTTATGAGTATAAAAAAATGTGAATTGTTGAATATTTTCTATTATTACGAATTGGAAATGTATATTGCATACTCTTGTTGCAAACACCTCAGACTTTCCTGCATGCATTCGTGACTTTCGCAAATTTCTTTTTAAAGGATTCGATAAATTCGTCGAATCTGAGACTCTAATTTTAAAATTGCATTTTTTCTCTTAGTAAGGTAGTTTGTTTCAGAGATTATATATGTGGTACTTAAGAACTTCTCGATTTGATGAATTAGAATTATGAATTTGATGAATTAAAATTAAAGCAACATTTATAACGCAACTAATTGAAAAACGTTATTATTTTTCGCAGTATTAAAATTTTTGCATTCGTAATTGTATATTTTGCATTCAGATTTGTTAGGATCTGTTGGAATTTTAGCCCATATAATTTTAATTTTTTCAACTGTCAAGCTCAGTTCTCGAATTTGTTCTTCTACTGAACATACCTGGGAAAACAATTGAGCTTCGATATTTAAAAAAAAAATACTGCTATACTTTTGGTAGAGTAACCAAATCATGCATAAATATTTTCCAGTTATGATTGTTTTTCCAGTTATGATGAAATTAATTAAATGATCTTGAAAAGTTAAGTATTATGTTTATTCATAATTTTGAATAGTAAAAGGCATCTATTTCATCAAAAATAGTTAAGTGAATTTTATAAACGAAGCTCGCTTCATCAGTGACGCTTATTTAAATATTCAAGCAAGTAATATCTGCGCAAGAATTCAATTTCTATCAGCACTTTTTTGAAGGGGAACTTACTCTATTTTAGGGATATTTTTAAAATGTACAAAAACCAGGAGAATATTTAATAAACCAGTAGATCTGGTAAAAGCCAGTAGTCTACTGGAAAAGTTAGTAGAGTTAGCAACTATGATTAAGCCATCACGGCTCACAATTATTTGAAAGAAAAAAGTAATTTATTTAAAAGTTTTAATAACTCTTCCGGATGCTACAAATTGAGATTATTTGTATTTGATATAGGATGGACCAACCACAATTAGGCCAATTTATGGACCAACCTTATTAACCACTAATCCAGAAACATAATAAAAATCGAACTGAATTCTTCTGCTAACAACAGATGATCATTAGTGTCTTTGTTACAAAAGTAGGTGATCATTAGTGCATTAGTTACGATTGCAACAATTTGTTAATAACTTAATAAAAATAATGATATTAACCAGGGCTAAGATATTCTGAAAATTCTCATAAGATGCAAAAAAGGGTTTTAAAACAAACCCATAAGAAATGACCTTAAAAGGAAAAATAATGTCCTTAAAATCATATTTCGTCTTAGCTTTCTTTATGAAGAAAATTATAAACTGGTATACGTATTTATAAATTTATTAAAAAAATCAGATACTAATTAAAATAAGTATGTAATTTAAAAATATTTTCAAGAACACGTTGCACTCATTATCAGAGCTGGAAGTCCAAAATATATAAATTAAGGACAGTATATGCCTCTAAACTTAAGAACAGTTTAAGGATGCCGATTCTCTCATGTGAGCAATTTGTACAATACCAACGTGGGTTCGCAGATTTGCAATTGGTAATAATTTTAGAAGTTTTTGCACTTGAGTGGGAAAAAAATGTAAAAAAAATCGATTTAAGTTATGCACTTCTCATTATTTTAAAGAAACAAAAAAGGAGAGAAAATAGTCTAAATATGGAAAAATGTCAAATAGTAGCAAAATATGAGGATTCTCTTGTGAAAAACAGTAAAATAAGATATAGTGATGAGGTGGGAGTAGAGAGATCAGAACCTTTTACATATATCTCCCACGTCGAATGCTTTTACGTATTAAATAAAGGGTAATTGTTTCTAACACTGGAAGTAGAATCATATCGCACTTGATGGCGCTATGAAGACTTAGTCTTTCATTTTGTTTCTTACTTTCTCATAGCATATTTTGTGAATTTGAAATTTTCTTTAATTCTTTTTTTAGATAAAGAAAATTTTTCAGAACATTTGTTGAATTGTTTAATAATTAAGGACATTTAAGATCATGTTCTTTTTTTAAAATTAATTTAAGGACAACTTTAAGCGCTGGCATTTCATTATTGGCATTAAATATGCTTGAAAAGCTATGAATTATGTTTACTAATAGTTTTGAATAATAATAGACATTTAATTCGTGCAAAGCAATTAAGTTTTTTTAAATTTAATTTAGAAAGGGAGTTCTGAATAAAAATAAACTGAACATTTTAAAACAAAGAAAACTTTAAACTGGTTTCTATAAATGAGTCTTGCTTCATTATATATTAGTAATATTTACTTAAATATACAAGTTAGCAATAATCTGTGCAAAATTTCCCTTCCAATAGGGATTTTTTTAGCTAACTTGCTTATTTTTAGGGAATTTTCTAAAATATACAAAAACCAGAGGAATTTTTATTAAACCAGTAGACCAGAAGAAACTACCAAAAACCAATAATCTACTGGAAAATCCAGTAATGTTGACAATGTCCATCCAGTAATGTCCATCCATCTAAAGNAACTAAACAATGTTGTCTAAATAAAAAGTCAAAATTGTCTAGCTGTCTAAATTAGGGAAATAATAGTGCTTTATTACATACTCGAATTTCTTTTAGTAATTTTTGAAAATTATGAACCCCCCCCCTTTAAAAAATTCTGCGTACGCCACTGATCGCTTACAATGACTAGAAAAAGAACAGCAATTTATTTTTTTTTTAAAAATTAATAATTCTTCATGATGGTACAAATTAATGCATTGAGGTAACTTTTATATTTAATATATTTTTTTTTATATAGGATGGACCAAATATGTAGGATGGGTATTTAATATAGGATGGACCGAGCTCAATCAGACAAATATTTATACCTTAATAACCGTTAATCCAGAAACATAATAAAAATCGAGCTGAATCCTTTTGCTAACAATAGATGATCATTAGTGTCTTTGTTACAATTGTAGGTGATCATTAGTGCATTAGTTACAATTGCAACAATTTGTTAAAATCTTAATAAAAATAATGATAATAATGTTTGGTCGGCCTGAATTTAAGCGTGCTATTTATTCAAGCAATCTGAATTCGCTTCACGTCTCATTATCAAAATCTACCTTGCCACCAGAATATTATCCCTATAAAATCAATCTTATAGAGCAAAGTGAGCAAGATAGACTGATAATATCGGGGTTTATTAGATTTAACGATTGGCATATTTGTATTGAGTGGATATGCGATGGTAACATCCAAGCAGCTGAGTCTTTATTGAGATGGGTTTATCAATCTGTGGGAATTGAAACGTTTAAGAAAACTATATCGTCTCCGGATGTTATTTATTTAACATTAATATTTTTGTCCAATTACGAGCGCGTGGACCAGTTCATGAATTGGTATTTCCAGACGGGAGAGGAAATTCAAAAATTTAAAGCAGACTTTTTGCGAAAATGGGGTAATTATTTTTTCAAGTGATTCATAGACATGCCGTTCATTGTATCAAAAGGAGAAGGCGATGTGTTACAAAAATTTATAAATTACAAATTGTCCTCACTTGAAAACGTTGCAGAATTTAGACTTATTTGTCGTATTTGTATAGAGTATGCACTTAGTAAAGGTTTTCTTGAAAGTGCCACTTTACTTTTGAATGTTTTTTTTTATATCAATAAAGTGAAACGATACAAAATCAAACTTATACTATCTGAGAAAGGAATAAAGAGGAATTTAATTTTAAAGCAATCACGAACTGATGCTGACTGGAATAACGTGAAAGAAATCGTAATGTGGTCGTCGCCTCTATCCCTAAATACAGTCACAGAATTAAAGTCACTAATTCTGGATCAGAAGACTAGTGACACTTTCCAAGATGAATTGTTACTTCAACATATTTTTGAGATCAAGAGCAAATGGAAATAATATCATGTTTGCTGTCGAAAGACAAATTATGTTCACCGCGCAATCACTGTGAAAAGATTCATTGCTTTATAATAAATATGTAACTCCATTTTTTAGTGTTAGTTACTTAATATTAATGAAACAATATCCGTTATATATTATTTGTCACAACTTTATAATTTTCATTTTTGTTGCACCTGAAGAAAAATCAACAATTTTACGTGATTTATTTTTCCTCACTATTCCAAAAAAAAAAAACAGTCACTAGGAAGATATATATGTGTATATATATATATATATATATATATTTT
>NC_092211.1:24058199-24066719 GCF_043381705.1 Parasteatoda tepidariorum | reverse complement strand
GGTGTTTTATATATATATATATATATATATAATCCATTTGCTGAAATTTTGTTTTTTGTAGGATTCATCGGTATAAGCACAGAATAAACAAAGTATTAATCCATTTCTTTCGTCCGGTCGTCACCACTTTAGGTGTTCTAGATCGAACACCAAATTGGAACTGTTGAAAACATAATTAAAGTTGTTTAAGGTTGCGTGCTTTAATTATTGGAACAATAAAAAATCTTAATTTAAACCATTTTTTTAATAACAATAATATAAAAAGTTAATAATGAAAAAATACAACTGACTACTCGAAATTAGTAATTCATGAATAAAATGAATGTGTGAAAAAAAGAATGAGTAAATAAAATAATGTTTTTTCTTAGATCTAGTGACGCCATCTGTTGGCATTTATTGAAGTTACGGTCCACCACAAGGCCTTAAGAAGATACATATTTTTTTTCTGTTTATTTACAAATGGTTGGTTGGTGTCGTATCCTCTATAGAATCATATTTCATGGTGTGCTTGAATAGTTTTTGTTATTTCTATGGCATTAAAAGAATACAAATCCTCTTCTGTGGGGTAGTTTATTTACAAATATTTTTCCGATGTGTTTTGGATGTTCTTTCTCCAAAAAAAGAGATGCCATTTTGTTTTTGCTTGCATAAGAAAGAATATCAAACATTTGTCTTTTTTAAATTTAATAAGCCACAATAAAAAGGGAACGTTACATTAAGGAAGAAGAAATAAAAGGGGGGAAAAAAAACTTTCAGTGTGCTTTATGGTGCATAATTGTAAGACTTGAATCCATTGTAGTTTACTTTAAAATGTCCTGAATTTATTTTTAAAAAATTAATTATTGTGTAAAAAAGCATCGGACTAATTAATTAATTTCGATAAAACTTTTGCATGTTTAAAAATTTCAAGTAAACCGGGGGCAATCTTATCTAGTCTACCTAATTTTTTCCTTCAAAATATTTTAGACAGCTCCATGTATTTACAGGGAAAAAATACCTTGTTAAATTAACTCGATAAAATTTATTTAGTATCTTTTTTTCGATTTTACTATTTTTAGAAGATGCGGAAAATGTTGTTTCAAACCGTGGATGAAGAAATACGTATCAAAATTTTTGATTACTCTCTCATACGTAGTTTATATAAAATTGATTTATATCNGAAGATGCAGAAAATGTTGTTTCAAACCGTGGATGAAGAAATACGTTTCAAAATTTTTGATTACTCTCTCATATGTAGTTTATATAAAATGATTTATATCCAGTAACCAATTCAATAACCAGATAGCTTTAAAATTATTGACTGCTCATTAATAAATATCCTTAAAAAACGATGTATTGGAACATTTTTTTTGACTAATACCTTTAGATTTAGTAAGGAATTATTGACACGAGAGTCTAATGTTAGTCTACTGACTAGTCTACTGATATGCAAACTATTCGATTAACAATAAAATTTTGAAACGATAAAATATCGACTGAATTTAAAGCGGAAACAACAGTTTTAGTTCATTTTTCACTAAAATAAAAATTGGATCCCCATTTGTTTCATAATAAGGATAGGTCTTGACAAATCAATAACATGTAGAAACGGTTCTCTCCTAGAGTTATAACAAGATATATATTAAGTTTCATTTATTGCGCATAAGCTCCAAGTTAACAGAACTCATTAGATAAGTTCAAAATGAAGGTAAAACAAAGGAAAATTATAAACATATGAAAAAAAAGGGGGGGGGGAAATAATGAAAAAAAAATAACGAACAACTGATTAAAAAAAAAATTATTAAAGATTATGTCTTAAGAAAAGATTATATCTTTTATTTTCTGGTTTTTTAAAATAAAAAAAAATAATCATTTTTTTTAAAATCAGTTTCTTGTTATTTTTTTTTCATTATTATTCCCCCCCCTTTTTTTTCATATGTCTATAATTTTGCTTTGTTTCATCTTCATTTTGAACTTATCTAATGAGTTCTGTTTACTTGCAGCTTATGCGCAATAAATGCGCAAAATTTCTTAACTTTCTTCGTGTTTTTTTTTTGTATTTATTTATTTTGTTGTATATATATGNAATAACAAAAAAACCGGGGGAAGAAAACTATTCCGATAAAAAAGAGGAAAAAATCGCCATAAATAATTAAAATTAACCGTTATTTATCATTTATTATTGCATTGGAACAATAACTATCATTTTACACTCATTAATAGGAATGAAATATAAAATAAAGCAAAATTTATTATAATTGGCTATTTAATCCTGTTCGTTTCCAACCATTTATCTTCTATTCTTGCATTTTTTTTAATCGCATTTTGCTAATAAGTTTGGTTTCTATATAAATATTACTTTTATTTTTATATAATATCAAATGACAAATTATGAGCTGCTTACAGTCTCCGGTTAAATTATTAGACGCACTATAAGATTCAAAGATAAATTATAATTATCTGGTGATATTATACATCTTGATTGTTTTTACGCGACTGAAACTGGTTTGCACTTGTTTACGTTCGTGTATTAATTAATTAAATTATAAAATAAGATAAGTTTAGAAGGTATATTATATAAATATAGAATATTTATTTTATCAGGTATTATATTAGTATTTAATAATAATTCGACCCAATTATTCGATACACTGTAGTTTTTTTAAAAATTATCTGTTTTGCACGTGTTTATATGCAATACTTTTACATTTAAACATACATGTAATGTGTTTATTTAACAAAAGCTGTATAGTATCACCTCATAACTAAGATTTTACATAGAATCTTCAGTGCGTAAAATAATTGGCCAGGAACTATAGTTTTATTCAACTCATTGCAAATAATTTTTTAATTAACTAGTTTTTATAGCTATTAATGATTTTTTTTTCTATTTAAGCTTAGAAAACAAATTACACAGTCAAATAATGATTTATTTTCTGAGAATTTGCCATAAAGAAATTCTCCTCAGTTACAGCTTCCATTTCTCAAAAGTATTCAGAATAAATGTGAATTTACTAGTAAGCAAGTATTTTTGGTTTAGAAAGCAGTAATAGAAAAAGTAGATAAGAAACCATTCATTTGAGAGTTAGTAAGGTGTGGTTATTGAAGGTAGTGAACAATTTGCATTCGACATTGATGAATGGGCAACATATGCACTTAAGAATAAATTGCTCTGAAATGTAAGGGGTTTAGTCATATGAGTGCAAGGATCCTCAAGAAAAGAAACATAGTTCAGTGTACTCAGACGAAAGTGAGTTGGTGTTTAAAATTGTAAGGATGGAAAGTTATGGTATAGGAAATGATAATGGTAAGTACTTATACTCATTCTATATATAGTTAACGGAAATATAATAAGATACTAATAAATAATTTTTAATGCGATTTTTGGTAATAAAATTTACTGAATTGTAATGCGAAATAGAAAAGTATTTNCAGACGAAAGTGAGTTGGTGTTTAAAATTGTAAGGATGGAAAGTTATGGTATAGGAAATGATAATGGTAAGTACTTATACTCATTCTATATATAGTTAACGGAAATATAATAAGATACTAATAAATAATTTTTAATGCGATTTTCGGTAATAAAATTTACTGAATTGTAATGCGAAATATTAGTATTTCCTTATTAACTTTGTAAAAAGAGCTTTTTTAGACTTTTTTGAAGTATAAATATATATATATATACAATACATTTTTTTTAAAAGTATAATGCAGATTATATAACAAAAAATTTTGGTAAAATAAGCCATTATTTTATTGCAATCGGGAATGCGAATTCATATTTTAATAGTTTATGAATACATTGCAAATATGCATTTGTTGATTTAGTCACACACGTGTTTAACATTTTTTTGTATAAGCCATTGCGACTGGTTTTCAAAAAATGTTAAGAAATGCAATTAGATTAATTTCATTGTAAGTAAATATATTATAATAATATTTCAATTTTTTAATAAGAAGTAAAATGCAAACTACTTAATTGACTTCAATTATTGAACATGAACTCAAAGTCAAATGTGATATTTTGAAATATTTTATTGCCATCGAAATTATTATTATTCAGTCATTATTTAATTTTAATAGTTTATGAACACATTGCTAATCTTCATTTGCTGATTTATCACGTCATCAAAATTGTTATATATCATCAAAATTGTTATATATCAGCTATTGCGACAAGGTTTCAAAAAATTGTAAGAAATACAATTAGATTAATTGCATTACATTATTTTAAAATATTACGTAAATAAGATATTTAAGTCCAATTTCATAAGAATTATTATGTAAATTGTTTATAATTTTAATTGTTTCATATTTTACAGCTTTTAATTTTTTTTCTTTTTTTTTGCTGTGTAGAGAACTAAATGCCTAAAACAAATTTTTTCAATCCTGAAACATCAGCCGTACGTTGTTTTTTAATAAAGCATTTTTATCATTTAAATTTAATATTTATTTTAAATAAGATAGTTTATGCAGGTGTATAAGTATTAAAATAGGCTTTTTTATCAAAACTTTTTAAACTTTTTACACATGGTTACGTTGGAAGAGTATTAAAGTAACACGTTATGTTATTTTTATACTTTTATGTTATTCACGTTGCTCGTGTTATGCAATTATATCTTTCCCCTGTTCCTGTTACCAATCAGAATAAAGATATATTTAATTTCTTTTATGACATTAAATATTTTTTTATTAAATGCCCCATGAATCCTAAGAACTTTTATTAATTGCCGCAATGAATTATAATTTGTGACATAAATTTTTAATTAAACTAATTAATTTAAAAAACAATGTACTCATATTTTGTTAGTGATGTATACCAGGTATTTATTAGAAATAAATTTCTTAGAATATTAGTACACTAGTACCTAAAGTAATAAGAAAATGTGTCACTAATAATATTAAATATACCAATTCAGTAGTATATAACACTTGTTGACTCGGTTCTATATAGAGGTACCCTTTGAAGCTGATTCTTACTCATACCTTAATCTTGACTTTATTTTTATCAGCTCTAATTCATTATCCAAGTACTTATTATGAATCCTTTTTTATACTATATATTAATATTACATATCAATAAAGGCTTGCCTGCTTGTCGTGATTTTTTGATCTAAGAATATTTTATTTCGAATTCCAATAGGTAAAAAATTTTGTGAGTTGGAATTTTAAGATTTCAAAATTTTTGCAAAACACTTGTATATTTAAAAGTGCATGATAAAAGCGTATGACGTGCATGAGTCAAATATTAATTTTACTTTGTGCTGTATTATTTTAGATTAATTCTTATTCACTGACTTATATTTTGATTGCGAGAACCAAGATATGTCGTAATATGTTAATAAATTCTTAATAAACTTCGTAATTTCTTAATAAAATTAGTAGGTGCAACTTTCATAATTTCGCTTCATGAGTAGTAGAATTTTCTTAGTTTAGAAAAAGGAAGATTGGCGAAATAAATATGTAAATAGATTTTCATTTTTTTTTTTTAGAGTATATTAATAAATAGTATTAAGAATAAATTTTATAATGCAATCCATTTAAGAGGCGCTTACATTTAAAAATCTTTCATTCTTAGGTATTTCAATTTTAAACTTCTCATATGCTTAGTCCCACTTCAACTGCGTATCCCTGTTATTTTGAAACCAATCCAGAAGACAAGGGAACTCTTGAACAAAGTGTTGGGAGAAATTTGTCTTCGTCAAGAACTTTTTGATGGAACTAACCCGTATTTTTGTTACACGGAGGGGAAAACCACGAAAACATATCACGGTTAGCCTGACGGCAAGGGGACACTAACCCTTGATTCGCTTAGGTTATATATTCCGTTGAGGATATTGCACAGTGGTTGGTGCAAACCGGGTGCGGAATCCGAATCAACCAGCCATCCGTGGGATTTGAAACCTGTTCATCTAATTTGAAGGCGAACGCTATTTTCCCGAGACCTCATGGCTCTTATCATAAGAATGAAATATTCAGTTTAGTGAAGTTCTATTTAATTTTCATTAGTTTGCAGTTGAGTTAAGTTTGCAACTATGTTCGTGAGAAAGTTTTTATTGTGGTTTCTAAGATGTTATGCAGACGACTTCTTTCTCCCATTTCTTTGTGAGAAAGAAAGTAGTAAAAGATTTTTTTAATTCTTTTTTTTGGGTAAATTTTACCAGTTTTTTTTAAAAACTTTTTTTACAGACAATAGTCTGTAAAAAAAGAATAAATTATAAGTATAAAAGAATTAAGTATAAAAGTACTTAAAGAGCATTTTTCTAATTTTAGGTTTAAGCAGTGAAACAAGTTTAAAAATGTTCTAAAAACTTACTAAAACAAGTCACGCAATCATAACTATTATACCATACTAACTTAATTTGAAAAATATTTTCAATTTTAATCATGTTTCTTTAACCCTTAGATCAAGAGGTAGGTCACTGCGCAGTTTTTGACATCCCATGTATAGAAAACTCAAAGTCTAATTTGATTAAAAGTTTAATATTTAACCGCAATTTTTTAAAATTTATTAACTTAATTTAGCTACGTTTCAATATAAATAAAGATAATAGTTTTTAAAAATATTAAGATATATATATTAATATTTTAAAAATATTTATATAAAATATTAATTAATATTAGAAGAGGAAATCTATAACAAATGTTTGAATAACATTTACTAGAAAAATCGCTAACAGGAAGAGTAAAATAAGATTTAAAAAACTAAATTTTTTACTTATAAATGTACCATGTAATTAAGATCTCCATACAAGTAATAGTTTCAAAAAATAAATTATATTTTAAAATAAAGAATTTCTTTTAAGAAAAATTTAAATATAGAAAATAATGTTTTTATATAGAAATAACGTTTTTAAAAAACAATTAAATGTTTTTAAAACAAAGAATGTTTTTTAAAAGTAAATAATATGCAACAAAATAAGAATTTTTAAACAAAAATTTGATCTTCTTTAAATAAAAAAGCAATATTTAAATAAATAATAATAATAATTCCCTTCAACCAATAATAAGAATAAATAACTGTTTTAAAAAATAAATTTAGATTTTTGAAAATAAGAATTTCCTTAAACTTATAAATAATGTTATTAAAAATAAAAATTCCTTCAATAAGAATGCTTATGTTTTAAAAAACAAGAAATTCTTATTAAATTTCTGTTTAAAAAACGAACTTTTGCTTTTAAAAAATATTGTTTTTAAAAATAAAATTTAAAGGAGCATGTCTCTAACTTCTTGATTGCTGAAAACATAATACTATTAGTTACCCTTTCAGTTTCAAACAAAGTAAGTACATGATCTTGTAATCCCCCCCCCCAAGAAATTGCTGAAACGGTTACAAGCGCACCTGCCAAATATGAGGAAGAGCGTCATACTTTTCCTCGCTATATATCTTACTCTATAACAGGGGTTTCCAACTTATATGAGGCCGGAGGCCACCTTTAAAAACACAGATCAAATGGCGGGCCGCACCTTTATCAAAATTTTTTGTAGGCCTCTTTTATGTTTGAAGGAACATTAAATATTACTGTCAGAGTTTTATCAAGTTGTACAAAGCAAAAGTATTGAATTACAAATCAATTTATAAGAAGTAGATTTTTAAAAATATTTAATTGTTATTAATAAAATTTTTAAAAATATTAAATAAATAATAAAAATTCGGGATACGATAACTTTCCAGTGAGCCCCTATGTATTAAACAATTAATGTGCTAATTGTATTAAAACTTACATAGTAGCACACAAAATATTCAATGAGAAAATTGAGGTTTATCTGCTGCAACCACCAGAGAATAGATATTTACATTTTAAATTTACAAATGTGTGTTTAAATATTTTCGTACAAAATGAGTGGTTTCAAAAAGTTAAATCGGAGAATTACTTCGATAAAATTTCTGATACGCAACATGCTAAATTATATTCACAAAATGCAATAAAAATGAAATAAAAAAGAGCAACATACACGATTATTTTTGTATTTAAATATATATTTTCTTAGATGCAAAACCTGAGAAAAAAATTTCTTTGCACCGTTGGTATGTTAAATTTCACAGAAACGAAGAAATTAGGTTTTTATTAACGAGAAAAGTATTTTAAACCCANGATATTTACATTTTAAATTTATTATTTTTATTTTTGTATTTAAATAAATATTTTCTTAGATGCAAAACCTGAAAAAATAAATTTCTTTGCACCGTTGGTATGTTAAATTTCATAAAAACGAAGAAATTAGGTTTCTATTAACGAGAAAAGTATTTTAAACCCATATAGATTTTTTTACGAAAATTGTCCGCAAAAAATATTTTAGTTCGCGGGCCACTAAAAAAGGGTTCGAGGGCTGAATGCGGGTACGGCCCCCGGTCCGCCAGTTGGAAACCCCTGCTCTATAAGCTTCATCGGCAAACAACATTTGGTGTAAAAGCAGCGATAATCGCGCCAAGCTAGTTTACGGGCTAAGCAGTAGAATCATATGGACGGGTAGGGAGCATGAAAACCTGGACCCAAGGATGAAACAACAAACCCCTATATATTCTTTGGAAACAACTAC
>NC_092211.1:24054585-24057699 GCF_043381705.1 Parasteatoda tepidariorum | reverse complement strand
GGAAAATTCAAAAATTTTAATTTTTTGTTATGTAAAATAAGGGCATCAAAATTTTCGATGTTCACGATTATTTTCTGATATTTCATACATTTTCGAACAATTCTGGAGGTGTAAAAATAGTGTGCCTATTATTTTCGTTTTATTCCTTTTTATTATGAAAAGTTAAAGGTTCTACAGATTTGCCCATATATACATACATATTATCTTTAATAATAATAACTATATATATAGATAGATATAGGCTACGCTCTTTAGTACAATGCTCCTCTCCATAATACTACAAACCTACAATTATAACGACCGATCCATGAAGTCCCATTTTTTCTTCCAAATACAAATCGAATTATTTTAACGGCCGTTAGACCGCCTAAACTTAACCACACATTACAAAATAACGACCGAATTTCATTTTTTTCCCTGTTCCCAGGAAATCTCTAAAAAAAAAAAAGGTGCTTAGCATTTTCGCATGTTGACAACTAACATTATTTTTGGGAGAGTTAGTCCACGGGTAAAAAAAGCGCGGAGGAAATTAATCAAACTACTATTACTTCTGGCGTTACCATTCAATAGACGTGAAACATCATGAATTCAATAGGAATGTGGGAATAGTGACTAAACTACCTATTACTTACGTAGTATTAGAACTATTATTACTTAGGCAGTATAGAGTTTATTTATGGGTATAAAAAAATGTGAATCGTTGAATATTTCCTATTATTACGAATTGGAAGTGTATATTGCATACTCTTGTTGCAAACACCTCGGACTTTCCTGCATGCATTCGTGACTTTCGCAAATTTCTTTTTAAAGGGTTCGATAAATTCATCGAATTTGAGACTCTAATTTTAAAATTGCATTTTTTCTCTTAGTAAAGTAGTTTATTTCAGAGATAACAATTTTTAATTAGTAAAATAATATAATCGAAAAAAATTAATACACATGGAATAAGAATCTGTTACAAAATACCGTGATTGTAATTATTCAAAATCTTTCATTTTTTTTTGAAAGATTAATTAAATTATCAGTCAGCACTAGTTAAGTAAACTACCTATTTCTTACGTAGCATTCTATTATTACTTAGGCAGTATAGAGTTTATTTATGGGTATAAAAAAATGTGAATTGTTGAATATTTTCCATTATTACGAATTGGAAATGCATATTGCAGACTCTTGTTGCAAACACCTCGGACTTTCCTGCATGCATTCGTGACTTTCGCAAATTTCTTTTTAAAGGGTTCAATAAATTCGTCGAATCTGAGACTCTAATTTAAAAATTGCACTTTTTCTCTTAGTAAGGTAGTTTGTTTCAGAGATAACAATTTTTAATTAGTAAAATAATATAATCGAAACAAATTAATACACATGGAATAAGAATCTGTTACAAAATACCGTGATTGTAATTATTCAAAATCTTACATTTTTTTAGAAAGATTAATTAAATTATCAGTCAGCACTAGTTAAGTAGCTTGTTTAAGAATTGCCTGTTAAAATGTATTAGTATAGTTATTATTAATTATATAATAATAATTATACTAATATGCACTCTAGGAAAAATAATTTGCAAATTAATTTTAATTTAATTAAAATTTAATTTAAAAAAATAAATTTTAAAAGCTAAAAAATTAATTGTAATTAAATAAAAAATTTATTTTAATTGATTACAAATTAATTCAATTGATTTAAATTAATTTAAATTTGTTTTTTTAAAATTAATTAAAAATATTTTCAAATTGGGATAAAAATTTATTACAAGATTTTTTATATAGTTTTCATAGAATTAAAAACTGAAAAATTCTTTGATTTTATTTATCCGAAAATACCCAACCGATTTCATAAATAGAAATAATTAAGTTGCATGTTAAAATAGCGTTCTTTAAAGATATTAAAATTTCCTCTTAGTATATCAAAATTCGAATAATAAATTTAAAATTATTCAGGTTAACTCTTTGTTCCTCCTAGTAATGGCTAATCAATCCTTGTTAAATAAATGCGGATTGGATTACCTTTTCTTTTAGTGCAAATATTAATTTTCTGAATTTAAATGAAAAAGTTTACTCATTAAATCATAAAAAATAATTATAAGTTTTAAAAGCATCATATTAATGAATAACTATAAATTGAAATGTGTATCTAAATTTATAGATGGCAGCACTATAAGTTGCCGCCCATATTTCGTAGCGAAATGAGAAAGAGTGGATTAACCTTATCTATAAGTTGAAATATATATCTAATTATATAGATGGCAGCACTATATGTTGCTGCTTTTGTAATCTTAATGAAGAGAGAAAGGAAAAGACATTTTTTAAAATCATCTAAATCTTTACATATAATCTCCACAAACACATTTAATTTATACATATTTTTTTCTCAATATCTTTTTATATCTGAAATAAAGAATAGCTAAAAAAAATTATTTTTCATCAATTTATATTCATAATGTAAAATCTCACCATCTTATAAATTTCATAAAACTGATGTATAGTAGCAGAAGCTTGACAGTCGGATTAATAGGAATTAAGAAACTGATTTTACAAGATCAATACTAAGCAATAAGAATAATATTTATGTATCTTAAAAATTCGTTTTTGATAATTTTTGTGAGAAAAATTAAATCATAAACACTTAATTATTCTTGAGATGGCATAAAAAGTATTTAAATATTTTAGCCGCTTTCGTCACCCTCTCAACGAAACATAAGATTATAACAATTTATAAAATGGTCCACCCAACATTATGTTCCATTGAAATACGGAAAGCAGTAATTTAGCGAATCGTAAATTAAAACGTCAAAAAATAACTGATATTATGCTAATTCATTAATTTGTTTAATTTCTCTCCCACTAATTTTTCTTCTTCCTTTATTCACTCGTTATAATAAAGATCATTTATGAAATCATCACTATCCTGATGCCTTTTCTTATTCATCCACTAAGAGGTATTTTCTTTTCCTTTCTTTCTTTTTTTCTTCGCATACTTTTGAAATAAATTCAGAGATTAGATGATCTAGAACTAAAATAATTGTGGTGATTGAAAAATATCATAAAACTAAAAATAATTAGGAAAGCTATTTATAAGAAGGTACTAAGTGACATTTAATGTATATATATATATATA
>NC_092211.1:24048056-24054502 GCF_043381705.1 Parasteatoda tepidariorum | reverse complement strand
ATGCACTCATTATTAACTTTTATGCTATATATATATATTTATACATATCTTGTTACGGCTTTTTTCTTCTTCTTTGTTTTACTGCTTTTTGTGACGCATTTTCATATGACATAAACAATGAGGAATAAAAAATGGTAAAGTATCTATTCATTAAAACTCGCTTCTTAACAATAACTTTAGAAACAAAATGTTTCATTAAAAATTCAATATTTTACTTCCTTATAAAGAATGTAGTCGATTTAAAATAATTTATTTCCCTTTACAAATGACTTCAAAGGCAAATTTATTTCTTTTCAATTAGCCAGTGACAAGCCTAAGAGAAACATGAAAAGTGAAAAAAATTATTGCGCTTAATTATGCATGACAAAATGTAATAATGGAAATATAATTTACTTTACCGGTTAAGGATATATAGCGAGGCATAATTATAATTACATAATTTGAGATACACACATATTTATGATATACGCCACTTAACACAGCAATCACTGAAATTTTCTCACGTTATATGTTGGAAGATTAAAATGCTTAGAGTTTTTCCTCATTCAAAAACGTATAACTAATAAATATTGATTTTTACTATTTTTTTTAAAAAATCAAATACATGCTTTTGATATTTTTTAAGCTCTTCTTTCAATTTATGCTGCAATTCGCATAAAAAAAGACTTATTATAAATCTAACTGATATTATTATTTTGCATTTTTAATTTCCCTTAAATTCAGAAAACGTAAAATTTTTTTATCATCACTTATTCTTTTTACACTCTTAAAAGTAACGGAATGCTTCATGATATCTTTTAAATTTACTGCAAACTTAATAAAGTAAAAACCTAATCGCCAAATTAAACCAAAGTAATAAGCTTTTGAACGCTATTGTTCGATGCCTTGGCTC
This sequence comes from Parasteatoda tepidariorum, assembly GCF_043381705.1. NCBI lineage: Eukaryota > Metazoa > Arthropoda > Arachnida > Araneae > Theridiidae > Parasteatoda > Parasteatoda tepidariorum. The sequence continues at coordinate 24,053,610 of NC_092211.1, read as the reverse complement.
AAGTTGAATTAATATGTGGTTCTATTTAACACGTGATTGAAATTTCAGCAATTTTATACGATATTATGGTTTAAGATCTATGTTGAAATCATATTTTTGCGGATTAAGAATACCGTAATATCAAAAAAGCGGCTTATCTTTATTTCGCAAGAAGTCTCTCCTATATCTCAATATACTGAAGAAATTTGCCCTGTTATAGTAAAATGTTCTAGTTTCACAGTTTGAAAACCTGATATAAATTATGTTTAATATGGTGTGGTAAAAAATTTGGGATTAAAATAGTGTAATACACTTAAATAAATAGAAAGATAGAATCTGAGAAACATTTACGCAGACATTTCATCTGGGTGTTCTGTAATGACGGCACTTAAATTATATTTAGATTCCTAGTTAAAAAGGAAAGCTAAAAAAAAAAAATAAATAAATAAATAAAAAATCGCTGATTATATCTAAGCTAATATTATTATAAATTAAAGAAAGAAACAGAAACGTTATCAGGGTCTCGTAAAACTTTAAACAGGAAGGTGGGATAAAAGCGACAATGTGAATACGATTTCCTAATGCAATGAAGTATTTTTTTCCCCGCTTTTCTATGCCTATATGATTGCTAAAACCATCGAACAGGTTAGGATGGTTTCAGCTGCATTGATTCCTTAGTTTTTGACAGCGTTTTATTTTTCTTTGGTTTTAATATTAATTTGTAAATTTATGACACCTAGTCTGCATACTTTTTCAGGAAAATTCTGAAAATATGCATTTAGGGTGGCCATTAAGTAACACTCTGGATGATATTGGATGAATATTAGTGCAATTATTGATATGCCATTTCATCAAATTAGCAACGCTTGTCTTATACTGCTGGCCATAAGCTGACATTTCACAGTATAGCCTTGTTTTCCGTATCAAAAAATATTATTGAAAATAAACTGATCGAATGTATAAACTAATATTAACAAACCTATTTTATGTTTTTATTCTCTAATAAGCAAAGATTTGTTTTAAAGACTCTATAGTTCAGTCGTCATTTTTTTTTTGTCTTAGAAACAAATGAAATCAATGATGAAGCTTTACAGAAGATAAACTCAACAGCCACTTGCCTTATTGGACAATATTCAAATTTTACACAAAAAGAAAATAAGAAAAAGGTTTGTAATCCCTCTTTTTCCAATAAAATATACATTTCGTTTATATTTCAAACTACAAAAGGCGAAGACAATGTGGGTATATAAAATTATAAAGCATGAACAAATTTCGGAGAATTTTGACTAAATAAATATACTCCGAAAAATAATAACAATTGGCCAAAATAATCAAATAGCATCAGTTCTTTCTCAAAATTTAATTCCCTTGAAAATCGTAGGAAAATACTGGCTGTCTGAAAGTAACCAACAGTTTAATAAATCTATTAAAAATATGTAATGAGAAAAATATATTCGGTTTGCTGCCTTCCGCTTAGGAAACCAAGTATTTATTTCCAACAATTTTTAAAAATACAGCCGAACTTCTATTTAACGAACTTCCATTTTGCGATTCTTTTTTTTGAGGAATTTTTTATTTTGGAAATTACCGACCAGTCTGTGTAGGGGGCAGGGAACTGTCCTTGCATCAGAAAGGTTCTGGGTTCGAATCAGATAAAGGAATTTTATAATTGTATGCGAATATTTTTCAACTCGCCTTAAAAGTTCTCAAGTCATGGCGAAATATTTTAAAAGTAAAATTTACATTTAAGGGGTTCAAATTTTGATCGTTCTCTTGAACAACTGTGTCGATCATATTTCCTAGATTGTAGCTACCCCCTATGTTTTGGGAGTTAGAAATCCTAACCCGTTGAAAAAAATGTATGTTTACTCAGACAAAGTACGTTTTTGTGTTTGATTACGTAACTTGAAATATCGTTTGCTCTAATTAACCCCTTCCTTCTCGCTCTCGTGAAAATGACCGGGTGAAGTTTTGCCCTCTATTTCTCGCTCCCGTGATATTTCTGGGCTGGAGTGTTCAGTTGTAACGTGCCAATAAGAATAAAGCTAATTAATTTCTTTTGCCCGGAAAGCATTTTATTTCTCATTTTACACACCAGATGGCAGTACCAGGATATTTTAGAGGAAATTGTAGATAGTTTGTTTATTTTAAACTAGATGTCAGCACTAATCAGATAGCNTCATTTTTTTTTTTTTGTCTTAGAAACAAATAAAATCACTGATGAAGCTTTACAGAAGATAAACTCAACAGCCACTTGCCTTATTGGACAATATTCAAATTTTACACAACAGGAAAATAAAAAAAAGGTTTGTAATCCCTCTTGTTCCAATAAAATATACATTTCGTTTATATTTCAAACTACAAAAGGCGAAGACAATGTGGGTATATAAAATTATGAATCATAAGCGAATTTCGGACAATTTTTACTAAATAAATATACCCCAAAAATAATAACAATTGGCCAAAATAATCAAATAGCATCAGTTCTTTCTCAAAATTGAATTCCCTTGAAAATCGTAGAAAAATACTGGCTGTCTGAAAGTAACCAACAGTTTAATAAATCTATTAAAAATATGCAATGAGAAAAAGATATTCGGTTTGCTGCCTTCCGCTTAGGAAACCAAGTATTTATTTCCACCAATTTTTCAAAATACAGCCGAACTTCTATTTAACAAATTTCCATTTTGCGAATTTCTCTATTTTGCGATTTTTGTTTTTGAGGAATCAAGAAAATTTTGGAAATTTCTTTGTGAAATAACTTTTAAATAGCGAAATGAATTTTCTGTTTAACAAACTTTTCTTTGAGATCCACTTACGCTATTTTTCAAAATATTTCAGAACATTTTAAACTTGTTNGGGGGGGGGGGGGGGATGATCTTGAATTAATTTTCGAAGCCACTGCTTTATGTAACGTTTTACTGCTTTCTCTAAAAGTTATCTTAGAGAAAGCAGTAAAATTCTTTTCCCTTTTTGTTTGTGTTTCAAATAAAAAACTTAGGCCAAATTAACGGATTTATGAATGGCAATTCAACTTGAGTGCATGTGTGTTTAAAATTACTTTATAATAAATGCAGCTATAATTTTATACATAAATTTAGCTTTCTTTTTAGTTGAAAATGCATGTAGTATGATAGTGACTGTGATAATGTTTTGCTCCGTTCTTGATTTCCATACAGATTTCTTTTGTGGTAAAGATTTATAAAATAAATAGTATATACTTGTTCACTAGATAAAGGTGCATCAATTGCTTTTTTAATTTAATTATGCCTAGTGTTGATTAATATAAAAACCTGTTTTGTGTGGTTTAAGTATTTCAAAAGGTGATTTTCTATTTAACGAATTTTCCCTATAACGAATCGGAATTTAGCGATTTCGTTAAATAGATGTCCAACTGTAGTTACAATGTCCGTTAACTTGTTGAAAAGGATATAAAACAAATATTTTTTCTACATATTAGACCATTACAACTGACATATTTGCGTAACTGTCTGAATTTTTAGACCAGGCAGCGCATTTTGTTGCAGCAAATAGTTATTATTTTGAAAACATAGTTTTATAGTCTTTATCAGTTAACAGCGCTTACTATTGAAGAACCTTATAACTAATTTTGATATTTAGTCAGAAAAGATAGTTGTTTCCTATGCAAAACAGAGAGAGCCGTTCTTATCTATCTTCCTCTACATTTATTTGTTTTTCAAATAATCGGTCATTTTTTGTATGTCCTGCACAATTGCCCGGTTTCGGTGATTTTCGAAGCAAAATACAAAAATTCTTTCTTTGACTGGTATATAGCTGGGTTATCATATGTTCTTCCGTTTGCGAAACAGCTCAAAGCTGTATTGTGCATTAAAGAAAGAGTTTATTTGCATGTTTTAATAATTAATGTTCAACTCTTTTATGCACTCATTATTAACTTTTATGCATGGTTTTATGCATTTATTAAATCTTTTACACTTTTATTCTCTTTTATTCTTTTTTACTCCATTTTAAGTAGCTAAGCTTTCTCTTTTACTTACCACGGAAGAAACTTTTCGTCACAAATTCTCTTTCACCTCCATTACTAATTTAAAACTTAAATTAAAGAAAAAGTGAGTTCAGACAAAGTCATAAAGTTTCAATCGCCGAAAAAAAATTTAAAAAATCAAAACATAAACAAATTACTGAAAGAGAACTTTTCTATTGAGTATAATAAGTATTGAATTTTAAGTTATTATTTCACAATTTATTTTCATTTGGATACTTTACGATTTTTTTTTCTAATATTATAAACTTTATTGCTTAGTTTAGGTTTGTCTGAACTTATGAAAGTGAGTTCAGACAAAGTCATGAAGTTTGTCACGAGTAAGTCATAAAGTTTCAATCACCGAAAAAAAATTTAAAAAATCAAAACACAAGCAAATTACTGAAAGAGAACTTTTCTATTGAGTAATATGCATTGAGTATTAAGTTATTATCTCATAATTTATTTTCATTCGGATATTTTACGATTTTTTTTTTTTTAGTATTTCAAACTTTATTGCTTACTCTAGGTTTGTCTGAACTCACTTCTTTTTACTTTAAATTTTAAATTAATTATGGCGTTGAAAGAGAATTTGCAACGAAAAATTTCTCTCCGTATCAGGCGTCCTCTTTGTCCTCTTAAATTTTTTCTTATTACTTACGTTATTCGATTTCAGTTAAATGTTCTTCAACTTGCATTATTTCTTAATTTACTATATTAATCTAAAAATAATGTAAAAATAATCTAATTTACTATATTAGTTTACTATATTAATTGATTTACGTTTCTCTTTTTCTTCATTATCAATAAGAATGATTTTGTCAACATTTGAAGAAATAATCAAAAACAATCAATTTTTGGTTTTATCATGTGGTTTCATATGATAGGAAAATATATATTTTCAATCGTGAATTGATTATTCATTGCTACAGTTATAAATACTAAAATAGTACAGAAAAATGTCGTATTAATTATTTTAATATAAATATTTTATTTTGCCTCTATATTTATTTATTTTGAAGAAATACTGATTAAGATACATACAGATGTAAGCACAAATTTTATGTCTGTTGCCTATCTTGTAAATACTTCATTTGACTTTTCATTTTGACACCTTTTTTCGACATGTCATTGAACCAAATGCCTCATTTTGACTATTTCCTCACCAGTTATGAGACTCATAATTTTAATTATAAAGAATTAATAATTTTAAAAATGTATTTAATTTTTTTTACTTATTAATTATTGTTTACTTAGTTTTTTTTTTTTTTTTTACATAAATTTGCATCTAAAACAATGTTCGATATTTTAGCATCCTTCTCAAATCAGCATGGCTCCAAACAAAAATGTCTTTAAATGGTACGCTCAAAAGTTTCATGATTTATTTGTAAGTTTCAAATTTTCTCCTTTATTACTTTCCTTTTTTATCATAAAAAATCTATTTGCTTATAGATTAGAAGGCTGCTAAAGTGTTTTATTATCTATCTAAAAAATTATTCTTTCTTTTGAAATGTTTTGAAATGTCACCGACGTAAAGGAATGCTTCCTTTTTCATCAATTTATATATATATTTAG
>NC_092211.1:23988465-24048041 GCF_043381705.1 Parasteatoda tepidariorum | reverse complement strand
TATATATATATATATATGTTGCTCATGATTAATACTCTGTTATCTATTACAAAATTAGCTTAGATAGATTCATGAATCAAAAGTACCTCATTTCATTCCTCAGGTCTAATGGTAGGTTAACTTTCGAGGAAAATCTTGCAGATTTGATTGCTATTGAACTTATTGAAAAGGTATTATTTGTGTTTTGTTTTCCCTTTCCTTTTTTAATATTATTTAATTTTTGTGTGAATTTTCTCAATGCTACTTTTTTATCGTGTTTGAAATTGGTTAAATTAGTGATACATATGAAAAACATTCATAGGTTCACTTCCAAGATATACTTATTTTTCATCAATGGTTAAAATGGACACTGACGTGAGTTATCGGTTTCGCTAACTTGACTGATAGTTGAGTTTTTAGACCGATTGTGATGCCTGATTGAATCTGGTTACGTTAGTGATAAATAAGAAAAAAATTCATAGATTCACTTCCGAGAAACATTTTAAAAGCTGTTTGTCGTAACTCTCCTTCTACGTTTGATCATACTTGAGGAAGATTGCTTAAAAGAGCTTACAGTGTAATTAGCGTGTACCAATTTAAAAACATTCCAGCAAAGAAACTACAGCTTTTTCCTAGCTTAATGTGTTATTTAACCTTGGAAAAACCTCTTAAACATACATTTTTGTATAAAACTCTTAGAAAAAAATGATGCAGAGTAAATTTGTACAGACTTAGGATAATTGGAAAGAATGAAGTAATGAGTCTATATACAAGAGATCGTGAGTTCGATCCCCGCTGGCCATAGACCATGTACAAAATGGGGACTGGTTCACGTTAAATCTATCGGGGTCACAAAATTCTCCAAGTTCCCACAAATCAATACCTCTGGGCGTTTTGGATCAGATATTGATCGTGCTCTGGTTCAGGACAAAATTAGGTATTGACAAGTAGCTTAAAACAACAACAACAACAACAAAAGTTAACGCTGATTTGCTCAGTTTTCTTATGTCAAATGTTAATTTATTTTTAATAAATTTCTTACATAAATTACACCAGTTTTTTTCTTGTTTATGCAGAGTGCATTTTTTAAGTAAGTGATTTTTCGAGGGTTCTGAAATGATACTTCAAAAATAAATAAGTGAAAATGATAAAAATAAAGAAATATAAACTTAGAAAAAGTGCATTTTTGATTATGAAATTACTTTAGTAAAAGTTATACTAATTAAGTAACATATCTTTGTTGTTCCATGATTCTCGCGGTAGTAACATTGTAGGAGAAAATTACCATCTTTCAAATTAAGTAACTGTTGTCTCTCTTTCCCAGTATTTATAATATTTACACAGGGGAAATATTTTTCAGCGCATTTATATAATTACTTATAGAGGAAGGAATTTTGTTAAAATTGCCTTACTGTATGGTAATGACATTTCTGGTAAAGGAAAATAATAATAATATAAACATACATATACGGTATTTAAACCATTCACTAGGTAAATTTTAGGTTCACGTGGTAACTGGAAATTTCGATTTTCAAAATTATAGCTCTTATTACCACAAAATTAGTAAAAAATACAAAACTGAAAAGTAAATTAAATGAAATAAGTGGTTTCCATGTCATGCTTAGGTATAAATGATAAAATTATCATATTTTACCAATTTACCAAATTTCAACCACAGATTATAAAACTAATCATATTACCAACGCGCTTCAATAAAAGTTAGCGAGCATTTTCGTGTTACCATAGAGCCAGTTTAAAGATTTAAAATCCTCACCATATCTAACCATATTCTGATAGTTTTAACCATAACTTTTTTTTTCTCTCAAAGCATGATCTTGCCCAATTTGAGTGTGGGAATTTTAATTCTGAAATTGATTTTCATTCGAAAGCTACTGGTTATTTTCAAAATGATGTCCTCGGTTTAGTTTACTTTTTGTATGAATGTGCAAGTTTATAAGGAACGTGTAGGCTTAGATAAATACATTTATATTTGTCTGCTTCTTTTATATTAACATTTAAGACAAAAAATGTATAACCATAACGTATCGCATCATAAACTGAGATGCATTATCGCCTTCTTCCTACTACTCCCTGCGTTACAGAAAAGAAGGAAAACAGTATTCACTCGAATAAATTTTGAGAAATTCTAGTTAGGAATACATTATTAAATTGCATAAAAACTGTAGCTCATAGAGAGAAACAGATTGCAGATTCGCCTTCTTCCTACTACTCCCTACGTTACAGAGAAGTAAAACAGTATTCACTCGGATAAACTTCAAGAAATCCTGGTTTGGAATACATTATTTAATTGCATAAAAACTGTAGCAAAAAGAGAGAAACAGATTGCAGATTTGAAATCAGTGACGTGAAAATATTTGACATACGTTCAAAAATCTCATGCAACAGAAAAAAAAATTGTACTACATGCATTCATAGATTTACATGCTTTTACAGTTAACAAAAAATTATTTTTTATTGTAGGCTGTTCACTTGCTAAGGGATGAATTTTCACCAACTTGTGTGCCAGAATTCCCTTACTCGAGAAGACAATTATATTACATCTTAATCACATAGGTAAATATACATCGTTAGTTAATCATTAGCTTTCATTAAAAAATTTACATTGTATTTCACTTTGAATGGAATACAAAATTTATAAAATACCCTGAATTTCAATTGTATTGAAATTAAATAAACAATTTAATTATAAGTTTTGAATATAGTTTATTTCTTTTAGTTTTTCAATATAGTGCGATAAAAAAATATGTACGCTTTGCATTGATATTTGCATTGATATTATCAATATTTTTTTTGAAAATTTATTTATTTATTTTTTTGCTATAATTACATACTTTCTTGAACTCTCGATACATCTTTAAAAACACTTCTTTGTAACTTTTGAAGTTAACTTTGTTCGCAATCATGGTAAGAAATTTTTAAAATTTGTAAACGTAAAAGTTTTAATTACGAATAGAAACTCGCAAATTGATTTATTCCTAAATGTTAGCTTATAATATTTTTTTTAAATTAAAAGCATTTTGCAGAATAATTAATTAACTTAAAAAATGGACTATTTTCTCTTAGATTTACTGTTTTATTTTGAGCTCTGGTGTGAAACTGAAATAGTAGAAATAGATCTTGAAGATAAGCATGCTGCTGCAAGATTTAGGCAAGTAAGACGTTTTTAAAACCGTACACTGTATGTCAAAATTCTGGCTCAAAATTTCTTTAAGAAGTAAAGGCACTCAGAGTGCTGGTACTTTAAACCTTAAAATATATTTCTTTTGCAAAATTTTACGGGCAAAGAACCTGATATACCATATTTTTAGAGTATTATTTACTATAAAATTGCTGAACCACTGTATTTAAATAAATATTACTGCGAAAATTACGGTATAAAATTTTACGGTTAAATAGATTATATGGATGATGCACCTAAATTGCCGGTACTTTTTACTGTAAATTCATCCGGAATTTTTTTCAGTGCATAAATGAAATAGAAAAAAAAATGATCGGTATAAACATTTAGCACAGGTTTAAAAAATTTAAATGAACTAGCTGAAAACTAGTATGTTTAACTATCATTCATAATAGGACTAAAAATGTTGTGTTTAGGAAATGTATACGTAGAAGTTCTTACTTCCGGTTAAAATTACATATTTAAGAAAATTTTTTAAACTAGTGGGCTGTGCCCCCTGCTCGCTAACGCTCGCCAACCCCCGAAAATTGCTACGCAATCTTATATGGTTAGCTTCGCAAACCAAGCTCGCTTCGCTCGCTACTAACTTAGGTACATTGCAAATGAACAAAATTCCAAGAATTCAAAACAATCATTCAAATCCATATAACAACTTTTTTCTTAAAAAAAATTACATATTTTTAGTAAATACTAAGTCATTAAAATAAATTTGAATTCAAATAAATGACATGTAATTCGTTAAACCTATTAGAAAGTGCTATAGTATAAAATCTTAAGATAAAATTTCTAAAACTGATATCTCTTTAAAAAGGTTAAAATTTTGGCTATAATTAAGTCTATTAAAAATTGAAATAAGTGAATTGCAAAGGAAAAACAAAGGAAATAAATTCGTAATATATAAATTCGTGAAAAAAAGCGCTTTCGACAAAATACTAAAATAGAACGCATCCCATATGGTCCATGNCTTTAAAAAGGTTAAAATTTTGGCTATAATTAAGTCTATTAAAAATTGAAATAAGTGAATTGCAAAGGAAAAACCTGCATAAACAAATAAATTCTAGTAAAACAAATAAATTCGTGAAATAAATCAAAAATCGTCAAATAAATTCGTAATATATAAATTCATGAAAAAAAGCGCTTTCGACAAAATACGAAAATAGAGATCTTTCGACAAAGACTACTCACTTCTGCCTAGCTTATGCGCTCTCTGGTTATTTCAGTATTCATTTTTAAAAGCGCTATATGTTGAGCCATCTCAGCTAGATTTGGCATGTGACATTTTTAGCGGCAATCATATGTCGATTTTCCAGCGTTAACATTCGGGGAGTTGTAATGAGGCTTTTTTTTGTCGCCGTGTAAGAGAAATATAGATATAGATTCTTAGAAATGTGGGGGTTGATATTTTAAATTATACTTTTGAATGTAACTCTAATAATGTGGTTTTCAATTATATTACTATTTTGGTGTGTGTTTATTTGTCTTATAGGATGACTGGAATTATGCAAAATGCTGAAGAATTTTCAGAAGCTTTCCAATGTGATGATTTCAGCTTTATGAATCCAAAAGTGAAATGCTCATTTTTGAAATAAAATTGTTGAGAAGAGTAGATTTTATTTTTTATCCTTGCTTTGTTTAGAGACTCCGTTGCTTTTCATGTTTACTGTATGTCGCATACAGCTGCTTTAAATATATATATATAATGCCTGTATTGGGTGTCCTATAATTTCTCATGCAGTATTTGTATCGCCACATAAAAAAAAAAGTCTAGTCTCTAATAATTTGTTTTATAAAATTTTAGGAAGTTTTATACAAAACTTATGTAGATGAATGCAAAACCTATAAAATGAAAAAAATTACCGGAATATCACTTGCCGCAGAAAAAAAAATGAAATGCAAAGAAGCGACAGAATAATGCCATTTTTTTTTTGAAATAGCACTCAAAATGATCGATTGTTGTTTGTATTGATTCAAGGCATGCTGCATGATAAGAAAATGTTGCCTTTATTTCAAAATGATAATAATAGCTAGTCTCGTTAGTAATAATTTTTAAAAGAGGGAAGACTGGCGTTGGTGTTTACTGATGAAGGAATCAAAATTTGTGATGAATTCTATAGAAAAAGAAGTTCTGGAAAATTCTTTTTCCCCTAATTCCGTAGCAACGACACGAGTATAATATTTATCTACATGATGGTCTTCCCTTGCATTCTTCCTATATCAATGAAATTATAAATCTATGAGCGAACTGGTGTTTTTTTTCCAGTTATAATAACACTATTAAAATGTGTTTCGATAAATCTAATAATAAATAATATAACAATAATCTAATAAAGCTAATAGGAAAAACAAAAATATAATTACGAAGTAAAGATGAGTTGAGAAAACTTATACGTAAAGAAATATATCAGTAGTACGCTTTCTGTACAAAAATTTAGTCACTCCTGCCAAATGAAATCTTTATTCGGAAATCTAAGCAACACCAAGTTAAATAGCTAGTTTTTAATTTAACTGAGACTATGATAGCTCAATGGGTAGAGAATTGGACTCGGTTTGGGGTTCGATCCTCGAATCCTCTCTAGTACATGCCATATAAATGCTCTTAAACTCTGTAAAATCAAAATTCCTTAAGCAGAACCTTGCGCCCAGCAATCTGAAGAAAATTTCCTTCACCTCCAGATCAATGTCTAAATTGAGGAAGTGAACATCACAAATTGTGATGGTATGTCTTTGGATCATCTATCTCCAATAGCCCATTGTGCAGCTCTAGTACAACGTAAATAAAGGACATACTTACCCTCCTTTAATAAAACTGTACAATTACCAACATAGAATCTTACAATTAGCATAACAATGAAGGTTTATTTTTTTTATTAAACAATAATAAAACATGTTCAAACTTTTAAATAAGGCGTTCATTATTAGAAGTCCAATACACAACTCCCTCAGAGCGATCCAAATAATTCGATCCCGTAACAGGAGGGGGATAGTCTCTTGGCAATGGCCTCTCATCAATAGCACCATGCTGGGAGCAGTCACCAGCTATATAATGCCTAGAGGATGGGTATATCCTGTTCATTCCCCTCAAAACATCTGTTGAAATGGGCCACATGGTATAATCAACGCAAGTGCAATGCCTGGGACCCTCACTATCTCGCGAGTCTGAATCCGGCTGCTCTAATGAATCATTCTCTGGAGTAGAGTCAGACACAGGAGGTTCATGTCGCATTTGAGTCATGCCCGGTGAAGCTCTTTTGCGACCCATCATGGACTCGTATCTCAAAGTTGAAGCAGCACCAAACGGTAATTTCTTTTGACCACCCAAAAAAGTACTGTTTCTGTTATGATGCCCAAATAGAGGTTTCGAGCCCTCCAGGTTCCTAGGCCCTAGCGTCCATGTAACACAGTGACAGTTACAGCTATTCGCACTTGAACGCGAACTTTCTGGGTGTCTGTTCAGGTAGGCAAAATGATCGTAAATCTGCTGTTGCCATGGGCTAGACGCGTCTTTAAGAGCTTCATGCTGATACATCCTCCTCCGGAAATGTTCTTTGAATTTTTTCTCTTGGAAAACGCGTCTGCATTTGATGGCAATGACGACAACGCATAGGCACAGAATGCTCAAGCCACAGCAAGTTCCAATCAGAAGAAAGGCAAGTTTTTCCATTGTAAATCCTGGCTCTATAGCGTTTTGGAACTCTGCTTCATCAGAACCTTCTTCACTACTTTGCCCCGTGTCTTTATTAAAGAGATTGGGGACTGTTGCTGTTGGATCTGGTACCGTTGCAAATCTCATTGTAAAGTCTCGCATTCTGAAATGTAATAAAAACAAAATAAGTCATACTAGTGAAAACTTTATGAGATTACCTGAAGAAAAAGCTGGGGTCAGCTACTGAAGTGAGAGTTTTTCAAAAATTACTTGTAAAAGCTTTTTAGAAATTTTTAAAATTTACAGTAGATTTCTGGATTTAGCTCATGACGTGTTTGGCATGCTTTCTATCATTGGCTATGACATGTCGCAGATGAATAGCAAAATTTATCGAGATACCGATTTAGATAACAATAGATATGCTCTTAAGACTATTGTATTTTTACATTTTTACCTAAAAATTAGCAACAGCAATGAATAAAAGCTCGCATGCTTAAAATAAATTATAATTTCAATTTGCTTTGTACTTAAGCCCAAAATTTAAACTTAATCCCTCCAACAGCTCAAAAGGTTTATATATTTTTTTCTTCATATATTGCAATAATTATACTGTGTATTAGTCAACAATACAAAATGAAATATTTTTACACACACAAAATAGATAGAATGTATTATCATTTAGTTATTAAATTCAGGTATGATGGTACGTTTTTAATTGGCTGATATTTAAAGTAACAGTATATTAAAAATGACCAGAAACTTTTCTTTTAATTAATTTTATGTGGGGGAAAAAGTAATACAGGTTAGTTGAACTATTCTATGATATATTATTCTCACTGATCTTAAATCACTTGTTTTTATTACATGTCTTTCTAATTGTAAGTCTTAATAACAAATATTTTTCAACGCGTATAATTTTAGTTATAATTAAATACGTATTTCTGCACTTAAATGATAAATCTATTAATTTTTTACCATTAAGTTAATTTCTAAAGCCAGTTGATTTCGGGATATTTTCATTCATTGAGGCTATTTATGAAATAAATCTGGATTTTATCCTAATAGTAATATATTTCACATTCGAGAACTTTAACAAGTGTTAACATTAGACAATAAACCAAAGACAAAAATTTCTAGTATCTTCGAAATAACCAAATCTTGGCAAATTCCATAAATTTTCATTATTCTTATTCATATATTTATACATCGTTAAAAAGTAATGGAAACTATAAATAAATCTTTCAAGAATTGTCAATTAGTGCAAGTAACAGCTTTTTTCTCTTGAAAATGAGCGTATAACTATAAGATTTCAATACTTTTGAAATTTAATTTAAATTTTTACGAAGATATTTTCATTTATAACAAGAACTGATAAATTTATATATTTTCAACAAAGTTTATCGGTATATTTCAAATAACTTCTATAAATATTACATTTGAATTTTATTTATTTTGTGCGTTAATTGCAAGTTTATTTCTTTTTATAAATGAGAGACAATCTATGGTTTCTAAAACCTTTCATAAGCTCGTACTGATAGGTAATATTTGTTTAAAACAAGATATTGTTTTAAAAATGATTTTACCTTGCTTAATTGTTTTACTAAATTTTTATATAAGTTTTCCTTGGCTTGAAAACCGTATACTTTTTTAGGTTTGAAGGTATGCGGTTTTATATAATACATAAATATGAAGGGTTTAGAGCAGGGGTTTCCAACTGCCGGCTCGGGGGCCGCATCCGGCCCGCGAAGACTTTTTTTTGTGGCCCGCGAACAAAATTATATTAGTTGTCATTTTTTGGCGGTTAATTTTCGTTAAACTACATGGTAAAAACTCCACTTTTCTCGTTAATAAAAACCTAATTTCTTCGTTTCTGTGAAATTTAACATACCAACGGTACAAAAAAAAATTTTTTTCTCAGGTTTTGCATCAAAGAAAATATTTATTCAAATGCAAAAATAATCGTGTATGTTGCTCTTTTTTATTTTATTTTTTTTGTATTTTGTGAATATAATTTAGCATGTGCGTATCAGAAATTTTCCGATTTAACTTTTTGAAACCACTCATTTTGGACGAAAATATTTACACACACATTTTAAAATTTTTAATTTAAAATATAAATATCTATTCTCTGGTAGTTGCAGCAGACAAACCTCAATTTTCTCATTGAATATTTTGTGTGCTACTATGTAAATTTTATTACCAACCTTACTAAAGTTTTATATCTTAACAATTAGATAACTGTTGCACATTAATTGTTTAATACACGTGTGCGCATTAAAGTTATTGTAGCCCGAAATTTTATTATTTATTTGATATTTTTAAAAATATTATTAATAACAATTAAATATTTTTTAAAAATCTACTTCTTATTTTAATTTGAAATTCAATACTTTTGTTTTGTACAACTTGGTAAAAATCTGCCATTAATATTTAATGTTCCGTCAAACATAAAAGAGTCCTACATAAAATTGAGATAAAGTTGCGGTCCGCCATTTGATTTGTGTTTTTAATTGTGGCCCCAGGCCTCATGTAAGTTGGAAACCCCTGGTTTAGAGCTATATGGCGATAAGCACAGTTTTTCCAAATACGAAATTTTTACTCCAAGCAAATTCTTAATATAGTTTCCTAATGGGTACTTTTCAATTTTCCAAAACTCCCCCTAGAAAATAGCAAAATACATAGAAACATCTTATTGTTTATTTAGAAATCGTGGTATTTTGTTTTTCATCAAAAGTGCTTCTAAAAAACGTTTACCCAAACAGCTTCAAAATGTCACTTATCATTAGGACAGGCCCACGTCCTTTTTATTAGTTTATTTAAGATAAATAATTTTAGATTTAATATCATATAAGCATGTTTATAATTTCCTAACTTCGTTTGCGTTCGAGTATGGACCATTACAGCTCAGGGGATAGAGCATTCGCCTTCCAATGAGGTGAACTGGGTTCGAATCCCACCCATAGCTGGTCTATACGAATTTCGCCCCCGGCTCACACTGAACACAGTGCTGACGTAAAATATTCTCAATGCTAGACGGATCATGGGTTAAAGTCCTCTTGCCGCCAGGCTGACAGCGGAAGGTTTTCGTCGTTTACCTCTCCATGCAACGCAAATGCGGGTTAGTGACATCAAATAGTCTCGAAGATAAATTTTTCCCAAATACTTGATCCAGGAGTTCCCTTGTCTCCTGGATTGGGTCCAAATTACAAGGCTACGGAGTTGAACATTGGTAGTTGAAAACCCGAAATTGGGTCGACTGTTCAATGACGGTTATAAGATAAAATGTTTGATATTAAGCCTTGATGGCTCAGAGGATAGAGCGTTTCCCTTCCAATGAGGTAAACCAGGTTCGAATCCCAGCGATGGCTGGTCGATAGGAATTCCGCACTCGTCTCAGTGTTGACGACTCAGTGCTGACGTAAAATATCCTCAGTGGTAGGTGGATCATGGGTTAGAGTCCCCTTACAGCCAGGCTAACCATGGAGTGGTTTCCCTCTCCATGTAGCATAAATACGGGTTTGTGCCCTCAGACAATCCTTTACTAAGATAAATGTCTCCCAATAATTGATTCAGGAGTGTCTTTGTCTCCCGGATTGAATTCGAAATTACAAGACTACGGAGTTCAACATTAGTAGTCATAAACTCAGAATTGAATCGGCTGTTCAACGATGATAATAAAATTAAGCAAAATGTTTGTGTATCTCGGAATTGGATTGGCTGCTGAACATCGGTTATAAAATATAAAGTTATAGAAAGGTTTGAGTAGGAAAATTGTTTTGATTAAATCATTTGAGATTATCTCACCTATTTGGATAGAATGTACTCAGAACTCTAACACGAGCAGTAGTTGTTCGTAAAGACTCAAACCTTGTTGGCGTTGTATCTGGCACTCCAGTCACTGGCATCACGGTCTCAGTACGAATTGCAAAGAAGGGGGCTCGGCGAGTCACCCCATAGCCCCCTAACACAGGCTGTCTTCTAAATATATCCGAATATCTAAAAATACCACCATGCTTGTAATCTGGAGATCCAGTGTGATTTGTAGAACTTTTTGTTCGATTGGATTTCATAAAATACTCATAGAAAGTTTTTGGATCCATTTTAGGGTGAGCAGTATTGTCGGTGTTATTTGAGTTCGTCATTTTTGCTTCCCGAATAGTGTCTGCATTTTCCAAATCTGTAACCGATTCAGTGTTACTATAAGTGACAGGTTTTGTTGTTGCGGGAGTTGTGATAATTACATGTTTGGTTTCGGTATCTAAAACTGCAGAAGAGTTTAAATTTAGAGGTTCCTGTTTTGGCTTATCAGAAGAACGTTCCGTGTCCTGTATAACACCGTTTGAATTTTGTGGATTGAAACTATTCAGCCACCAATCGTTCGTAAATGTTTCGTTGAACTGATGCAAATGCAAATTTGAATTTATCATTGAATTTGGAATTTTTCGGCTTAATATAGAAGGAATTTTATTCAAGTTTGTTGAAGTTGCATTTTGCTTCTCATTAATGATTGGAATTGCTGTCATTTTATCCAGTTCATAAGTAATAGACGCATTAGGGTTTATAATCGGATGTTTAAGTTGGTTTTTTGTTTCATTATCCAGTTCTGTATTTAAAGTTTTAATATTAGTTTCATTACTTACTTTATTTTCAGTTTCTGCATAAATCTTAGAATTCCCATCTCCGCGAGCTAAGCCAAGCTTTTGCAAATTTTTAGCTAGTTCAGTTGTCTTTAATTTTGGTTTTAATAATTCATAAATAGTAATATTTCTCGGATTGAATGAAAATTTATTAAAACGATATTCATTATAAAATTGAGAAATATTGTAAAAATTTGGAAATGGCGTCGTTGTTCTAGAAACTTCACTACTACTAAGCGGATCTTGAACATGTGAAGAACCTCTCTCCATTGCTGACATTTGATAAGTGTAATTGAAAAGCTTGTCCTGATTATCTATTTTCCTGTTTTGTCTAGTTTGTTTATCTTGATTATCGACATTTTTATATTGACTTGTTAGTTTTTCCTGATTTTCAATATTTTTATATTGACCTGTTAACTTTTCCTGAATATCTATATTCTTAATTTGCTCTGTTAGGTTTTCCTGATTATCAATATTTTTATTTTGATCTGTTAGTTTTTCCTGATTATTTATATTCCTAGTTTGATCTGTTATATTTTGCACAGCTGTGCCATACTCTTTTAAGCTTATGGAATCTTCCCTGGAATTTATGGTACCTATATCGAAACTTTTCCCTTTTCTTTTTATGCTTTTATAAGGGTTATTTATCACAGTCTGACTTGTCAGGTTTTTTATAAATGGAAATCGATCCACGTGAGTTAGATTGAGGTTTTTAAAACTTGAAAAACTGTTGGCACTTTTGTATTCTATCAACGGATTACTATATCGCTTTCCAAGGTTTGGTTTCCTTTTTGTACTTTTGAGAAGGATATAAGGATTGGTGGCGGTTTCCAGATGCAGAGCTCCTTCTCTTTGGCGAGAAATAACCTTTTTATTATTCAAAGGATGATTTCTAAAGTTCTCTGTACTAAGGAAACTTTTTGGAGTTGTTCTGCGATTGGGATTTCTTTTTCTCGGTCTGAGTCTTTTTTTATCATTTTTTCTACTACGCACATTTTTATTTTCAGTTCTAAAAGGCCTCTCCTGCCTATACATTGGAGAATCCAAATGTTCTCTGGATTCGACACTAGATTGAGAATCGTATTCATGTGCGCTGAGTATTAGAAACAATTTGGGTGCAAAAATAGGCTTGGTGGTTGTTGCTTTAAAGTTTTTAAAGGATCCTTGTCTTGAAGAAAGGCTGATTGATGAATCTTCAAATGAGCTCCTGCGTGTATAACTATCTAAGGCTCTTGGTGGGCCTGGAAATTTATGAAACTGGGGTTTGGAAGATGATGATGAGGAGTTTGAGGCTAAAAGAGCCCCAAATATAGTAAATAGGATGAGTCCCACTTTTAAGGGACTCACCATTTTCATTATGAGTTTGCCGCATTTGTAGAGTTGCATTGACTTCTCAGATCCATGCATTCATCCTCATGTTAAATTTGAAGTGTTGAATTGATTTCTTGAACTCATTACATAAGTGCTCAAATTTTCATTTAGAGGATTTATAATTATAAGTTTAATGTAGTTTTTGAATTACATTTTCTTAAAATTGATCGAAAATGTTTTATTTTGTAACGAAAACATTCTGATATGAAATTCAGGAATTAACACTTTGCTTTTTAAGCATTATCTGTTTTTATAAGGAGCCGGAACTGAACAGAACAGTGCACTGTAATTTTGTTTTCATGTTTTGCGTTTTCATTCATCCAATGCTTAATCTTTACCTTATCCCAGAGTTCCAGACCTGTAAAAGACAAGGATAATAAAATCAGTATTTTTTTTAAGGTATATATTTTTATTTAAAGTATAAATATATATATTTTTCACATCACATCAATATCTATATCAAATCACATCAATATCTATACAGATCATATATGTTTAAAAGCACCAAGCATATTTCGGCAGTAAAATTTTTAAAAAAAGTACCGTGTTACCTGAAGTGTTTACAAAATTAAATTATGTTGCATCACAAATATTTGCACTCCCAGTCAATGTACAAAACAAAGTGTGAAAAATGCAAAAAAATTTACCGAAGTATTAAAAAGTATTTTTTTTAAGTATTTTTATTTAAAGTATAAATATATATATTTTTTTCTTTTTCGAAAAAATCACATCAATATCTATACAGATCATATATGTTTAAAAGCACCAAGCATACTTCAGCAGTAAAATTTTTTAAAAAAAGTACCGTGTTACCTGAAGTGTTTACAAAATTAAATTATGTAGCATCACAAATATTTGCACTCCCAGTCAATGTACAAAACAAAGTGTGAAAAAAGCAAAAAAATTTACAGAAGTATTAAAAAGTATTTTTTTTAAAGTATATATTTTTATTTAAAGTATATATATATATTTTTTTTTCTTTGCAAAAATCACATCAATATCTACACAGATCATATATGTTTAAAAGCACCAAGCATATTTCGGCAGTAAAATTTTTTAAAAAAAGTATCGTGTTACCTAAAGTACTTACAAAATTAAATTATGTAGCATCACAAATATTTGTACTCCCAATCAATGTACAAAACAAAGTGTGAAAAATTCAAAAAAAAATTACAAGATTGATTCATACATAGGTACACTTAGTGACTAACTTTTTGAAATTACGTTTTTCTAAATTTAGGTTTATTTAGAAATAAATTATTTTATTTTTAAAGTTGATCAAATTTAACAAAGAAAGAAATATATTTTTGAACTTGGTGTTTTAAGTAATATCAAATGGTGACATAGGTTTTTAGTTATATTTCAAAGTTTAAAACAATTTTGTTTTATAAAAATGTTTTAAATATGTTTAAATGTTTAAAATATAACTATTTTTTATGACTAAGAAGTTATCCTTCCTGTTCGCTCTGTTCACCAATTCCCAGTTTGTTTCGCTTTCATAATCGTTTTTTCTTTTAAAGTCGATATTTCTCATAAAAGCAAGCATTATTTTGTTAATAAAATGTATAACTATTTTAATTTTATGTAAGCACAATGTGTTAAAATGTAAACCGTAACAAAACAAATTACTTGGTTATGAAAAATAAAGGACTGTATTTGAAAAAATTGTATGACATAGTAAGGAGAATGAAACAAGTAGTTTTACTCATTAACCATTGCGCCTTTATAACAATTCAAATAAGAAATAGTTTCAATCTAGCTTAAACTCTTAGGGAACTTAAGTTTTTTTAGTATTTTTAAGAATTTTAATATGAATGTTAAGATGTTATATCTGAAAAATCTAAGTTCTCTCTTATATACGTCCCTTATTACTTTCATTATAAAATCAAGTGCACGCATGCATAATAAAGGTCTCGAGTGAGATAAAAAAAATTTTCTACAATAATGGATACATATTTAGTACTTAATCAAGTACTTATCAAGTAAAGAGGAAAGAAAAACACTCAAAATAGCAATAACCTTCGAACAAATTGAATTGAAAAAAAATTTCGTGTCAAGTTCTTAAAAATGTCTCTTTTAGTGCTTCAACTCTTCGGTGACTTTTGAGTTAAAAGAAAAACTCCTAGCTTAACAATTATTGAATTAATTAATGAATTTTGACACTTTTGTATTCTTTAAAGGTGATTTTGTATTGCTTTAATATTCTTCAACTTTATTATTATTGACTATTTTCAAATCTATATATATATTTCTCTTACACGGCGACAAAAAATAGCCTCATTACAACTCCTCGAACGGCAATGCTAGAAAATCGATCAATGATTGCCGCAAAAATGTCACATGCCAAATCTAGCTAAAATTGCTCAACATATAGCGCTTTTAAAAACGGAAACTGAAATAACCAGAGAGAGCATAAGCTATGCAGAAGTGAGTAGTCTTTGTCGATAGATCTCTATTTTAGTATTTTGTCGAAAGCGCTTTTTTCACGAATTTATATATTACGAATTTATTTGACGATTTTTGATTTATATTACAAATTTATTTGTTTTACTAGAATTTATTTGTTCATGCAGGTTTTTCCATTGCAATTCACTTATTTCAATTTTTACTAGACTTAATTATAACCAAAATTTTAACCTTTTTAAAGAGATATCAGTTTTAGAAATTTTATCTCTCGATTTTATACTATAGCACATTTCTAATAGGTTTAGCGAATTACATGTCATTTATTTGAATTCAAATTTATTTCCATGACTTAGTATTTACTAAAAAGATGTAATTTTTTTTAAAAAAAAAGTTGTTATATGAATTTGAATGATTGTTTAGAATTCTTAGAATTTTGTGCATTTGCAATGTACCTAAGTTAATAGCGAGCGTAGCGAGCGGTTTGTGAAGCAAACCATATAAGATTGCGTAGCAATTTTCGGGGGTTGGCGAGCGTTACCGAGCTGGGGGCGCAGCCCACTAGTTAAATTTTAAAATCAGTAAGGAAAAAAAAACTTGAGAGACAAAATTGATTTTATAAAGTTTAGTTACAATAGAAGTCTTATAAAAGCATTATTGAATGCATTTTTTTTAATATAAGATGCCTTTTTCGTCAGAAATGTTTGATATTTGTTTTGAGGCATTTTTTAGACGGGAAGAAAGATTTTCAATTGAACTGGTCAACTACAAATGCATAAAATCGTATGAAATTTAGTTCGTAATAGTCTGAGATTCAAGGTATTTATATTTTTCTTATAGTATCAAGTTCACTTGACAATAGCTGAAAGTTAATTATTCCTGATGCACTACAAAGCATGCTTAATTTCCGTAGAAATGACACAAAAGTACTTCAAGCTGTCAGTCATCAAATACATAACAAAACATAATTTTCATGATTCACATATTAGTAAAAACCAAATGGAGCATGTTGACTTTTGTTTTAATCATATGAAATGGTCAGTTGACCTGGTATGTTTATACTTGACCGCCAACACGTGACGACGTCTCAATGTGAAGCAGTTGGATACTAAAAACGTTATGACTTATAATTGTGATCCAGTTTTTGCTTTATATCGCATGACACAACAACGCATACTTACTTTTTTTTAATGAATTAAAATGTTTGTAAGTCTCTTTAGCGAACATATATTTTTGTGACGTTAATCTTTTAGTATATTTATTAAATGATTAAACTAAATAAAAAATTCCAAAGGAGTGTTTTTTTTCAATTAAAAATATTTAAAGATAGTTCCAGATCTCCTTCAAACATTGTTTCGAGTATTGAAGAAAAATTACTGGCAAAATTTAATTACTTTTAATAATGACATTTCTACTGAAGAAAAAATAAACTATAATCCTTTTTCATAAAACCGAAATATGTGATATTTAAAGATATTTAAACCTTTCATTTGGAAATTTTTCCATTTGCATGAGAACAACTTAACAGAAATTCTTTATTCCAACTTTTACTTCTTATTGTCAGAAATTTAGTGAAAACAAAACAATACTGGGATGCAAATTTAACCGAAATATACCAAACAATAAGGTATTGTAATGAATTAAGCCACATTAAAGAAACAGTTATTTTTTAATAAAAACACATTTATTTTACAACCACACATATACTAAACAAATTGTAATGAAATTATAAGTAAGGGGTTAGTATTAACCTTTCAAATTATATGGAAACACTCGTAACGGGTTAGTATTAACCTTTCAAATTATATGGAAAAACTAGTAACGGATTAGTATTAACCTTTCAAATTATATGGAAAAACTCGTAACGGGTTAGTATTAACCTTTCAAATTATATTGAAAAACTCGTAACGGGTTAGCATGAACCTTAAATTCAAAAACAAAAAACTCTACTCATCAAAAATCAACAACTCTCTGATGTTCCATAAATTGTCTCTTTTATCTTTAATTTATCTTGTTATATGTATTTTTTATTTATGCTTTTTGTTAGCCAGATATTTTCAAGACTTTATAGTATCATGAGAATTTGCCAAAATTTTATCACATTTTATAAAAGCAAAATTTATTGCTAATTTTACCAAAATCATTACCAAAGCGTTCTGTAAAAATTACCGAGCAATTTTTGGCGTTCCCACAGAGCCAGAAACACAGCAAATTTTACTATATTTCTGTACTTTGACCACACATTTTTCTCATTATGTGTATTTAAAATTTACATAGAAATATGCATTAAGATTGATGATAGGATTGAGAAATTAATGATCTTACTGTGTACAAACTAGCAAATTTTTAAGATAATCGACTTAAAAGATATTTAAATTATTTTTATTATAAAACTAAGAAAATTTTTCTTGTTAAGTAGAAATAAATTATGCAAACTGAAATTTTTGTAATATTAGATATTTTTACCTTCAGCTTACATAAATTTTACACGTTTGGTAATAAACTTTCTTAAATTTTCTCAATAAATTTTCTATAATACTGTGAAGAATTATTGTGGAGAAATTCAAAGCATTGATCATTTAATTTTATACTGTCCACGCTTCCGAACGCTCCGCGGAGAACATTTTAAAAATTTCAATCAAATTCAATGTTTTGCTAATTCGACCTGCAGGGGTATTATTAAATGTATCATAAAAAAGACACTTGAAGATATTTTGGGTAGTGACACTTAAGGATTCGGAACCCCGCACTCCAAATTGGGTGTCTCAAGCTTTTTTATGTACGTTTATTGTTAATTTGATTGGTTTTATACCTGTGTGACTTGGTTTTGAGTCAGGTTTTTAACTGTTAGTTTTTTATATCCCAATTTGTTCTTAATGTAATATTTCACTTTTACTTATTCCTTTTATATGATCGGTTNCAATATTAGATATTTTTACCTACTTCAGCTTACATAAATTTTACACGTTTGGTAATAAGCTTTCTTAAATTTTCTCAATAAATTTTCTATAATACTGTGAAGAAAAAACCAATAAAATGTCCAACTGGCTTCGTTTTGATTCATTTGAGTTAGAGCTCCTGAATTAGACCCTAGTATAGTAGCCTTAATTTGAGTCAGCACAAAACTACGTAGGAAAGTTGACCTGGTAATAATTAAATAGCAGTAAAAGATTCACATAGTTACAATATAGTATGTATAAAAATAGAAAGTACTGTCAAAACAGAGTACATACTATTTTTACTGTACCTTTATGACTTCGAGTTTGTATTCATGCGAATCTGTTTAAAAGCATACATTGAAGTCATTACCTTATTTTTATAGATAGCTATTTCAGAAGTCTAAATTTATATTTCTAATATTAACATCTTAAATATACTAATATACTGGGAGTTATTTTATTATTGTAAGTTTCTTTAATACTGTAAGTAAAAATGAAAAAGAGTTTTTTACATGAAACCATTATTACCTAAATTATTTGCAATAAAGACATGGGTTCGGTGTTGTTCAACTTTAAGTAAAATTATGCCTAGGGAACAATACCTCACATGTCTAGATAGCAATGTTAAGTTTCTGCATTTTTTGACTTCTCCCTCCTTCTGGTTTAAACTTCACGCGAGATGTCTTGCAACTGTTTACTACTTTTAAGAAGAGATAATTTTACAGTTCACCTCTTATCAAAGCTTTATATTATTGAAGTTTATTTTTAATTTTGAATGTTGGATTAACCAATAATCTTACTGCAATGTCCTTTGCATATGGCGAAGTCCTAATTTAAATTAGCAATTTTTTTTCTCGTGTTGCGTTGGTTGCTTACATAAAACTGTAAGTTTACACTCATCAGTTGAATTTGAATATCGCATTGGTGATTAATATCGAATAGCAGGTTTACGTTCATCTTTGAAGCTTAGCATGCGCAACGAACAATAAAAATAATCAGATACTTAACTGGTCGTTTGAGTTCAGATATTTTCCTACAATGCTGAAGTAAACTTGAATTTGTTTTCTCAATTTTATAAAAATAATGAGCTGTCTGCCAAAAAGAATATCAAACTGATAAAAAAGACAAACTATAACTGATATAATGAACGTCACCTTTAATATAGTCATTGAAGGGTAAAACTTAGGTATGGTAATCAAATTTTTCGCTTCGTTGGCGTATCGATATTTCGCCAAAAATACTGGATGAGTTAATTTGTGCGCCTTTGGCTGTAATCTGTGTCTTCAGAATTAATCTTTAGGGAGATATTAGCTAGGCATTTTGAGGATGTTTTCCGTAAAATTTGCTTTGAGAATATTTTCTGAAATGTAACCTTTGCTTAAGTGAATAAGTAAAGCGTAAAGTTGAGAAATTATAAATAAAACATGACGCATATTGGTGGTAATTAAATAAATATGAGCTTTACTTATATAGTGTTGTCAAGTTTTCTTTTTTATTGTTCAAGATGGCTGGAAAGAAGATATAGGAGTTATGGATAGATGATATGTTTAATAACCCTTTTTTTTTATATCTCCAATGAATATGCTTCGTTTTGGATAATTTAGTTTGAAAATAAATAACCATGGACAATAATAAAAGGAGTCATACTACCCTATTTTTTTTAAGTAAAGCATATAGCTTGGATAATTTACATGCACGGTTATTTTATAGGTAATAATTTTTTAAACAATTGAAAACATTTTCCTCTAATTAAAAAAATGTTAAAAATTTTGCTAGTTTAACACTGCTTATATTTAAACATTTACAAAAATTAATGATTACAAAGAGCACAAATTAATATTTTCTATAGTTTGGCATATACAAAAAAAAGTATCAGTTATACGTAATGCAAAAATTTCATGTGCGGTGTGAAAATATAATAACTTGAAGATTAACTTATTCAGTGCACGGTTAAGTATTAATCATACTAATTGTAAAAATGATATTTTAGTTTCAATTTCAAAATATAAAAAGATTTGGTATTCAAGAAATAAATAAAATAAAAATATTAGGCCTTGCATAATTGAACAATATAGCACACGTCAAAGTAGGCCATCACAAAAAACATTCAGGTTGATGGCAGGATTCAAAATTATCACTATAAGTACATTTAATAAAATATACATTTTATAAAAATATTCATTTAATAAAAACATGCATTTATTTATAGTTTTAAAGCTAGGTAGATGTCATCTTATATAGAAATGAAGAAAAAACTAATCAACCAAAAGCAAAATTAACCAGCGTTTTCCATGTAAAATAGTGGTTACCAAATTGAAGATTTTAAGTGTTATCTCAAAATATACTGACTTACGAATATCAGCTTTGAGGTTCCGAAAATTTTGCAGTAAAAATAGATTTTAATGTAAAAAATAGTACCATCCTGAGTGTTGGTATTTACCGTAGTCTCATCCGGAAATTTTTTAGTGTAACTGTACTGCGTTAACTTAAATTAAGAATCATCTAATTTTGAGTTACTTTATTTGAGCTCTTTAGAACAATTAAATATTTAAATCTTATTCAAGACTATTGCATGAATTTTTTAATCGTAATTTTTATACTTAAATTTTTTTTAAAAATTAGAAAATTGTTTATGAAATTTACGAAAATAATCTAAAGAAAGAGCACAAATAAATGTAGAAAATTTTGTGTGAACACTTACTGTATTTAAGATAATAAATAATAAAACTGAGTTATAAAGTTATAATGCTAGCTAATGAAGACTAATATTTATCAGTTTTAATGATATTTAATTTGTGACTTATGAGTTATATTTACTTAAAATATTTTCGTATTAATGGCATCTAAAAAATATTAATATCTTTAAGATAATTTACAACACCAATCATATGACAGTCTAAATTTAGAATCAAATAATTCTAAAGTATATTTCCGTATTAGAATACTATTCACAATGGTAATGAAAAAATAAATAGGATTTTGTCAAAGGACTGTGATAATATAAAGATTTATTACATATTCCTTTAGATATTGTTATAAGGATATCTGAATCATAAATTACAATAGAATATAAAAGAATAATTAATAATATGATCTCAACAGCTGCACGCATAAGTGCCAGTTCGTAACTAACAGTGTATTAAACTTTTTCAAAAGTGACTATCAGTGACTTTTTCAATAACCATTGTATAATTCGAATTAAATAATTGGACAAAGCCAAATTGATTACCGAAAAAGAATCAATTGAGTAATGTAGAACGATGGCTGATTACCATATCTTCGCGCTTACCTGTTATTGTTCTTAAAAAACAAGCTTTTCATTTTTTGGCTACACTTCCTCTGCAATATAAGGATCAGAATCAGAACAAAATGAACCCCTATTTCCTGGATTAAAAATTATAAAACGAGATTATAATAAGTTGCTTTTTATTTTATTTGCAGCTCTATTCTACAACTACAGCTCTATTGTGGAATTTTTCGCGCTGTCCTAATTTCTGAAAAAGAACATCTAACGGATGTTCGGGTCGGACACTTAATAACCTTTATTAGGGCCCCTTCTTTTATTGACCAAACCTTTTAGGTGATTTTTGTTTGGGGCGAAAGGTTGCGAACACGGCGGATCAGTTTATTTACTACATTTTTTTTTATAAAAAAAAAGATCATCGAAATAAAATAAATAAAAAACTGATAATAGCCGGGAATTAGGTGAGTTTTGTAATTGTGTTTCGTTTTTGCAGTTGGACTGTTTAAAAGCCGTTGAGGATTTTGTTTGGTTTTATCAAAGCCGGATATTTTAAAATTCATATTGAGAAAATGTCGATTTTAGTTTCTTTATGATGCATAATAATAAAGGGTATCATATTTTTTGGAAATAATAAGCAGGATATCAAGTATTTCCTCTACCTCTATATTTTCTTTATTTGTATATTCATAAATTCTGTCCGTGGATTTTTAACGGAAAAATTTTACTGTTCCTTGATTCGTTAAATTTTTTTAATAAATTAATGAAACCCATAGCAAAGGAATTGGTTCAAAACTTTTTACTGAATCAGCAAAAAATTCAGGGTTTTAAATGCATTTGAAATAAAATCTTTAATCCCTCATTATTTTTCTGGTTACTTTAGAATTTGTATCAGTAATCTCATTTTTGAGTAATTAGTAATTTAATGATTATAAGAATTTTTTTTGTATGTTTGAAGGTCTTATCAATTCAACAATATTACTCTGGATATCGGAATTAAGCAATGGAATTTAATTTTTTTTGAAACTAAGCGCCTTATCAGATTGAATCAGAATTTTCAGATAATTAAAACTTTATTTTACGTATAATTTATCAGAAGCCATGAGAATTTGTTTGAAAAGATGCATTTTTAAACAATAATTTAAAATATTGTATTAACACCAGCTTAGTCATTTTTATTTTTTTTCATCACTTTTTAATAAGTTACACCAGTGAATAATTTTTTTTTACGATTTATACAAATACTTCATTTTGCCTAAATCTGGTATGAGAATTTCAAATCTGATATTAGTTCTACCTCAAAAGCTAAAGATTTGTTTAAAAAATAACATTTTCAGTTTACTCTGTCTCTTGTTCAAAAATGCAGAGAAACAGTTCATTATCGGGAAGCGCCCATGGTGGCGTATGACAACATTTTCTGGCATGCATTGCTATGGAATTTTAATCCTAATGATGTGTTCTAACACCCCTAAAAGTTTGTCACAATATACATGAGACACTCTGTAACATATAACTTTTCTAAAACTGTACATTTCGACAAAAAATAGACTAAAAATTATTAATTTAAAAAAAAAACAGTAGCTTGGAGAGAGAAACCGATTGCAGATTTAAAATCAGCGATACGAAAGTATTTAATATCTGTTACAGAAATGTCATGCAACACAAGACAACAAAAAACAAATTGATTTCCTGAGTTATCTTTATTATCAATATTTTTTTCATTTTTTCAAAATATCACCTTTTTATTGCCTAATTCTATCTATTTTAGTAAATTAATAAATTATTGATAAATAAAAAAATAATAGAGAATTCATTAATTAGTTTTTTTCAAATGTTTCAATGAATTAATTTTAAAAATTAAACAGTGAAGTCTCTATTTTAATATATTATCCTTTTTAAATATCTACGTCATTCCATTTTTTTGAAAATCAAAAACTAAAACTTTAAGAAAACTTAAAGACTAAAACGTTTTTTTATACTAAACTAAAGCAAAATAAATTAGAGATATTTCAAAATGTGTGCAATTATCTTGGATAGGTTTTGAGTATAAAGATAAACAAAAATAAATAATCCCCATATTTTGCTGCTAGCTTTACCAAAATCTTTACCAAAGCGCATTCTGGTAGTTTGGACCATGGTTTTTTTCTCTGTGTTGAAAGAAAACGAATAGCAACTTTGTCCAAGTAATGAAAAAAATTCATCATTTNCGATACGAAAGTATTTAATATCTGTTACAGAAATGTCATGCAACACAAGACAACAAAAAACAAATTGATTTCCTGAGTTATCTTTATTATCAATATTTTTTTCATTTTTTCAAAATATCACCTTTTTATTGCCTAATTCTATCTATTTTAGTAAATTAATAAATTATTGATAAATAAAAAAATAATAGAGAATTCATTAATTAGTTTTTTTCAAATGTTTCAATGAATTAATTTTAAAAATTAAACAGTGAAGTCTCTATTTTAATATATTATCCTTTTTAAATATCTACGTCATTCCATTTTTTTGAAAATCAAAAACTAAAACTTTAAGAAAACTTAAAGACTAAAACGTTTTTTTATACTAAACTAAAGCAAAATAAATTAAAGATATTTCAAAATGTGTGCAATTATCTTGGATAGGTTTTGAGTATAAAGATAAACAAAAATAAATAATCCCCATATTTTGTTGTTAGCTTTACCAAAATCTTTACCAAAGTGCATTCTGGTAGTTTGGACCATGCTTTTTTTCGCTGTGTTGAAAGAAAGCGAATAGCAACTTTGTCCAAGTAATGAAAAAAATTCATCGTTTTTAAGGTTTTCGAGTTCCGACCTCACTTAGGAGGTGCGTTTTCTCACCATTTTGTATTTAGAATAAAATTAAAATAGGATTTTCGAATTCTGTACGCTGTTAAGAGGCTCACCATCTCGAATTTTAGACTAGGATTTTAGACTAAAATTCGAATAGGGTTTTCGAATTTTGTATGCTCTTAAGAGGCCCATTTCCTCACCATCTTGGATTTAGTCTAGGATTTCAGACTAAAATTTTCATTGCGTTTTATCGGTGGTTTTTATTTTGTATTTTTATTTTTTATTTTCGTATTTAACAAATTTTTGACAATAGAGTGTTATTCGATTGGAAATAAAGGGATTACTTAATTTGAATAAGAGAAGTAAGACTTTATAATTTTTTGAAAATTATATGGATTTTTTTTAAAATATAAAGCAATAAAACTATGCGATTTGTGGTTTAGAGTCAGTAAATTGAAACTATACATTTGTCTGCTCTTAGATTTTTTGAAATTTAATTTCATAATATTACTTCAGTTCAGATTATGAAAACCGATTCGTATGACAAAAATGCTTTAGCGTTAAGAGTGCGAAACTAAAGATATTTATTAAAAATCCAAAAGTATGATAGTAAAATGTCTTCCAAAAAAAGCTGTCTGCAGAATTGTATTGGCATAATTTTTTGAAGAAAAAAAATCAATAGAGAATCTAAAATATTGGACGCATTTAATCTTAAATTGTAAATGAATAAATGTCATGCATTTGCATTTTTTGAAAGACACTACGGAATATAATATATCCATCATCAGTTAATACAGTGAAAGCATATTTTGAATTTTCTCTCCCGTGACCAACCCTTCGACAGTTGAGTTCGGTAAAGAAGAAATATGCCCCCACAAGCAATTTCACCTAAATATTAAAATTCTATTATAAAACGCCTTAGAAAACATTATTACTTTGATTTTCAATGCCCTTTCAGTAATTGATTTCTCTGTATTTCTACTTTTTGATTTTTCTTATTCAATATCGTTCCATTCACCATATTTGTCCTATATTATTTGCCACATTACAAAGGAGGCACTTTCAGTGTAGTGGTCGAAACGAAAGTCCACGGAGTTTTTTTCAAGAGTTGTAAAGTTCACCTTCCGTTTCAAAAGTTTGAAGGGCAATTTGGCAACACAGATTCACTCGGTTGGAAATAAAAGCTAAGATTTTTTCTGTTGCCAAAAAGATGAAAGAAAATCTCTCTTTTGCGTTAACGAAGTGTGACGGCGTAATTCCAGCGGAATAGCTAAATAGCTTCGTTTAACGGGCGTTCCAGTGTTTTAAACACATTTTTAAATAATCTTAAGCTCGGCATGGGATTCATTTTTCGAAACCATTTGACCTTTTACGTATGATATTGAAGACGAGGAAGTACACTTGATAATTGTCATAACGGCTCCAGGCCTGAATTAGCGGGAACTTAAGATGGGAGTTGAAAAAGTTGAAATATAATTAGACTGTTAATTCTGAGTAATTTAAGCCTATTCTTTGACAGTGGGCTAAGAAGGGTTTCCGTACATTAGGTCTAAACTTGTAATATTCGGTTGATGTTTACGAACATTGAAGACAGCCAAGCATACCAATTTGCCTAATCGGATTCGTTTATTGAATGTTTTACTCATCTTGGAAGGTGATTAAAATCATGGTTCGTAATCACTGTCAATGCTTTCAGAAGTGCGCATTAAAATAACTGGAAATAATACAGATTAGTTAGATATTTAAACTATTTGTATTTCGTGGTTTACGATTAGTTTTTCTTTTTTTTTCATTTATTAATTTTATTTAATATGAAGAATAGGATGTTTGTATGATTCGTACAATTGAATAACGAAAATTAAAAACAAATATAATAAAGATTGTTACTTTTATGATTGAAAATATAAGTACTTTAACAATGTTATAAGATAATTGAACTGTTTTTGTCGTGTGTATTTTGTGATTTGTTTTGTTCATTTATTATTCTTAAATATGAAGAATGGGCTAAATAAATGATGAGTTGAGTTCAACTAAGAAATTTAAAAACAAATAAGCAAATACTAATATATTCGGCTTAATAAAAAGAATACTAACTTTTATTACTAAAGAACAGTTAATGAAAATAGTCTTCCACAGTTTGCTAATTTATTTACCACCTTATCTTGTGTATTTTATGATTTGTTTATTTATTTATTATTCCTGCTCTTTTTGAAGAGTGGAATAATTCCCTACCTTGCTGAGCTGAACTATGAAAATTAAAAACGTGAATAATCGAAAATTGATCTAATCCTTTTAGTGAAAAATCGGGTGTTTTTAAGTGTATTGTGATTGCAGCAAATATGTTTGAAGAAGTGCAATATATTGATTTTTATGAAAATTGCTAAGAAAAATTGAGATTTAACCATATTAGCGTCATAAATGATCAGTTTTATTAATTGAAAAAAGAACTTTCAGTCTATTTTTGATTGTCTTTAATTATCATTCGTAAAGAGTAAAAGCCCAATTAACTAAATAATGGAAATATTTGCGTAATTAAAAATATCATAATGTCCCTTTTAATCAGACTTATGTTACTCAAATTATAAAAAAAACAATCGAATTCTAATGATCTAATCTATAAATTTTTTTTTAGTTTAGTATTTATAGCTAGTATTGTTTAGCACATTTTTGATTCTAAACATATAAATGGTCTAAATTAAAGAGAATTTAGAAAAAGCCACGTTTTCCTCAACCGATTGGCTGCACTGAAAAAAATTTCACAATATCTCAACGCCAAAAAAAAAAGTACTTCACACCGGAAGTTAAATAGTAAATCACCATGCATAACTCTTGAATCTAGATGTTTCATTACACTGTAAAAAAGTAGTTGCTACTATTTTTTGGTGTTGAGATAAACTAAAGTTTTGTTCATTGCATGTAGTCACATTTTTTATTTATTTTTCAATTTATGGTTAAGGCTTTAATTTGCGGCTTCCTTACAAAACATATTGTTTGAAAAACAAGCACATTTTTAATAATACATTCGCCCTAATTCTTCTAAATAATTCTTATTCTGTCACCTTTATCCAAAATTTAGCATGATTGCTGCAATTCTGTACTTAAAAATGTCTTTAGTTTACCTCAACACTAAAAATGATGGCAAGTATTCACCAAAAAGTTTTATACTGCATTAACAACACCTATTTCCATACACATAAGAATCAATTTAATAGCTTCATATCAATTGTTTGACATTGCGTTTAAAAAAACAAGCACATTTTTATTTATATATTCGCACTAATTCTTTCAAATAATTCTTATTTTGTCTTTTTTATATATACTTTTTTGCTCGATAACTTATCAAGCAAAAAAATATGTAAAACTTGCAAAATAACAATTGCTTGGAAGGACTATTTCGAATATGAGAGTATATCTAAATTGATTCCAATGCATGCGCTTGAAAATATGTGTTAACAGTATACATACACATGCATAAAGCAAATAAATATAAAAAAAATTTAAAAAAGTAAATACGTAAAGAGAAATTGTGACTGCATTAATATTTGCCATGATTTTCATAACTCAGAGGAACTAAAATTTATAATTACAGTATGATAAGATACACATAAGAGTAATTTTTACGATCAAATATTAATAAAAAATCATAAATTTAGGGTGCATACATACAATTATTTTAAAAATAAAATTGGTTTATGAATCAAACATGCACACAGAAGAGATAGAATATTGGTATGAATTTAAACTAGGTTTAACAATTAATTGAATTTTGGTTTAAAATTGAATATTATAATATTATTTAATACAGCTAACAGATAATTAAAAATTAAGATATAATTATTTATGTATTACAACTAAAAATATACATACAGATTTTAATTTCTTTCTCAGTGGTTATTGTTTAGCGGCGCGGTAGCAGAAAACAACAAACTTATACAAACCCTAACTCGATGTAAACAAGCTACTGGAGATATCTAAAATGCGTCAACCTTGGTGCTTTCGGAAGCAAAAAAAAATTTAACGCATTAAATCTTTGTGTAAGCTTTCTCATTTATCGAAGATTTAACTACACCTTTTAAATAGTGTATAAACACATGATTCGATTTAAACTTGAAAAAGCCTACAATATTCAGAGTTTTTCAACTTCAAATTCGAATAGTTGCTACGCGACATTTTTTACAGCATAATTATGGGTTTTACTAATAAAATATTTCATCAAATACTGTATTTCAGAAAGTTAAAAAAAAAATAAAATTAAAAATATGCGCGCAGTATTTAATCCTGCAGGTTCATGGTAAATGTATATTCTTTATAATTTTGAAATATTTTCGATAAAGTTATTTTTATACTTCATAATTATAAAAAAATAAATATGCATTGTGTATGTTCTTCATTTTCATAAATGGCAACAAAGTAGCATTTATCTCCGAATTCCTAATTTGTCATTAAATATCATGGTGTATGTCACTGTGTGACCCACTGTCTGCAAATTCTCTATCGCTGGTTTATGGCTACTAAACCAGCGCTAAACCAGAACTAATTTCCGGACAGCCCATCAAGTTTTTAAATAAAGTATCTTTCATTAAATAGAACTTATCTTATTCTGACGTTCGAAATGAAGCATTGAAAAGATGATGAATACACCGGGAAACGAAGCGTTTAGAAGCATCAGAAGTTGAATCTTTTACCTGACACCGTATACACTCTTTAGTTTGACACAAATGGTGACATACCGTTGCGTTAAACGTTGCAGAACGTCAGCTCAGAAACCCGTTATGACAAGCAAGTCGATACTATTATTATAAAGAAGGAAAATCTCGAGAATTTAGTTTAGACAATGCTGACTTTAAAATATATTGCTTCTTTGGCATCGATGACTTTCATGTAGATATGATTTTTTTTTATAGTTTGAAGTGTTTGATAGGTTTCATGAAGGCAATAAAAGAAACTGAAAAAATGTGTTTCGTTGAAAATAAAGATTATAAATTATTTTGCACTTTTTTATAATTAAAAAATATAACACAAAATTAAAATTTTGTTAAATAGTTTTATATTCTTAAAGCATTTTATTTATATAATAAAAAAACGTAGTTTGATGTAAAAGCAAAATTTGAAGAAGAAAAAATAGAAGTTAGCTTAAAATTTATTTAATGGAAAAATGCTAATTATAAGTACTTTTTTTCTTTATAATGACTATTTCGCAACTTCGGTTTGATTTTTTGAATACAAGAAAAGAACCACTCTTTTGCTTTCTGCGAACAAAGATTTAACGACTTAATTTTTTTTAAATCAAAATTGAATTAAATTCAATAAAAATTTAAAAATTTTAAATTTCTTTATGCACTTTAATTCCTTGAAGTAGTTTTTTTTCTTAATTAGGAAAAAGAAAACAAAATTGCAAAAAACTATTTTTTATTAGTTTTTAAATATGAGAAAATTCAGATTTGTAAACAATATAATTTGGTATAGTAATTAATTTAAGATTTATGCAATGAAAAAAAATTGAATTCATGAGTTTTTAAATATGAGAATTCATATTTGTAAATAATATAATTTGGTATAGTAATTAATTTAAGATTTATGCAATGAAAAAAATTGAATTTATGACCTAGATTCCAACAATGCGCAGCCATTGACGATTTTTCAAATTCTTATCTATCGTGTTCCTTAAATCTAAATTTTAATGAGAATATATTTTTGAAGTTTTAAATAAAATATTATTTTGCAGCTTCAGTTTCTTGGGATTATTTATTTACTGTGGAAAAGATTTGAATTTTATGCCATTTTTGCAAATTTATTTTATGAGCGGTCCCCCAAATCAGCGATATCAAAACAAAACTTATCGTTTCCTCAGCTTACAATGTACAAAACTCATTTTTTTCTCTAAGTTTGAAAATGAAGTTTTACTCACGCTTTGGTCAATATCTTACTTTACTTCCTATAGAACTCGATTGGAGGTAAAAGCACTCAATCACGATCACCGATCGGTAATTAAGAGTTTCACGATTGGTTATGGGAAGCGATCTCCAGTCAAGCACGTTTATTGTAATTGTATCCATCCTGTCAGGAACTGGTCTGCTATTGATTAAGAACGAAGTATTATTATTATCTTTTTTGTTTCTTTTGTGTTGCGTGTGATTATGGTACTGGAACAAAAGAACTGATGAAAGTGTATCATACGCTACTTTTTCTTTTGCACGAAAAGTTTTACTTTTAGATTTATGAACTATTAAGGGCAGTTTTTATTTCCTTTTATAATAGGTTCATTAAAACTTGAAATTCAGGAAAAATATAAATAAAAAGGGTTCGAATCAAACAATTCTAGAAAAATCACCGTACTGTATTATGACGACATTTCTGGCACCAAAAAAAAAAAAAAATAATAATNNAATAATAATTCTGGTAATAAGAACAAAAGTTAACGATATTTAAAACTTCAATTTGGTATTTTTTCCAGTCATGTGATTATGTTTCACCGAAATATTTCACCCATTTTAATACCACTCATTGAGAAAAAAACAAAACTGAAAAATAAATGTGTTCAAATAAATGGTTTTTGTGCCATGTTCTAAAGTATCCTGATAAAATTACCAAGTTTTACCACATTTACCAAATTTAATCACATTTAATAAAAACATGTTTTATTGTTAATTTTACTAAAATAACTGCCAAAGCTATGGAATAAAAGTTACTGAACTTTTTGGTGTTTCCTTAGAGCCAGAAACACGGTAAATTTACCATATTCTGAAAGTTACTTTCCCTCTTAGTGTTTCTGGAAGCGTAGTCAAAGAGCTACAAGGAAAGTTTTATTTAGTTAAGCTTTTCCTAACACTTAAATCCCTTATTAATTAGAAAAGTAGTTTAAATAGTTATTCAGATAACTTTTTATAGACTCATTGCAAAAAAAAAAAAAAAAANAAAAAAAAAAAAAAAAAAAAAAAAAAAAAAAAAAAAAAAAATAGATCATGTTGTCGACAATGCTAAATCGAACAAATAATTTCTAGCATTTTTCTTTTTTAATTTCAGTTTGAAAAATATTTAAATATGTTTTTTCAGAACAAGAAATGAAAAAGATCCTAAGTACTTAATGAAAAACATTTATTGTTAAGTTTGTCTTTGATCTGATTTAAAGTTTGGACTTTCAATGCTTTTTCGATAATGCAATTTAACCGTACACATTATAATTTACACGCAAATTCTATAGTTTCTTGTGCAATGTCTGAAAAAATATCGTCCTGGCATTTTACTTTCGCTTTTTGTTATTTTCATTTATTATCAATTTAGTTTAAAAGTTGTGAAATAATGAAACCATCACTCATTTTAAATGAGTGAACGAACAAGTTTATTGATCCAACAAATTTAAAATGCTTATAAAATCTAATTAAATTTAGAATACTACACGTAACCTCAATAAATAATTCATAAAAATGCATTCCAAGCCATTCACAATTCATAATTAATTCATAGCATTCAAAAATGTAGAATGCCTATTAGCACTTGCAGAGGTGTAGTCAAAAAACTAGATAAGAAATAAAACTATTTTAGTCAACTAATTCTAATAATATAAGGAAAAATTATCAAAAATTTATTTGACAGACAATCTGTGACAATAACTTTAAAAGCTTTATTATTTCATTAGCATACCACATCAATCGAACGCTAATAACATTTCCAGTTGGTCTAATAAATTTCCTCTAAAACTAAAACAGCCTTCATCTTTGATATGAACTTGAACTTAAATTATAGGTTGAAACAATTATCGAAAAATAGATAAATTTTCTTCGTTTCATCGAGATCATCCGCCAGCTACAGAAAAATAGCTAAAATATGTAACAAAAATAATGAATCGGCACTTGGTGTTTACCAGTTCGTTCAACTTGTCCACACCGACAAGCCGGACTTGCGCCATCAATGCCAAATCGTAAAACGGAAACATTGCCATTTCTCTTTGCGGTCTAATGGTGATTGGCTCAGGACTTTAAAAAGCGTGTTACACTCGCAAAAAAGGTCTCGTGTAAATTCTATTTGCCTAACCTGTCCTTACACATTCTCTTTTCTTCGAAGGTTCGAAACATTTTGTTCTGTTCTAAATTGCTTCCTCAAAAAAATAATTAGGGGGAAGGTATGAATACTTGGCACTTGCAAAGAACAAATTAGTATTAAGAAGAAGGGTTATTTGACGGTTTGTTTTTCCTGTTCTATTGTTTTGATTCTATTCACAGTTTTCCTGGCAGGAAGCAAAAGTAGTTTGTTTTACAATAGATTAAAACTTTCGTTTAAGTGATTTTTAAAATGCAAAATATATTCAGTATGCGGAATCATTATATTGAAATAGCATAGCGTGGAAGATTTGTTTTCATTAGCTGGCCGAAAAATGGAGCGATATTTTTAGCTATTGTTTACTTAATGCTTATTTCCATTTTCTTTTTATTTTAAAAAAAAAACAATCCTCATATTTGTTACAATTATGAGTAATTGAGGTGTGAAAAACAGAGGAGAAAAAGCTACTTATTATTATTTATTATTTTTAGAAATGCTTTTATTTTTAGTAATGAATGCTTGAATGGATATACTAATCTTAACTTTAAAACTTCATTTAACGGACTTATAGGTTGATTTGAAAAATAATAAACTTGGTGGACGAAAAATGTAACATTACTTATTTTGTTAGATTTTTGTTAGTTGCTAATAGTTATTTATATCAGTTCTAATATAATTCCGTTGTTTAAATTTTACTAAAACGGTTATTTTGCTGCTATACAAAGAAATGGATTTATGTGTATTGCTATCCAATTGTTATTTTTAATTTAAATAACAATCAAATAAATAAAATAATAAAGAAGAACAAAACTGTGCTTGTTGATGACAGGTCACGTTGTTGAAACAGACTATTAAATTATATTTTAGAACCATAAGAAATTCATAAGAAGTCAAGAAACTTAAAATAGATTGATGCGTATGAAACCATGGGGAAAACGTAACTTGCTATTATTACATTAAAAAGAGCGGTATGTTTTTGCATTGAATATTTAAATGGTTACCCTAAACTTTAAAAATTCACTGAGATTTATATGTTGACCTGATAAGCAATAAGTCGAGTGAAAAGGAAATGTAACATTACTTATTTAAAGTTCTCTCTGTCAATTAGAAAGGTTATTAAGTTCATGCAAAGAACTGATTAATTTTTGTTAAAATAATTACTATGATGCCTTGAAAAATAATTTTTTTTTGAATTTCTAACAAATTCGTAATTTAAACTTAAATTAAGCAATTAAATAAATTGATAAATGAAGGAATAAATAATAGAAGAAATAGGTTGATGACCTATCATTTTATTGAAACAAAGAAATTTATATAAA
Source organism: Parasteatoda tepidariorum (assembly GCF_043381705.1). Lineage (NCBI taxonomy): Eukaryota > Metazoa > Arthropoda > Arachnida > Araneae > Theridiidae > Parasteatoda > Parasteatoda tepidariorum. Next base: position 24,014,478 of record NC_092211.1, on the reverse strand, counting down.
TATATAAATAGAAATATATAAATTTATATTTAGAAAAATATTTTCGAACCATAAGAAATTAAGGTGGAAGTGAAAATTTATTTCAAGATTGTTTGATATGCTTAAAACCATGGAATTTACTCATTGTTATTATTATTTTAAAAAGCGCGTGTTTTTTGCAATGAATGCTTGTATATTGAAACTAAATTTTAAAAATTCGCTTAACAGACTTAATTTTGATCTGGAAAAATGCAATATTATTTATCTAAAGTTCTTTTTGTTGATTGATAGCAGTTGTTAAAAATATATATATATAAAATAGTTAGTGCAGTTTAATGAAAACTAATGGTAAAAATATTAAATTTATCTGCTGTTGTTATAAGAAGCGTTTTACTCTTTTTCTATTGCATTTCAAGATTCTTACTTTTTAATTTAAATTAAATAAATTAAAGAAGGCGGAAATGTAAAATATTTATTTTGAATACAGTATATCATTCTTAATTGCAAAGTATAAATCTGAAATACGGAATATGATCAAGTGAAATCAGCTAAACAATTTAAAATTTTTTTTAGATAATACAGCGTAATGGATGCGAAAAATAAGTTTTTTTGACGGTTTACCACTGTACCTAAGAGAATTTGGTGTTGAAAAACTCTCAAAATTGTGCTTAATTTCAAGTTAATACCGAATGCATTCATCCTCACTTTAAAGCGTTTAATTAAATTCAAACTCATTTAATTGATACAGCTTACACCAAAATAGAATATTTTCACCTTTATGAATTTACTATACACTATAATAAACTCTTGATTATAATATGTACCCAGCTGCAAGGTACCAAATGGCTTTATTAGGTGGGCGTAAGTGGTGCGATAAACAATTTAACCATACTAGTGGGCTGCGCTCCCTGCTCGCTAACGCTCGCCACCCCACGTAAATTGCTACGCAATCTTATANCGTCTCTTGTGAATATCAATTGATTGTTAGGTTTTCTCTTCTGAGCAGGAAAAAGAGTCGTGGAATAGAACTAGTGATCCTTCTACGACTGCTGATTCTTCTACAATTAACGTCGCAGTTTGCGAAGTTTAACTTCTTCATCGCGGAGGGACTCCACGCACTACTTTTTTAAATTTAAATAACAATCAAATAAATAAAATCATAAAGAAGGACAAAACTGTGGTTGTTCATGATAGGTCACGTTGTTGAAACAGACTATTAAATTACATAGAACCATAAGAAATTCATAAGAAGTCAAGAAACTTAAAATAGATTGATGTGTCTTAAACCATGGGGAAAACGTAACTTACTATTATTACATTAAAAAGAGCGGTATTTTTTTGCATTGAATATTTAAATGGTTACCCTAAACTTTATAAATTCATTGAGATTTATATGTTGACCTGATAAACATTAAGTCGAGTGAAAAGGAAATGCAACATTACTTAGTTAAAGTTCTCTCTGTCAATTAGAAAGGTTGTTAAGCTCATGTAGAGAGCTAGTGCAATTTTGCTGATTAATTTTTGTTAAAATAATTATATGATGTCTTGAAAAATAATTTTTTATTGAATTTCTAACAAATTCGTAATTTAGACTTAAATTAAGCAATTAAATAAATAGATAAATGAGGAAATAAATAATTAAGCTATGGTTGATGACCTATCATTTTATTGAAACAAAGAATTATATTTTCGAACCATAAGAAATTAAGGTGGATGTGAAAATTTATTTCAAGATTGTTTGATATGTCTAAAACCAAACTATTATTTTAAAAAGCGCGTCTTTTTTGCAATGAATGTTTGAATATTTAAACTAAATTTTAAAAATTCGCTTAACAGACTTAATTTTGATCTGGAAAAATGTAACATCATTTATCTAAAGTTCTTTTTGTTGATTGATAGCAGTTGTTAAAAATATATATATAAAATAGTTAGTGCAGTTTAATGAAAACTAATGGTGAAAATATTAAATTCATCTGCAGTTGTTATAAGAATCGTTTTATTCTTTTTCTATTGCATTTCTAACAGATTCTTACTTTTTAATTTAAATTAAATAAATTAAAGAAGGCAGAAATGTAAAATATTTATTTTGAATACAGTATATCAATCTTAATTGCAGAGTATAAATCTAAGATACGGAATATGATCAAGTGAAATCAGCTAAACAATTTCTTTTTTTTTTATAGATGATACAGCATAATGAATGCGAAAAATAAGTTTTTTGGCAGTTTACCACTGTACCTAAGAGAATTTGGTGTTGAAAAACACTAAAAATTGTGTTTAATTTCAAGTTAATACCGAATGGAACATTCATCCACACTTTAAAGGGCTTAATTAAATTTAAACTCATTTAATTTATACAGCTTACACCAAAATTGAATACTTTCACTTTTATGAATTTACTATACACTATAAAAACTCTTGATTATAATATATATCCAACTGCAAGGTACCAAATAGCTTTATTAGGTAGGCATGAATGGTGCGATAAACAATTTAACCATACTAGTGGGCAGCGCTCCCTGCTCGTTAACGCTCGCCACCCCACGAAAATTGCTACGCAATCTTATATGGTTTGCTTCGCAAACAAACCTCGCTTCGTTCGCTACTAACTTAGGTACATTGCAAATGCACAAAATTCTAAGAATTCAAAATAATCATTCAAATCCTTAAAAAAACTTTTTTTTTTTTAAAAATTGCATCTTTTTAGTAAATACTAAGTCATTGAAATAAATTTGAATTCAAATAAATGACATGTAATTCGTTAAACCTATTAGAAATGTGCTATAGTATCGTGATATGAATCAAAAATCGTCAAATAAATTCGTAATGTATAAATTCGTGAAAGAAAAGCGCTTTCGACAAAATACTAAAATAGAGATCTATCGACAAAGACTACTCACTTCTGCCTAGTTTAATAGTATGAGATTGCCACAGCTGATGCTCTCTGGTTATTTTAATTTCCGTTTTTAAAAGCGCTATATGTTGAGCCACCTCTGCTAGATTTGGCATGTGATATTTTTAGCGGCAATCACTGGTCGATATTCTAGCGTTGCCATTCGGGGAGTTGTAATGAGGCTTTTTTTTGTCGCCGTGTAAGAGAAATAGTAACGTAAACAAAACAAAGCAAACGTTGCCACCGGCGGAAAAGAAACACAGCCAAAATTTGGGAGCCACGCAAGAGAATTATATATATTTGATTATGGAAAAGCCGTATTATTATTGTTATAGGCATTACCCGTATTAGGGTAATAAACGGTTTTTCTCTCAGATAACAATTTGAAAACCATTTTTATGGTTATTTGACTGTTTTGTTCATATATGGTAAAATAACAATTAAATAATTGTCATTTAACCATTTTTCCCGAGAAATTCCCTACAGTGTGTTACGGATCAAAACTTTCAAACTTTTAACAATACTGACAGCTAAATTAAAAATTTATATAATTTATGTATAACTAATATAAATGTTCCTAACAAAATACACATTTAATTTGACAAGAAAGTTTCAAAAAGTATTCCAAATAATTGGATTTCTTTAATCCATACATTAGAGATGTTCCAAATAAATAGATTCTTACAGTAAACATAACATCACGAACAATCAGTATCTAAATTTCAGATTTTCTACCATAAATCAACTCATATCCCTATTTGATCCATATAGTTCCTGCAAAATTATACATTTCTAACAACCCAAGTCAGTTTTAAGTTCCTTTTTTGGCAACTTGATACGCGTGACATACAAACTGATCAAGCTTACAAAGAGGATAGAATCACTCAACCAGAAAATATGAGCATGTATTCTTTGGGATTAAGCCTCAGACGATAGGTTTTTTTGAGATTCATTGATGAAAAAATAAATACATGTTTGGGAAAATATTATTACTATCATCTTGACCGTAATGGAAAAGAAAAAAAATGAAAAGATTTCGTCAACATCATTTGTTTTTGTTGAGAAAAAAATGATATTGTGGGAAAGAAAAGGTAATCGCTGAATTTATTTTTAGCATCTTTTTTTAAAATTAAAAATATCAACCCAAATTTAACAGAAGCATATTTCATGATGTATTTATTGATGTACATTTATGATGTATTTTTTTACAAACTAATTGAAAATTGCAGAGCAATGTAATGGTAGAAGGCAGTATAGGGGAGTGTTTTTGGTAAAAAAAAAATATATATATATATTGTATAATGTATATGTATATATATATATATATATATATATATATATATATATNAAATTTAAAATTTACAAATGTGTGTGTAAATGAATGGTTTCAAAAAGTTAAATCGGAGAATTTCTTCGAGAAAATTTCTGATACACACATGCTAAATTATATTCACAAAAAACAAAAAAAATTAAATAAAAAAAGACAAACATACACAATTATTTCTAGTTGGTTCAAAGTACAAGAAGGTGTTGTATGTTAGATCCCAATGCATTTTACTTTCGATTATTGTACGTTTCTTCTTACATAGCACCCATTTTGAGTTCTTTTCTTTTAAATAGTTAGTTGTTTGTTTTTGGATGTTAATGCAATTTAAATTTAATTTTATCAGCCTGTGTAAGCTGAGAAAAACATAAATGCAATACTATTTAATATTTTATCAAATTATTATGGCTTATAAAAGAATCTTAATTGCGATAGATTAAGTCCCCATTTAAATATATTTGTGCAAACGGAACTTATTGTTCATATCTAGAACTGATCCAAGTTAGAGTATTGAAACTTGTTCAAGATACAATAAGCATTTTTTCAAGCTCATTAGGTCAAACAAAAGTATTTTTTTTTAAAAAATAATACTTTGTCTAACGTGTGATACTTATCCATTTCAGGTTTGCAATCAAATTTAAGTTTTACAAGGCTTTATTTTCAAATCGAAATGATTAAAAAGAATTAGTCATCAAGTATACAGAGAAAAAAAATCCAGTAAAATTAAAGCTCTGTATGGTAATGACCTTTCTGGTAAAACGACAAACATAATTCTTGTTAATTAAACTAAAATGTATTTAAACCATCCATTTGGTAATTTTTCGTTCATATAACGACAGTGTTTCTGAAATTCAGATTATCAAAATTATAGTTATTTTTACCATTTATTTAGTTAAAAGATATGAGACTGAAAAGTAAATTTAATCGAATAAATGGTTTTTATACCCTGCTCTAAGGTGTCGTGAAAAAATTACCGAATTCCACCATATTCACCAAATTTTATCACATATTAAAAAATCTTATTTTATGTAGCTGAGGATATTGTACATTAAAACATTGGTTCCAATGCACAACACTTTCTTTTTTCTGAAAATCCCAGGAGATTTTACGAAATAATATAAATTTGATGATAATTGTTGCATAATGAGCTAAATATTTCACACATAGGGAATTTAAGGGATTTTTATAGTCATCAAAATAGAAAAATTGCAATATTTCCCAGTCATGATTGGTATTAAGCATACTTGATATGTTATATATTATCCAATATTAAAAGGCATTTAATTCGTCAAAGATAGTTAAAAAAATTTTTTAATTAATTTAAAAAGAGAGAAATAAACTGAACATTTTACAACAAAAAATTTTTAAAATTTATTTCTATAAATGAGGTTTGCTTCATTATATATCAATAATACTTATTTAAATATTCAAGCAATCAAGCAATTATCTGCACAAAAATTCCATTTTAATGAGAATTTTTTTATGGAACTCACTCAATTTTAGGGAATTTTCTTAAATGTACAAAAACAAGCAGAATTTTAATTAAACCAGTTGACCGGAGAAACAGTAAAAACAGTCCCGGTAGTCTACTGGAAAATCTAGTAGAGTTGGCAGCTATATTCTACATATGTTGTCAACCTGCTATCTTATTAAATTAAGAAAAATAAAAAATAGATTTTATTTTCTAAATAATATTCGTTGCCGATAAATTTCATAAAATTTACCTCGTTATTCCAAATATATTATTGAAAAGTCATATATCATTATAGTCCGTTATAGTTGACTATTTTCTGTTAGAAATAATGTTTTATTTTATTCTTATTGATATTATGCATCTTTGTCAAATGCGTAGTCTTAACATGAAAAAAAAGAGAATGAAAATAATTCGAAAAAGCAAGCATAGAATTATTTTCTTTTCAAAGAATTATACTGATAAATTTTGATTCAAATAGGTTAGATAATAAAATACACGTCTTTAAAACATAAATGTCACTAAACAATAAAATTTTACGAAAAATATTGCCCCAAACACCGGACAGGAACAATGAAAATATGATACATATATTATAAACAGGAAGAAATTCGGTGAGTAAAGATTTTATTTGTTTTTGTATAGTATCTAGGAAATTTTGTAACCTATCAATTACTGAAGTCTAGCAGCGATCACAATGCATTTTATGATGTTAAACGCATTTAAAATGATATAGTTCCATAAAAAAAGATAAAACTATGATAAATAGATATTTTTTTCCTTTTTTACTACTATCGATAGAGGTACAAAATATAGGATAGCATAAATACAATAAAATTTTTGTTCTTAATATAGAGTAAGCAAAATTTTACAAAAAGACTGGAAACTAAAAGATAAATAAAGCCGTTTCTTAGAAAATGACATTATTCACAGATATTAACTAAAACTATTTCTTTCTTGTTAATAGGATACTAAATTGTAACTGCTATATGCTAAAAAAAATAAGAAAGCGAAAAATAATATTTTTATATATAAATAACTTGCAGGAAAGCCAAAAAAAAGCATCAAACTGAAATTAAATTAACAGTTTTAAACCATGAAAAATAAATAGTTTATTTTTTAAAATGAAAAAATTGTATAAGAAATTTTTGCTAAATCAAAGTATTTCTTCATTATTTTTCGACACTCGAAATATTTATATCGCAAATTTTCGCAGTATTAAAAATATTTATTTGATATTCATATATATATAATAATTTGTATTATACTGATAAATTTGCATAAACTTAATTTTCTCTCATTTTCTCTTTTCCATTATAATCCGTCAAAATAAGTCTTAAAAGTATTACTAATTTTTACAATTAATAACAAATGTGTATAAATGTATATAAGATATTTTAGCAGTATTAAAAAAATAAATATTTACATTTATTTAATATATGATATCCAAATAGGTGAATGCGCAAGAAAATCCAAAATGTTTTGCTGGTTTCTTAAAATTTGTGAAATAAAATTATCTGATACTCTATAAATATTTCATTTAAATTTTCCTACTAAAATAATTTATTTTCTAGTACTTATCATTTAGAAACAATGTCTGAAATAGATCTTAAGAAAGGTTGGTAAAAGAAGTAAAAATTCTGATGTGATCTTCGTAAAAAACCTTTATGATGTTACTTAAAGAAACATTGTTTTCAAAATAAATCACAATCTTGACACACAAAAAAATAAACAATGCAAATCTCAGAACACTTTCTTTTTTTAAAACAAAATGAAGTGTGTTCGTGCTAATGAATATTTATAATGAAAAACCACCTAAAGCAAAATGCTATTAACAAAAGATTTTTTTTATTAACAGTTTAACGCTAAACGTGTTTTTTTAGCAAAGAGATGCTCTGATGTTGATTTGATTTAAAGAAAGAAAAAAAACACTTTTCGTGACCTAGGACTTTGTATGCGTGTTAATAACCCAATTTTTTTCATTTCAAACGTTCGACACTTTCTATTTTTAAGCTATTTAACTCTATTATTATGAATACTTTGTTAAAGAAACACGTCGTTTATATTGTGTGGTCGTAAAATATTACAATATTTCCCGCTGTTATGGGGCATTGCTGCGTTTTAAAATAGAAAATGTTCGAATGCTTTTTTTCAAATTAGAAGAAAATATTCTAGTCACCTTAAAATAAAATTTTGTATTTCCTTGCTTATTTTTGTTATGATGTCTCGGAGGTTAAGTGCAATGAACTGTCTCTGTGAACGACTGGGGTCCAATCCTCAGTGGTGCCTTGAAGCCCAACATTTTCAAATCGAAGGGTTCCAGGTTGTCTGGTAAGTAAAGGCGGGTTATTTTCAATACTGGTTACATTACCACAGTCATCGTTACTCTTGAAATTAATGAGCCTTAACCCCAATGTTCCCTTAATCCAGTGTTTCCTAAACTTATGACTTTTGTGTACCCTTTCTAAATTTTTAGTAACGCTGAGTATCACTAATAAAAATAAATGAATGAATTTTTTACTATAAAAAATTGCACAAAAGTTAAAAATCACAACTGGCTGCTGACACCACTAATTATTAACTGGTAACTCTGCAAAAAATGGCCAATAGAAAAACACGTTATCGTAAATTTTCATGGCTAGCTTTGTTTTTAAATAAAAACTTTTGACATTTTCGTTTGTTGCAAGATATTTCGCATAAGAAAGCGTACTCCCGCTAAACTGTTCCCGTACCCCTGGGGGTACGCGTACCACACCTTGGGAAACACTGTTAATCCAATAAAAGGCTGATGAGCAGCGGTGGCACAGAGGATGAAGCGCTCACGGGTCATACCTGACCCAAAGTATCCTCAGTGTAAGACGGATCATGGGTTAGAGTCCTCTTTTAATCATACTAACCGTAAGAGATTTTAGTGTCTTTCCTCTCCATGTAACGTAAATGTGGGTTAGTTCCATGAAAAAAGTTCCTCAGGAAGGCAATTTTCCCCCAAAACTTTGTCTTCTGGATTGAGTGCAAAATTAAAGGCTACGGAACTGAAGACTGATAGTCGTAATCTTATATTTGGGTCGGCTGTTCAACGACGGTTATAAAAAAAAAGTAACGGGCTGTTACGGGGATGTTTTATTTATTTTAGGTTAACAATTCTGAAGAAAAAAACTCAATATTCCTTTTATATTTTTTCTAATTTAACTCAATGATGTACACAGTCATATTAAATATTTTTTTTAAAAATTGAACATTGATAAAATTTTAGTATAAATTCTTCTCAGCGTTACTAGCATTCTGATTAAGCAGATTCAAATAGTTTATTCTGTGTTTATTAATAGCATTTCAATTTTTTTAATGATTCTACATTCTTGGAAAATCGGTACAGTGTTGAATCATATGGTCGTAGATCGTTGAATCATATTGACTATAGGGTCTTAAATTGAACCTCTTCCTACTTAATTTAAACCTTGGCAACACGTCATCGAATTTAACAAGTATCATTTTGCAGGATAATATGCTTCAACCTAGCAACGTAATATACTAAAGCAACTGTGCACTAGGTCATTATTTCTGTTTTTATTGCCAGAATTATATTGCTTTTTTAATTAGAAATTCCATTAACATGCGGTAATTTTACGAGAATATTTTCCCCATGGCAGAATATTCTTACTTTAATTCGATTAAAATAAGAAATAAATTGAAAATTATATTTATTAAATACAACGCAGCTTTTATATATATTTTTACAAAAAAAAAAAAAAACGTTTTATTAACATGCATAAACAGACTGAAGCTGAAACCAGTTGAAAAAGAGCATTCTGGTCATAAAACATTACACTCCGCTCGATCTTGTCTTAGTCTATGGACGAATATATTTGTTAGTTACATTTTTAACAGATTTTTAGGTACTTTTTTTGATTAGCAAGGTGCAAGTGAAAAATCGACCAAAAATATAAACCCCCAGCCACCTTTTGTTTGCTTATTATTTAATTTATTCTTTAAGAACCTAAAAATGTAATAATATTAAAAAAATAAAAGAAATAGGTAAATTTTCCTGCTTTCGGCTAAAGTATCTATTTTTATAATCAACTTTCTACTTGTCTTTTAGAATTAAAGCAAATTTTTAAGGAATAAAATTAATTTAGATAGAACGTAAAAATAATTAATTTTTAAAATAGGAAAATTTATTATTCTAAAAAAATATATAAATTTTAAAGGCTAGTTTAAAATAAACATATTTACGACTAGGGTCTTATATTTTTATGCAAGATAAAATGTTTTGTTTAAAATGATAAATAATTTATTTTATAAAAAATTATCTTTACATTTCTTTAACTGCACAACAAATACTATAAAAATTAATCTATTCATGATATGGGAAAAAAACATCATTTTACTAAATATAACGTGATTTAGATGCTAAAAATAAAAACAAGGAAAAAGGGTTTCGGCAGCCATAAACATTAAATTAATTCATAATTCACATTAATTACTCAAAAAAATCCCATAATTCACTTTACATAAAGCAACATAATGAATGAAATATACCAATCTTTTCCGTTTTAGGCAACTTAATTGTTAAATCTATTTTTTATGATAAGTTGCGAAAAATGTGAAGATGTTTTTATGCAGCATTCCATTTTGATTTCCTTTATTGAAGAAAAATAACATTGATTAATTACTGATGCATATCATCCAAAAAGGATTTCCGACTAGGCAGCATAAGAATTGTCATTTAAATAAAAAAAAACGTCCAGTTTCCGCTATTCACACAGAAACATGTCGGAAAAGATACGCATCAATAAAAATATTCACACACGAGACTTAGAGATTAAATTAAGCTGAAAGTAATCTTGACATTCTCGTTTGAATTTTTTTCTTCTTAATTATGATAGAAAATGCAAAATCCCCCAAAATATTATTACAACTATTTTTGAAATATAAAGTTCGATTTGCAATGGTCACTAAAGACAAAAAAAAATTATAATGGTCACCTTTAATATTAATCCATCGTAATAAAATGAAGAGTTTGTCTATCTGTGTTTCTTTCTTATAACTCCAGAACTGTTTTCGTTACAATAAAAAACCCAGATCAAATAACTGTATAAAATACCGGAACTTTGGATGCATCACCCGTAAAATTCATTTTTACTATAAAATATTATACCGTAAATTTTACAGAAATATATTATTTATTTAGAGTGATTAAGTGATTTTACGGCGAGTGCCTGTGTTTTTCACCATAATTTGATCCGGACCTTATAACAGTGTAGCGTTTCAAAATTTGGCCGATGGATGATTGTTGTTGTAGTTCATTTACGTCGCACTAGAGCTGCACAATGGGTTATTAGCGACGGTCTGGGAAACATCTCTATGGATGATCCGAGGACATGCCATGACAATTTTGATCCTCTGCAGAGGGGATGGCACCCCCACTTCGGTAGCCCAACGACCTGCACGAGAAGTTGAGCACTTTACNAATGGGCTATTGGCGACGGTCTGGGAAACATCCCTATGGATGATCCGAGGACACGCCATGACAATTTTGATCCTCTGCAGAGGGGATGGCACCTTCGGTAGCCCAACGACCTGCACGAGAAGTCGAACACTTTACGGTAGCACAGTTTAACGAGGACCGATACCGCACACCCTCGGTCCCTACGCAGACTGATCCAAGTGGTCACCCACCCGCACACTGACCGCAGCCGGTAATGTGACCGATGGATGAAAGGGGCAGTTTTTAGATGCCGATCTTAAAAATCGTTCAGAAGTTTCGATTAGATAGTTCTGGGTTACGCTTGAAATTTTCAGAACTATCTAATTTTTTCAACTAAACTATATATGATTCAGTTTTATAAATTATTTTATAGATAAAATCAGTAATATTTTCCAAGTTATAGTTCACGTTGACCGAAAAAGGAGTTTCTCGCACGCTCCTTATAGTTTAATTATTTTTCATTTAAGTATCAATTATAAACATGATCTTTGTACTATAGATGGATTATATCACTAAATTAGTATTTCTGAAATTATCTTAAATCAAGGGCTCATTTTGCTTTTATGAAACTAAATAATTTGAAATCAATGGAAATTGAAATAAAAAAATTAACTACGCACTGAAAAGCAAAATTAATGGAGAAAAAACACTAATTCATTTTGGAGAAACGTAAAAAATCGCCATATGACACCAATGATGCCTCATTAATTTTGGTTGTAGGTAGTAATTGAAATTAAAAAAAAGCTTTGGACAAAAAGCAAAATTAATGGTAAAATGGCGCTAATTAATTTAAGAATGCTAGAAAAATTCGTCTTACTATTATTATACCCAATGATAATTAATTTTGGTAGTAAATTTTTGAATGATAAAAGAACAATGAAATATGAAAAAAATGGATAAATATGACAACCGTAGCTGACGTCTACAGGGGGTACCAGCTCCGGAAGTCATAAAAGCAATTTTCTTAAATCAAGGGCTCATTTTGTTTTTATGAAACTAAATAATTTGAAGTCAATGGAATTTGAAATAAAAAAATAAACAACTTACTTAAAAGCAAAATTAATGGAGAAAAAACACTAATTCATTTCGGAGAAACGTAAAATTCGCCATATGACACCAATGATGCCTCATTAGTTTTGGTTGAAGGTACTAATTGAAATTTAAAAAAAAACCTTGGACAAAAAGCAAAATTAATGGTAAATAGGTGCTAATTAACTTAAGAATAGTAGAAAAAATCGTCTTACTATTATTATAGCCAATAAAAAAAAATTTGGTAATAATTTTTTGAATGATAGTTGGTTATTAATGGTAATTAGTTTTGATAGAAACTACTGGTGTTATGGTAATTGATGCAGTTAAGAAAATACTAGTATAGGTACAAAATATTATATGAGCGCAATTCTTTCTTATTAAAAAAAGCACCAATACTGTGCAGTTTTAGTATGAATATTGTGCAAAGATGCTTGTTTCAATTCCTCGAAAAAAATAAGTACCCAAAAAAATTGTTTGATTGTGGCAAATTCTGACTATTATGAATTCGTCTGGAGCAACAGTATCAAGACAAATGATACTGTATACAGTTAATTTTCATTTTGTTGAGATGAGCTACTAAAAACATGTTTTCCTTAATGGAGGATGCGCGAAAAAATAATAAATTTAAGAAACCATTGAATCATTTTAGCTGAGTACTTGTATCGAAAAGTATGTTTTTCAGTTTAATGCATAATTGTTTATAAATAACGCTTTGGTGATTATTTACGGTTTTCCCACCACGTACGAAATACGAGTACTCAATTAGTAAATAAATAAATAAAAATTTATTCCTTTTGAAAGAGTGTAGTTTGTAATAGACTTAAAGTTTCCCTTTGGGGGGGGGTTCGAGAATGAAAATTTTAATTTTTATTAAATGCCTAAATATAAAACATGCTTAATATAATTTTAATATAAAGAAATAGTACAGTAAGAAACATTATGCATAAAGTTTAGGCATTCCAAAACCTACACGAAAACCTTAAACTAACATGCAATCTACATAATAATCTAAAGATTGGATTCAATGATCAAAAAATGTAACCGTTAACTTAATAGTAAATTAGCTCTCCCATATAATATTAGTTTTTCCAACTAATTTTTTTTTCATGTGATTCTATTTTAATAAATATTTCTGAATTTTTACTGATGCTCTTGCTCTTCGGGGTCATAACCAAATATCTAGAAATAATAATACTTACTTAAAAGCTTCATTAATAACAGCTCAAAAAAATTTAAACGAAAAAAAACTGATTGGTTAATAAGACAATTATTCTTTCAGAAACTACAAAAATTAAAATATGCTTGTTTATCTTAAATCCAGGATGTTCCAATTGAATCTTTTATTCATTTTTTTCTTGAATAAAGGTTTTTTTATTATTCTTTAATTTTTACAGAAAAAACTCATTTTCTCCATTTTTTCTTTTTAAGATTTTGCACCATATAAAGGAAAGGTAATTTTTCATCGCGGTATTACAAAACCGGATAAGAAAAAATTTGCATATTTTTTATCATATAATTTTCATTTTTATAACGAAACCTAATACCTAACCGAGAAAATATTTTTTTTTATATCTTTTCGAGATATCTTGGTCCTTTTACTATTTTTTATTGCAATTAACCTTTTTTCATTCAAATGAACTCATTTCCCATTTTCAAATCGAAGAGACAACTGATTATATTAGCTTTGATATCTACATTTTAATGACATGCAGATGGCCGCTATTGTGCTTGTTATCACGTATGATCTCTCTATGTCGGTTACGTTAGATAAAAATAAATGCAATTTAAATAAGAAATAAAATTTAGGACAAAAATGAAGAAAATTAGTTTTAAGGCATCAGTTCTTGTCTGTAACATATGATCTAAATAACTATATTAGTTTCAAAACACGCAATTCTCATTTTTTTTTAAATGAAATAAAATGGCAAAAGAATTTCAAACAAATGAAAATTGTCGGTTTCATTTTTTAACTTATCAGTTATCTCTTAATATCAACTATTAGCTATTATGATTTATTACTTATGGATTCATTAGCCTTATGATATACAATAGAACGTAAATTTCCTGAATTAATGGGGACCGGAAGCTGATTTTGATAAGTGAAATGTCATTTTGTAATCTTTTTTCATCAATAAACTCAAAAAATTTGGGTTAAGCAAGATACCAAGTTTGAGTGAAATTGGTCGAATATTTTTTGTGTAATCGAAATTTAAAAAAATCTGATTTTTAAAATTTGATTTCTCGCAAACTGTTTGACCAAATTCAGTCAAACGTTATATTTTGCCAAGAAAAATTACATACTTTAAAAGATGTAATAAAATTGTATGCCTTACATTTCAAAAAGTTTTCGACTACCATTAAATAAAATAATTTAAAGAAAATATTTACTATAAGCTATTTTTGCATAGAATTATCATTAAACAAAATAATTTTTGATTGTGATTTCATTATTTTTTTAATTGTGTTTTTTTTTAAAGAATTTTTGAATTTTTCAATTCACTTAAGAAGTTCTCGAGATTTGGCGAAATACGGAAAAAAGTAAAATTAACATTAAGAGGTTCAAGCTTTGGACCATTCTCCTGACTTAACTTTTGCTGGGATCTTATTTCCTAGATTGCGGCTGTACCCCATATTTTGGGAGTCAAAATTCCGAATAAGTCGAGAAAAAGGTATGTTTATTCTGAGAAAGTACGTGTTTTGTGTCTGATTTTATAACTTAATATTCTCCACTAATTAATTAGCATATTTGAGATCAACTCCTCAAACCATCAAAATTAAGTCCTCGAATGTAAAAACCGATCATTAGATCTTAAGTTATTCAGGGTGGTTCATTTATCATTATTTTTTGTGCACCGTTTAAAGATATTTGAGATTGTTAATCAATAAATAATTAAAAATTAGCAAATTAACGCTAATGATTGCCATTTGCTACTTATATTCGCAATTTTTTTTTAATTTTGTTTCGTAAACGTTACGTATTGAATTTGCAGAAAGTTTCACATTTCGAATCGGTAAAGGTAACTGTTTTCATTTGTGTTTAGTTATTCCGTTTTTTTTAAATGTGGAATAATAAGATTCAAGACACAAATTGTAAATGTGCTTTGCAATGAATATAAGCAAATGTTTCAATCCACCGAATTTAGATTGGCTTTTGCTTGAATCAAAGATAGGGATAACAACTCTTCAGATATTTAAATTTAGAAATTTTATCTTTTTTTTTTAATTTGTTGCTAAAGATAAGAGTAAGCTTCACTCGCTAAAACGTAGTGGTGTAACATTAAGATATTGTATTGCACGTTTACTGTGACATTTAAATAACTCACTTGAGTTATTTAAATTTTCAATTTTGAAGAATTTTTTTAAGTACTTTTATTCTTCAATTTGTTGAGACATTAACATTTTATTAGAACTAGTTAAGCGAAACTACAATTAAGCAAAATTACGCAATTATTACGATTTTAAATGAAGTTCTTCGTATTTATCGACTAATGATAGTTCGGCTTTTAGAATTTTTTAAAAAAAAAACACTTTCGCGGTTGTTTTTAACTGACAGTTAGAAAGGTTCTGCCTTACTTTAATTTCACACTACCGGACCTATACTTCAGAAACTTCAATGCAAAGAACAGAAAAATAACTCTATTCCACAGCTTTTTGTAAACAAAAAAAGAAAGAAAAAGAACTCTAATTTGGACTAGTTAAGAGAGTCTTCAAGTGAAACTGTAATAATTCACGCAATGTCTTTTCATTGACTGTTGATGGAAAAGATAGATATCAGACATGCTTGGACAACCATGCGAGTTCCGATACTTTAAGGTTGTTCTTTCTACTTCGAGTTTATCATTAGTGATAACGGGTTCAAAAGCTTGAACATTTAGAGCAGCAAAAATAATTCGATGAAAAGATACAATACACGGTATTTACACGCAAATATGAAGAGAAATTCATTATAAATTTCGAAATTGTTTATTGCCGTAAAACAAGAAGATAGCAATAAATAAGTTTGAAAATTTGAAGTAAGAAAAACATCGTGTATCTATTGTTTGATTGCATCTATTACTTACTAATGTGATTATAAACTTTATTCGCTTCAAAAACAATTTAAATAGGAGATAACAGTCAAAATGTTTCAAGCACTCAAAAACAGACACCCATTTTCAAGACTTTACAGACGTGAATAAAAAGAAACAAAAGTGATTTGAAATATAAAACGTAAAATTACCAATGAAAAATGGAAAAATAAATGTGAGAAACAATGTGCATAAATGGATGATTTCTTCAATTCTTTTTTTCTTGAAGAAATCGTCAATCGCTGCACATTGTTGGAATCTTGGGTATAAATTTAATTTTAAAAATGCCAAAACTATTTATGATCTATATGGATGCTGATTCCCTTGTTGACGAAATTAGTTCTTAACCACCTCTAGAGCGTGGAAATGCATTTTACCCAGATTTGTCCCACTCGACCACTGCGGTTTTCCTATTTTTGCTTCTCCCCTTTATTTTTCCATTTTTCATTGCTAACTCTTCATTTTATACTTCAAATTACTTCTGTTTCATCAAAGAAGTCTTGAAAATGAACTCCTGTTTCTGAGAGCTTGAAACATGCCAACTGTTATTTCCTATTTACATGAAGCAAATGAAGTTTTTAATAATTTCTTACCACTTCAGTTTTTTCAGAATATTTATTTAATATATTAATTTCTCTATATTTTATAAAACGCTTTTACATATCTATGAGGTCACAAAACCGATCAAATTTATTTTCTTGCATTGGCAACTAGAAGCAAAACCTGAGCTGAAAGCTAGCCGGATAAGAGAAGTTGAAACCGAACAGTTCTTATAAGTTGACAAGCAAGCTATTTCACTTATACTTAATAATTTATGCTGGTTATAAAAAACTAAATTTTAGTTTTAATAACGCTAAATAGTTCACGCAACTTGTATAATTTACGCAGGAGATTGAGCCGTTTCAGAGAGATTTTCAAACAGAATCAATCTAGACTGCTGACTAAAAGATACTATTGATGTTTAAATATGTTCTGATTCATATTAACACAAAAGAACAGAAATGCGATGGGGTCTGGGCATGAAAGTTTTAAAAAAAAGCAGTTATTTTTTGGCCAACACTATTTAAATATAAGGTTACTTAAAAAAAAAATTTCAGAATTAAAAATATAATTAAAATGCACTAGAAAATGTTAATTACGTTTAATTGAAACATCTAATTCCTATATTAAATTTTAAGGAACTCGCTTACCTCTAAAAAATATTCTGTTTTCATCTAGTTGATCAAATCAAAAATTTTAGAAATAAGTTTCTACAGTAAGAATAAGTGTTCCATTATTTGTATTTCCTTCAAATAAATAAATTTATCATGATAATAGTGGTTTAATTATATACAATTTCAATAAAAATTAATTAATGTGATTTTAAGCAAAAGGAGTTTAAAATAAAAGCTAGTTTATCTTAAAATTTTCCTAATAAGTTTTGATAATTTTACTCGTTCAAGGCTCGAATTCAGTTACATATTGTTTCGAAAATAACAATCACAAATACCATCCTGTATTTGGTTATTTTTTTTTTTTTCGTTTTTAATGTGAAATAAAAATGATGATTTAATAAAGTATTTATTGATGTAAAAACTTCATTTGACAAGAATTTAAGCAACAGAATAATATCTTTTCCAATAAATAAATTTTAACGAATTTTCAAAGCTATGAAAAATAATGCACATAAAGAAATGTTTGTCTATTTAATTAATACGGCTTAATACGGCTGCCAATAAAATTAATGATAATAGATAAACAAGCTGTAAATAACTAGCACCATTAACTATAGTAGTTCTATTAGTATTAAGAGATAAAGGTAATTTATATTAAAAGAAATTATTTTTTTGTGCAAATCTTTATATTATTAATTAACTATGCGTACACAAGCTACTTTTGAAAAAGCTCTTAAATTAGAAAGTTAGTAAAAAGAAATAAAAATATTTTGAAAATATTTTGAAAGATTTTGCATTCAAAAATATTTTTAAAGACCTTTCTTATTGAACTCACGATTGTTTGAATTATTCAAAGAAACTGAAATAGGAAATAAAAATTTATTCAAATCATTATTTTTGTAAAACAAAATACCTTAACAGTATATTTTTGTAAGACAAATGAACAAAAATTATTTAAATATAGATAGTTTTAATCACGCTATTTTGTGCGTTATATAAAAATTAAGCATATTTTCTTAAAAATTGCTTGAAAAAATAAAAAAATTAACTAGTAAAGAGCCTAATCAATTATTATGGAACTATTTAAAAAAGTAATATATCATCTTACGCTTACGGGCAAATGTATACCAACAAAGTGTTTGACGTAGCCCACTCGAGGTTGTCGTTATTTAGTTTTAAAAAATACTTTTGATTAAAAAGATTTTAAATAAAAAAACTTTTACAGTTAAAGTTGATTAAGTATTATATGAATATCTGGTAGGAACTTGTTCATTTAAAATTTGGCTCAAAGAAATTGTGTTTAAACTAACTTAAAGTGAGGTTCGTTTTTAGTTATATACCTCTTCATGAATTATCCATCAATATTCTTATTAATCTTCACAAGTCCTAATATGGCACATAGTTACTATATTACTATAATTATTANTTTTACAGTTAAAGTTGATTAAGTATTATATGAATATCTGGTAGGAATTTGTTCATTTAAAATTTGGCTCAAAGAAATTGTGTTTAAACTAACTTAAAGTGAGGTTCGTTTTTAGTCATATACCTCTTCATGAATTATCTATCAATATTCTTATTAATCTTCACAAATCCTAATATGGCACATAATTACTATATTATTATAATTATTATTTATTATTATTATTTGTTATTATTTATTATTGTATAAAATTATTATTCATACATTTTGTACTATTCTTCGTAAAGCGTATACTATACATATGGTTCAAACAACTTATAGTTCAGTGCAAAAATAAATTTTTTTAAAAATACACACAACGCAATTTGAAATTTAAGTTTAAGAATAAATATTAACTTATTGTTTCACATAAAATAGCTTAAGCTAATGGAATTTTATTTTAATATATTTCACTTATATTTTGATATATTCAACTTATATTTTAATATATTTAACTTATATTTTAATGTATTTAACATATATTTAGATTTATTTAATTTATATTTTAACATAAATACATTAAAATGTAATTTAAATAACTTATATTTTAATGCATTTATAATAACTAATATCTCTGAAAAATAAGTTCAAGTTGAACCATATTATAGTGTAATTTAGTTTCAAAAAATGTATAAAGATATATTTAATATAATTTAGATAAAACATATTAATTAAAAAAAACAATTACTAATTAAGCGTTATAATGGAGGCATAACTGACGTAAATCTTATATGATATTTTTAATAATAATTTTATGCAGTCTTACCGTAAAATAAATATTTTGTAGGAAATCTGACACGAAATTAAAACTTATGGTGTTGACTTTTCACAGAGTTTCAGATCATTTCCCACAAAGCATTGTTGTTTTTCATGAAATAAGAAATGAAATGAAACTAACGATACAAAGGCGATTAAGGAAAAGTGATAGTGTGAATAAATAGTTAAAAGAATTTGCTAATTGGTTAACACATTAGTGCTTGAAGTTAATTAGGAAATAAAAATAATGAAAGAGAAATAAAAATGATGAAAAAAAGAAGAATAGAAAGAAACAAAAAGAATAAAAAGAAATAAAAATAATAAAAAGAAATGAGAAGAATAAAAAGAAATGAAAATAAATAAAAAGAATAAAAATAAATAAAAAGAATAAAAATAAATAAAAAGAATACAACGACAAATTTTGAAGAGTAAAAATACTACACACTTACAAATGAATTTCCTGAATTGAATCTACATTGTATTTTACTGAAGGAACTAAAACTTTTTACTTTAAAGTTTGTCTGCATTGATACAGAACTAATTAGTGACCACATTAAAAAAGTCATAATAAAGTCATTAAATAGAAAAAAAATAAGAGGTTTGGTTTAAAATTTCCAAACATTTTACATAACTAAATATAGACATTTTAGCTAGGTCTTTCGCCAAGGAAAATAAAAAAGCCTCAGTTTAAATGCTTTACACTAGAAGCAAAGCTATGAATTTTAACTGTATATGTCATCTAGATGTAAAAAAATATCTGGGCTTTGGAACAGATAAATAAAAATACGATTTATACAAGAAATCTTTTAAAATGAAGATTTTAAAAGTTAAAAAAAATGTAAATAACAATATTTTCTCACTTCTTCTTCAAAATATTTTTCACACGATGAAACTTTTAATGCAGAAATGAAAATCCTCAAAAGAAGAAGAAGAATAATAATATTTTTCACACAAGCTCATACTCATAATTAAAGAAATTTTCACGTATTGTTTTGAATCAATAATTATCCCAGTACTTAAAAAATCCTGCCTTAGGAATTTTGAAAGCGGTCACTTTTATACTGAAAAAATTATTTACAATAAAAAATTATTTACTATTTATTTATGAATTAATCACAACTTGGTATTTTTCGAACCAGTACGAAATCATCTTTAAAAAATTGCAAATCGACTATTCAGTAAAAGTATAATGTCGCAGTCAATAAATGTATTTCAGTAATATTTTTGAAAATGAAAGCTTTTAAACATGATTGAAGATCAAAAAGATAAAAAAAAAGAAAGAGAAAAAGCTAATATTTCACTCATCTGCAGAAAATTACAGTTAAAAAAAGTGTTTTCCAATCATTCTGAATGCATATCAATGAATATCGATGTCAATAAATATTCTTTTATACTTTAACATCCTTAAAATAAAAACTTTTAATATAATTGATGTTAAAAAAAAAGAGGAAGATAAAAAATTATTTTACTCATCGGGGCAAAATTAAGCATACTCTGAAAGGACGTATACTCTAATTATTCTCTTTGTGTAGCCATTAAAATTGTTGTTAATAATTATACTTTAATAAAACTGCAATAATATTTCTGAAAACAAAAACTTTTACCAAAATTGAAGATTCAAAAAATGACGAAGAAGAAGAAAAGAATATTTTTCTCACGTGCAAAAAATTGAAAAAAAATTTGCATTCCAATACTTAAAAAAAATGTGCATTGTAACAATTATGTATGTTTATCAATTAGGTTCTATTAGTAATTATATTTTAATGAAAGTATAATTATATTTTAGAAAACGAAAACTTTCAAACATGATTGAAGATCTAAAAAAATAAAGAGGAATATTTCTACGGAAAATCACAATTAAGAAATATGCATTTCAATTATACTGTACCTATTAATATCTTAGTCATTAATTTTATTTTAATAAAACTGCAATAATATGTTTGAAAACGAAATTTGGATCCAAAAAATAAGAAATGGAGGAGGAGGAAAAAAATATTTTACTCATCAGCACAAAATCACGAATTATGAAATTATGTTCCAACTATTTTGTATGATTTAATAGCGAGATCAATAATTATAATTTAATAAATTAAGTTCTAAATAATTGAAAATCTGAAAAAATAAGGAAAAATAGTTTACGCACACGTATAAACACACAATTAAAAAAATGTATTTCAATTATACTGTACCTATTAATGTCTCAGTTAATAACTATTTTTTAATAAAACAGTAAAAATATTTTTGAAAACTAATTTTTCAACATAATTGAAGATCTTGAAAATAAAATAAGACGAGGAAAAGAATTCTTTCTCATCTCTAAAAAACAATAATTTTTGAAAACAATATATTCCAATTATTCTGTATCAATATAACTACAACTATATTTTTGAAAACAAAAATTTCAAACATAATTGAAAATTTCAAAAAAATTTGAAGAAGAACATTTTACCCATCAGCACTAAACCACATTTTTAAAAAGTGCATATCAATTACTATGTATCAATTAACATTGCTGTCAATGATTAATTTTTAATAAAACTGCAATAATATTTTCGAAAACAAAACTTTTTAAAATAAATAAAGATCTAGAAAACAAATGAAGAGGAGAAGGAAAAGAATATTTTACATTAAATAAGGGGAAGAGGGGGACAAAAAGAATATTCTATTCATCTGCGCAAAATCATAATTTAAAAAAAAATAGATTCGAATTATTCTGCAACAATATCGCTGTCAGCAATTATACTTTAATAAAGCTAAAATCATATTTTGGAAAACAAAACGTTTTAAAGTAATTGAAAATTTGAAAAAAAGACGAGAAAAACCGAACAATATTTTACGCATCCTTTCAAAATCACAATAAAAAAATGCCCTTAATTTATTATGTATCAATTAATATCTCAGTCCATAATTATTTTTTAATATAATTGCAATAATAAAAATTAAAATTTTTAGCCCAATTGAAGATCTAAAAAATAAAATTAGAGGAGGAGGAAAAGAATATTTCACTCATCTCCTAAAATCATAACTAAAAAATATATTCTAATTATTCCGTATTAATATCAGTGTCAATGATTATATTTTAATAACACTTCAAATATATTATTGAAAAGGAAATTTTTTTTAACCTAATTGAAGATCTAAGAATAGAAAATTAAAAGAATATTTTATGCATCCTCACGAAATCTTAATTAAAAAAATTTATTTCAATTATTTTGTATCGATTAATATCTTAAATAATAATAATATTTAATGAAACTGCAATAATAATTTTGAAAACGAAATTCTTAGCATAATTGAAGATCCAGAAAATAAAATAAGAAAAAGAGGAGGGGAAAGAAGAATATTTTATTATCTGTGCAAAATCATTACTTGAAAAAATTATATTCCAATTATTCGGCATCAATATCGCGGTAAACAATTATACTTCAATAACACTGTAATTATATTATTGAAACTAAAAAGTTCTAAAGCAACTAAAGACCTAAGAATAAAAAAAGAGAAAGAATATTTTATGCATTCGTACGAAATCACGATTAAAATAATTCTTTTCAATTATTCTGTATCTATTAATATCTTAGTCAATAATTATGTTTTAATGAAACTGCAATAATCAAGGCAAATCATAGCAAAAAGCAAAGTAATTAAAAACGAAATTCCTAAGATAATTGAAGATCTAGAAAATAAAATAAAAAGAGGAGGAAGAAAATAAGAATATTTATTCATCTGCGCAAAATCATAATTTATAAAAAATATATTCCAACTATTCTGCAACAATATCGCTGTCAACAATTATAATTTTATAAAACTACTATTATTAATTATAAAACTATTATTGAAAACAAAAAGTTTTAGCGTAATTGAAGATCTAAAGAATAAAAAAAGAAAAGAATATTTTACGCATCCGCACGAAATCACGATTAAAATAATTCATTTCAATTATTTTGTATCTATTAATATCTTAGTCAATAATTATATTTTAATGAAACTGCAATAATCAAGGCAAAAAGCAAGGTAATTGAAAACGAAATTTCTAACATAATTGAAGATTTGGAAAATAAAGTAAAAAGACGAAAAAAATAAGAATATTTTATTCATCTGCGCAAAATCATAATTTAAAAAAAAATATATTCCAACTATTCTGCAACAATATCGCTGTCAAAAATTACAATTTTATAAAACTACTATTATATTATTACAAACGAAAAGTTTTATCGTAATTGAAGATCAAAAGAATAAAAAAAAAGGAACGAACACTATAATTATATTATTGAAACTAAAAAGTTTTAAAGTAACTAGAGATCTGAGAATAAAAAAAGGAACGGAATATTTTATGCATCTGCACGAAATCACGATTTAAATAATTCATTTCAATTATTCTGTATCTATTAATATCTTAGTCAATAATTATATTTTAATGAAACTGTTATAATCAGGGCAAATTAATGCAAAAAGCAAGGTAATTGAAAACGAAATTTCTAACATAATTGAAGATCTGGAAAATAAAGTAAAAAGAGGAAAAAAATAAGAATATTTTATTCATCTGCGCAAAATCATAATTTAAAAAAAATATATTCCAACTATTCTGCAACAATATCGCTGTCAACAATTATAATTTTATAAAACTACTATTATATTATTAATAACGAAAAGTCTTATCGTAATTGAAGATCAAAAGAATAAAAAAAAAAGGAAAGAACACTATAATTATATTATTGAAACTAAAAAGTTTTAAAGTAACTAGAGATCTAAGAATAAAAAAAGGAACGGAATATTTTATGCATCCGCACGAAATCACGATTTAAATAATTCATTTCAATTATTCTGTATCTATTAATATCTTAGTCAATAATTATATTTCAATGAAACTGTTATAATCAGGGCAAATTAATGCAAAAAGCAAGGTGATTGAAAACGAAATTCCTAACATATTTAAAGATCTAGAAAATAAAATAAGAAGGGGAGAAAGAAAAAAAGAATATTTCATTCATCTGCGCAAAATCATAATTTAAAGAAAATATATTCCAACTATTCTGCAACAATATCGCTGTCAACAATTATAATTTTATAAAACTACTATTATATTATTGAAAACAAAAAGTTTTATCGTAATTGAAGATCTAAAGAATAAAAAAAGAAAAGAATATTTTACGCATCCGCACTAAACACGATTAAAATAATTCATTTCAATTATTTTGTATCTATTAATATCTTAGTCAATAATTATATTTTAATGAAACTGCAGTAATCAAGGCAAAAAGCAAGGTAATTGAAAACGAAATTTCTAACATAATTGAAGATCTGGAAAATAAAGTAAAAAGAGGAAGAAAATAAGAATATTTTATTCATCTGCGCAAAATCATAATTTAAAAAAAATATATTTCAACTATTCTGCAACAATATCGCTGTCAACAATTATAATTTTATAAAACTACTATTATATTATTGAAAACAAAAAGTTTTATCGTAATTGAAGATCTAAAGAATAAAAAAAGGAAAAGAATATTTTACTCACTCGCGCAAAATCACTGTTATAAAAAGTGTATTCCAACTGTTAAAATTTGTTTGACAGGAGTGCGTTCTCATCCGTTCATCTCTAGACCAGTTATGTCAGGAGAAATGAAAAAATTCGAACGAAGCTTTTGACAACACATGCGGTGTTTGGGTTGCCATTTTCCTCTTGTTGTTCCACTGACAGGTTTATTTTTTTTCTTCTAAAATGATGAGTTCATTTTTTATTCCTCCACATGCTTCTTAAATTTATGACAGCGTTGACTACGCGTGCTGAAGATATCTATGATATAAAAACTGTACTTCTGTGTGTTAATTTTTTAATGCCGTGATATTTTGGAACGCATGAAATGGAGAGGGTTTTTTTTGAGGAAATACAAATTAAACTGCCTTCAGTACGTTTGATGAGGATGATGACCCTCAGATCATCCTTGTTGTCGTTTGCTATTTTGAAATTAAACTCTAATTTTTTTTTAATGCCATCATTTATTGATAATTTTATTGTCCGTGCACAGAGTGTAAATGACTAGATTTATTTATTTAGCATTTTTTTTTAGATATGTTTCGGTGTATTTTTATTTATAGTTTTCAACGTATAAATAGTATTCACATAAAACTAAATGTGTGTCAAATAAAATTAAAAATCATAACTGGACTTGAATTTGAGTTTTTTATTACCTTGAGGTTTGCAAGAAAGAATCCAATATTGTACACAAATCGGGCTCCAATCTCTGATCCCTATCGTGATTCTCTAAAATTGCAACAACTTCTAAACGTTTGATAACACTTTCACGCATTTTATATTTTTAGCTTCGATAACGACCATTTGTCTTTAAAATTAACTCAAAATCAGCATCAGCATTGACTATATATATATATATA
>NC_092211.1:23982188-23988343 GCF_043381705.1 Parasteatoda tepidariorum | reverse complement strand
GTTATATATATATTTATACGTTTCTGGTAAAAAAAAAGAATTTTGGTTAATAAAACCAGAATATGCGTTACTCAAACCATTTCACCGGAACTTTGTTAACCGTTTAAACCATTAATGTGTTAATTTTTTCCATTCACACATTAATGGTTTATCGGAAAACAAGAAGTTAGAAAAAAAAATTCAATAGTACAAAATACAAAACGGAAAATCATAGAGAAAGTAAATTTAATGGAATACATTGCGTTTACGTATCAAATTTTATCAATATTTATGTATAGTAATAATTGTTTTTATGGATAAGGTATCATGGTAAAATTGCCAGATCTCACCTAATTTAAAAATTTCATCACATGTTATTAATCTATATTTTATTGTTAATTTTACCGAACTCGATCATTACCAAGGAGCTTCGGTAAAAATTATCTAGTCTTCCGGTATTCCCATAGTGCCTGAAACGCGTTAAATTTTGCAGTATTTAAGTAGGTTTGTCCACACTTTTTTCGGTGACAATATGACTTCTTTAAGAAAGCAAAATGTGTGCGAAAAAGTGAAATAAAAATTAAAAAATGCTACTTGTTTGAGATAGAGAAATGTACAAAAAGGAAAGAAAAAAATTCTGAGGACTAAACTTTCAATCGCTCTCCTGCCTAAATTAATTGGATCATATTTTCTAGATTGCAACTACCCCAAATATTTTTATTTATAATCCATCAAAATAAATGTATGTTTATTCAGAGAAAGTTTTGCTTATATGTGTTTGAGACTAACTTTGTAACCTAGAATAAAGTCTGCACTTACTAAGATTAGGTCCTTGAACCATTAAGATTGAAAACTAGTATCCGAAATGATGTAACATTGCTTGAGAATCCGATAATTAGATCAAAAGTTATTCAGGGAATTTGCACCCTCATAAACTTATTGCTCACTTTGTGATATTTGTTTGTTAATTTTATACTGGAGACTACTAAAAATATTTCTTTTTTGTTTAATAAGGATTATGTCATGCATTTTTTCTTGATTAATAAGAAAAATGATTTGATATTGTGATGTTTCAGACCCTTAACCTATTGAGTTTTAGTACATGATAATCCAATTATTAGGTTAAGAGTTATTCAGGGTGTTCGCCTATTTTTAACTCAATATAATATCTTTTGTTAATTTCATTCGGAAAACAACTAAAAATATCTGGTTTTTTGTTCATTCAAGATCATGTCCTTGAACTGGAATAAACAATGCGAGTAATTTGATATTGTTATTTTACCGACCAGTATAGCTACTTACACTGCTTTACAATTGCTAAGAAACAACTGATTTATGCAAAGTAGCGTTCCCGACAGCCCACCAATAACCTTAAAAAAATGAAGTGTAGAGGGCGTTGTAGAGCATGTCCCCTTATCTGCATAAGGGCATTGTATACAAGCTCTTCATTCATTTACTTTCCAATTAATAGTAAAATCCAAAAATCCTAACAGAGCCCTCAGTAAACTGCAAGAAAAGATACAGGTCATAGAAAAGTGGCGCCTGGAGTAGAAATTTCAAGTAAACGGCCAAAAATCATAACTTCTAATCATCCGATATAAAAAAGGAAGAAAATACTACCACAAAACAAGTTAATTATATTCAGTGAAATGATACCAATAACTGATAAAGGCAAATACCTAGGACTCATCCTTTATATCAAATTCAACTAGAACGATCACATCAAAAGTATAAGCAGCAAAGCACAAGCAGCAAACTCTATCAATCCAACATGGCACTAAAACTCAAAAGATTGCTCTATTTATCCATTATCCGCCCCATCCTTACACATGTCTCGCCAGTCTTGACAAATATAACATAAATTCAGATAAATAAATTAATAGTCAACCAGAATAAACCAGATGGCTCGTAAGAAATGACGCAATACATCATGACCTCAAAATAGATGCAATAGACAAAACATACAGATAAATTAAGTATCAAATTATATAAAAAAAACCACTACCTCTTGCTCTGCAGCAAATTTCAGTGAGATATTCTATATATTCTTAATTTTTGGTATAATTTTAGTACAATTTATAAAACTTGTAAAAAGTTCCACTGTTATCATTAGTCATTAAAACAGCCTATAAACACAAGGCAATAACATTTCTTTTTTGCACCAGCACTTGAGTTCACTTTTACTTCAGTTCAGAATTTAAATATTACGATTTTTCCAAATTTCCTGGAAAATTTCAACAAAATTCTTTGTGCGGAATACTGTTTTCTGCGGAAACATTTAATCGTTTAAACATGTCTATTGTTTGACACTTAGCAGAAAATATTTTTAGGACAAAATATTTAGCAAATGTTGGAGTTAGTAGGAATTTTCTTATATCGTTAAATGAATTTTCAGTGTAAGGTTCATAAATTATGGTTCATTTATATGGTGTAGGACAATAGAAATATAGTTATTGTTTCTTCAAACTTTAATTATACTAGTACAAAAATTAGAGTGCAATATAGTTTGTGAGTTGTCATTTTAGCAACATATTCCAGAAAGTGTAACAATAAGAGCATAAAAAGAAGGAGGTACAGTGTCATTTCAAGAGTTGGCGATGTTGAGTTGTATTGCTTCGTGCTGTGAGCTTAGCTTCCATTTGGCTTACAATTCGATGCAAAAAGGCTCCCTACCTAGGGATAATGCTTTTTTCTTAACTTACTACAGAGTATAGCCGTAGAAAGCTTTCTGCTTTAGTTAACAAGTCAAATTTCCCTTTCATTTACATAACTGACCTAAAATAATTGTGAGGCTATAACTTTATGGTACTCTATATTACTACGAATCACACATCAGAAACAAATTAAATTGGGACATTTGAAAATATTTACTCATTATTTATAGGTACCTATATTCTTGTTTGAATAAACAATTCTAGTAGTTCTAATTTTTAACAATTTTCGACCTTGGCAAGTATTTTTCTAAAAAAGAATCATTCTAAAAAAGATTCTGTTAAACTTGCGGAAAAAAACTGTCCGCTGGAGTGCCTGAATAAAACCATTTATTTTACAAAACATTCTGCTATTTTAAATCAGGCGCCTGTTTCTTTAGAAGATAAGTGCAAGCAAATGATGTTATTTTAAGTTATTCGACAAGTTTCTAAAAATTTTTTGAAAATACTAATATAAAATTTTTAAAAACTAGTTTATTTTATTATATGTAAAAATTTATAAAACTAGTAAAAAATATACTATTATAAATTTTTTTATAAATGCTCATTTTTGGGGAAATTTTAGGCTTTTTTTTTGCATATACGCTCTGCAAAAAAAATTTCTTTTGTCTAAAACAAAAAAACCCTCTGAGGATTTTATTTAGATGACTATCAACTATGTTTTCGCTGTTTCGTATAACTCTTCGCTAAAAAACATACATAAAAAATGAAATTCTGCATTTTTCTCTTAGTTCGTTGCTGAAAACATGTGTGCTATAATCATAAACACTGCTGAAAAATTGTAAGCAATTATCTTAAAAACAACATAATAAATTATGTTTTAGGTGGTGTAAAATGCAACAAAAAAAACTGTTTTTGAGCTAAACACAATTAAAGACTTAAAATTAGTAGTCTATCCACTGTTAGCACCTTGCGCAAAAACTGCTATAATTTATAAATAATTGGAGAACAAACAAAAGTAAATTATTTTTAGATAGGGATTACAGGGTTTAGATTACAGGGATTCTAAATTTATAATAAACTCAACTTCGAAAATTTTTTACAAAATCATATTTTTGTTCTAGTCATTTACCTTAATATAAACTACATGTGATGAGTTCAAGCCGAGAGCAGCATTCAAAAAAATCAGTCGATGCTGGCATTCGAATATGGGTAATCTCATTAGGAGTCGAGCAATCTCAGTTCTCTGAGCTACCTCAGTACCATATATGGCAGTACTTTTACTTTCGTTACTTGTACCGCCGGTACAAGTAAAAAGTACGTACTTTTACTTGTACTTCGTTACTTTTTAAATTTAGTACTTTTACTTGTACTTTCGTTACTTTTTTAGGGAAAAAGTACAAGTATTTGTAACGGAAATATCGAATGAAATCGTTACTTTTTTCTAAAACTCGGTAAGCTTTCTAAAAAAAAAATTAAATAAAAAAAAATACTTATGTTTTTTTAATTTATAAAATTATTGTGCAATATATATGCATTCACAGCTAACTTCGTGTTTAAATACCTTCTGTTTCAACTTATACTGCACATTCAATTATTTTTTAGTAGCTCAAATATCACAAAGCTATCTGGAACCCCGTGTTTGCTTTGTTTATGTTTGTGCTTTTAAAAAGCGTTTCTAAAGAGCAAAACAATTTTAAATCAATGGTAATTTTAGTAAATAAAAATAATAAACTAAAAATTAAAATTATTATATAAAATTTCTTTTTCGTGCAAATCCATAAAAAGTTTGATATTAAAATTATGTTTGATTTTAAAATTATATTATACGATTACATTATAAAATTAGAATATAATATTCTTCCGAATTTAAAAATAAATTAATATCCATAACTTTCAAAATTAAAAAATAATTAAATAAATAACAACAATTTTGCTAAAAACATTAAAGAACATAAGAATATTATTTAATTAAATTTTAGGTTACTTTGAATTTTCGATTTCNTGCTTGATAATTTATATAACATAACTACACATAACCTGTCAATTTCTTTTGCAATAATGTTGTACAGTTGCTGTTTGTATAGACAAATAAAAATGAATTTTATTGTCTTATTTTTTTCTATCTACTTATCTACATCACTATAGAAAACAGTTTTTTGACAAAATGGCTATTAGGGCCTCAAAGTAGTTTCAGCCCAGGGCCCCACAAATTCACGATCCGCCCATAGTCGAGCAGTCTCTGTTCTCTGAGCTACCTCAGTACTAGTACTGCAATAGGAAGAAACATTTTTAAGTGGTTTTATCTTAAAAGTCTTATACTTATTGAAATAATATTTAAGCGTAAAAACGTTTAAAAGTATAGTGGCCAACCCATATGAAAATATTGGGCAACTTAAATTACCAAAAAAGTATATTTGCAGAAATGTAATAATCATGTAGTGCATCAATTTGACAATAAAATTGAATCGTAGTCTTATTTAAGCGATGTTCAAAACTATTAAAAATTACTTAAAATTAGGAGCAAGTATAGAAAACATTTTAAAATGATTTGAAAAGCGGTGGAGTTATAGATCAATAAACTACATGGCGAAAACAAGAATTTGAGTTGACAGTTTTTACCCGTTTATAATAAGGATGATAAACAGAGGAAAACCATTTTGTCAACAAATCAGCTTTAAACCGTAAAATATACAACTATAAAAAGAAAGGGGATTTTTTACAGAGTAGTTAATTTCCATTTTTAATTGAAATAATCAACATATCTTTTGTAAAAGTAGCTTTTCGACATAAAATATTTCCTCCTATCAGCCTGATTGCCTGTTACCGAATTCAACATTTCTTTACAGGAAATTAAAAATAAACACATTTTTGTTTAGTTCAAAAGTTTAAACACGCTTTTGCACTTTTCCCAATAAATTTATTTTCTTAACACAAGTGATTTAAATCTTTTTTTGTAACATTAAATAAACATCTTAACGAAATCCAAGGCTTAACTTGTTCAAGCTTATTTTTTAAATTTTGTCCCCGAGAAAGCTGTAAGCGAAGATGTTGCTCTTTGGAATTAAACATGCGTCCTATAGGCAACCATGCGTGTGGCGGAAAATTACTTTGGCGGTAGGGTTTCGAAAAGTTCTTGAATTTTTGTTTCGAAATTACATCGATCTCCAGTAAGCAATGGATGTAAATGCTATGTAAGTTAACGTTTTTCCATAATATTTCGACCATAATTCTATAATAAATTATCAATCAATCAATCTTTTTTTGGGAAAGTAGATTAAAGAAGATTTGGTAGAAGAGGCTGTTTAACAAGTGATTCATGATGACAAGGAAAATAGCTTAGTGTTTGATCAGAAAGAAAAAAAGATAGAAAAAACAACATAAAAATATTGCTGGTGGAGGCGGAGTTGGCGTAGAATGGTTAAAAAAAAAACAATTTTCAAAAAATTCATTTCTGTTTATATATATGGTTATATATATATATATATATATTTACACTACCGGTCAAAAGTTTGCGAAAATTTT
>NC_092211.1:23968641-23982146 GCF_043381705.1 Parasteatoda tepidariorum | reverse complement strand
TATATATATATATATATATATATGTATGTATATATATATATAGTGAACTCTCACTTACGCACCGGTGTAAGGAGCTAATCGAAAAATGCACATAAGTGAAAAACTTCAAAATTCTAGAACGCATCCTAAATTGCAGTGAGAATATGAATAAATAGAATATGAATAATGAAACATTTTAATATTTATACTGTTATTTACTATAATTATACAAAGAAAAAATTTAACTTACCTAATGATAATTTATTTTCTTACAAAACAATCCTTAATACATGTATTATGTCTGTATTTGTTTTAACGACGTATTTCAAAAACATTTTTTTCCAGTTCATATAAATGGAATAAGCAGAATTAAAGCAGAATTCAAAGCAGAATTAAATTGTAAATAGTAACTAATAGTGTCTAATAATAGTGTCTAAAGCTTCTAATACTGCTGTGTGATTTGTAGGAACTTGATCATCCTCGTCAGTATCATCCTCCACGCTCTCATCATCCATTTCATTAGTGTTGTCATCAATGTCTCTTTATTCCGCTGTTATTAGATAATCCATCAAAGACAATAAATTCATTAAAAGAAACAAGTCCATTAGATACAACTTTCCATTCGTTATCACTAAGATCGATCCCAATCTTCTTTAATTTCGTTAATTTGATCCATAAATTCATTTTCCTCTGAAAATAGAAATCCAGTTTTTTTGAAGCAATTCCTTATGCTGGATTGTACAATGCATATCCATGCAGCACATACTATATTCATACCATCAAGAATTGAAATCGTTACATCGGCTGCTGCTGATTTGCTGATTTGCCTTTAAAAGTGCATTACTGAATGTTTTTCTGTAATGCACTTTTAAAGGAACGGATAATGCCTAAATTCAAAGGCTGTAACTTGCTCGTGCAGTGTGCAGGAAAAAACACTACTTCGATATGTTCAAAAGTTGGCAAGTCTCGTGTATGGGCTGGACATTGATCCATGAAAAGGAGGACTTTTCTTTTTCCATTTTTTTTTCACAAATGAATAAAGAAAAGGTAAAAAAATTTTGAAGTCATCCATGCTGCTCTATTGCTTGAGTACTCACAGGGAAATCGCTTTATTTTTTTAAAACAGCGAAACTTTTCCGACTTGCCAATAATAGAAGGGGAGTGTTTTTCTGATCCATCTGCATTACAACATAATGAAATGGTTAATCGTTCTTTACTGTTTCTTTCACTGAAGCAGGGTTCCCCCTTAAATGCCAATGTTTTCTCAGGCATCATCCTGAAAAACAAACCAATTTCATCACAATTTAAAAATGTTCTTCAGTTTGTATCCTTTAATTAAAGGTTTTTAAATCTTCTTACCATTCCTCTACAGTCTTTTCGTCAAAGCTTGCACTTTCACTGATATGGTACGAGTTTCTAGACCAAGTCGGATCTTGAATTTCTCCACCTATTCATGTGAAGCTGAAAAATTTCAATTTTCAAAGTTTCTGCGAGATGAACTGCTTTTTGCCTAAGTAATTCTATAATAACCGGAATGTTAGAAACACGAGCTTCTTTAAACCATTGTAATTAAACACTTTCCAGTTCTTGAAACTTGCCACCTTGAATACGATTTTTCTTTGAGGATTTAATTACACATTTTCGTTGAACAGCAACAATTGCATCCTTTTTTTGAATCCCTTTTAAAGTTGATTCAGGAATTTTAAAATGATCAGCCAAAGCTTTTTTAGCCGTTGAGGGATTTTCTTTTAATCTCTTAATGACATCAGCTTTAAAAGATAAGCTCAATTTCTTTATCTTTGCCATTTCGTTACGAGGCAAATCTTAAATAAACAAGTTTAAGTTAGATATAAATGAACAGTTCTTCACAAAAAATTTGAGTTTTATGGGAGGGGGTGAAGACATGATAAGTTTCTAAGGAAAGTACTTGATGTCATAATAAGCTGCACAATAAGTTGCTTGATTACTACTGTCACTAAGCAGACCACCTCCTTTTACTTACTCAAGATGTCCATCCGACAGCAAGTAAGTGATCACAGTCTCTTTTATCTTTCGTATTCCTGGTGTCTTTTTTTCTAGAAAACCGCATGGGATTAAAACTAACCTCTGGGCAAGAGAAATGGTCATTTTCTTAAAGATGAATGGGCTTTCATTGTTGTTGGTGTAATAGATAAGACACCCTATTCAAAATTGTAGAAAGAATGTCTTTCTAGAAACAGCAAAAATGTGAAGGTCGCAGGGGAAGAAAAGTGAGCTATTCGATAGGATTTAACAACATATTTCCTTTTATCTGTAACAAGGATTGCTTATTTGCTTCAATTTTCAATTCAAAACCTTTTTTTTAAATGTTTGAAGGAAGAAGAAAAATTAAAATGCTAGCCTAAAATTTCGGCTCATAATTGAAAAATTTATTCTTATAGAGTGACGCATAAACAAAGGATGATATTCATTAGTTTCCTACCTAATGTACTGGGTTGATAAAATCGTTGTATAAATGAAAAAGGTGCATAAANTATATATATATATTCTATTGTTTGTTATCTATTATATATCATCCAATTTTCCTCCAACTTTACAAAAAAAAATGCTTTTCTTCTAACTATAAGTCATGATAAATCAGGTTGTACGTTTGTAAACTTGGAAATTTGAAAAAATCAGTGCAGTTATTCAGATTAATATTTATTCATGTCCATAATGTAAGGATATTTCAGAATCACTTGTAAATTGAACTCTAAAGTAAAAATTTCGCCTGTAGAATTATCAAACCAGGAACACCAGGTATCTATTACCTCCAAGACAACATCATTGAGCTGCACCATTACAGTGGCTCAGGGTTCTGGGCTGCAAAATAGATTTGCATGTTTCGTGTCTGAATAATCAAGGCAATATTTATTGCTATATCATTACAGAACTTCATGGACGTTTGTTTAGACCATGGGAGCGGAATTCGCGTTTATGAAGAACAACGCCCTTCCTCACAGAGCAAACATCGTGAACGAATGTTTTAAAGCTGAAGATATAACCCCGATGGAATGGCCAGCATTCTCACCTGACTTGAATCCAATAGTGCATGTTTGGAACATGCTAGTCCAACTAGCTGCAGTTTGTTAACCACATCCTACATGTGTACCGGAGCATCGGAGAACATTGCTTGCTGAGTGGAGTAATTTTACCCAAGATAATTTGTTAATCAGCATGCTTAGGGATGTTACGGGCTGTATATTCAATAATTAAATACAAATTTCTTACCACTTTCTCAAATAATATGCCGTATATTCCACCCAATTATCCCCAATTGTATAAGAAATATATATTTTTTTTTATCAAGTTCTCTTTAGATTTTAAATGTATTTATTTATTTAATACAGATAATCCACTTTATAAAAAGTTAAATATTATGTTTCTGATACAAGGCGAAGTAAAATTATTTGCTTATAAACAAACAAAAATACTATCATAAAATTTTCTTTTAATTTTGTGCATTCTCACCGAACAAAAAATTAAAGCAATCACCTGACATGTTCAGCAAAAAACTAAAAATATCTGCCATAAACATAAAATTTGTAAAAATTGAATTGTTAATAATCTATACATTGTTAATTTATTTCTAAGTGAGTGTTATTTATCATTATATTTATTTGTTATCACTTCTTAATATTAGTTTTAGCTATTATTACTTTTTATTATTCAAATTAATCGATGGTATCGTGTTACTATCCAACCGGAACGTCTTGTCCGGCAACCCAGAGCCCAAGGTCAAGAAAACTGACAAGGGCACAATAGACCTTGGCCCTCCATGCTCTTTCCCACCCCAGAGTTTAGAATTTCAGAGATTCGAAGCAAAAAAGTTGCTCTTTTATTATTTTATAACCATTAAAAGGTAAATAAATCTTACTTTCTTTTATAATATATTTTATGTAAAGCAGTATGAAATCAAAGCATATAAAGAACTTTTACATAACAAAAATTTAATGTTCTAAAGCAATATTAAGCATTAACTTTATATTCAACGGCTGCATAATGTCTATATAGGAAAAAAATTACGTATTTTTAATAAACCAAAATGTGAAGAACAATAAAAAGGAAGCTTGTGAATGAAATTGCAATGGTAACAGAACAGACTTATAAGTTTTAAATGCTAGCACAAAGTCATCGGAAAATTAAACTATGAACTAAATCTGTATTAAAACAATGAAAAAATATCAGCTTTTAATTGAATAAGATTGAATTTCATAGTAAAGATACTGTTTTTCTCTTAGAAACATAAATGATTGTTGAGCGAAACATTTAATCAGGATCAGAATACCTGGATCATTTTACTTTCCCCCTTTTTTTTTTAACCAGAGTTGTACAGTCAAAGCAATTTGCATTATTTGAGTTTATAGCTATGAATATTCAAGTACCTAACTATATAATTTTAAACCTAACTTAGAAGACAAGGGAATTGCTGGATCAAGCATTGGGGCAGACTAGCCTTCGTGGAGGACTTTTTTTGTGACTGACGCGTATTCATATTACATGGAATAGAAAGCCACGAAAACCTCCAATAATTAGCCCGATGACAAGTGGGTTCTGACCCTTGATTCGTGTACCATTGAAGATATTTTACGTTTTTACATCAGCACTGTGGTCAGTGTGAACTTAGAGTAAAATTCATATCTACTATCAAAGTCACCTCGATGACATGCTTGCGCTTTATCACCTGATCCGCCGTGGCTCTATCTGAATCATGTTATTTTATATAACTGGCGTTGAACAGTCAATCGAATTTTGGGTTCAGGACTATAAGTGTTCTACTTCATATCCTTGTAATTTTGAATCCAACACAGAGGGAAAAGGAACTTCTGAGTTAAACCTTTAGTCAAACTAGTCTTCTCGGGGGATTTTTCAATGGAACTAACCAGCATTTCCGTTACCCGGAACTACAAAAACCTTCCACGGTTAACCCAACAGGAAAGGGATTCTAACCTATACTCCGTTTATCACTGGGGATATTCATACGTAAGCACAACACTGTGTTCGGTGTCTGTACCCTTAGTGAATATTAGTTTCCTAGATATTTCGATGAAAAATTTTATTCTCTTATTAAACATTATGCGACTCCCGGTGGCTAAGTGGCTAAGCACTTCGCTCTCCCGTGCCACGGGTCCAGGGTTCTATCCTCGGGTTGGGCAAGGTTGACTCCGCCTACCATCCCGTCAGTGGGTCCATAATTTGAGTACCAAGCATACATGGGGACTAAACACTGGGGTTTCCGCTTTAGGCTAACCATCCAACCGGAATATCTGCGTCTACACCTCAGAGCCCAATGTCAAGAAAACTCGGATGGGCACTCTTGGCCTTGGCCCTTCGTGGGCTGTCACGCCACTGAGTTTAATTTAGTTTAGTTTAATAAGCATTATACGCGTCTTCAGATCATTTCTTTTTACGCCCTTAATCTCTGTAAGCAGAGGCATCTCTATAAGAAGAGGTCATACTACATGAAGATCTCTATATGAAGGCTCTCAACAAATAAGTTTTCAATGAGCTCTTTGTCCGTCCTGTAATTATAAAGTTGTTAATTATTTCTTCTTCTCTTTTGTAAAATCAATAGGAATTCGATCTGCCATCAATGTCTATTAAATTGGATTGTTTGTATGCTGTAAAAACCAGTTCAGTAGCAAATCTCGATGAAATATATGATAAGAAATCATATCATTCTCCCAATCATCGCTATGTCATGATTGAGATTGTTAAACACTCTTTCCGAATCATACGGCGCAATTTTTCTGCTTAATTTGCGATTAGGGAACGCATAAGCACTTCACTGAGCGAGTTTTCCATTGTTTAAGATTCCATGTATCTTCACGCATGACCTCGATGTTCAACCTCAGCACGCGACTCGTTGCCAAACGATAGAAGGGAAAAGTTAAGACCTTGAACACGCAATTTCAATTAATTCCAGAACACATCTAAATAAATAATAGAGAATTGTTTGGTGAGCGAACTACAAATCAGAACAGTTCTGATTCGAAATATTCGGAGAAAACAGATAAAGAAAGGACCTTATTTTCTTAAAACAAGGGACATTGGAAGCGAACATCTTAGCATAGGCTAATGAGTTCATTGTTTGTCTGTTTGTTTCCGCCATTTTATGAATCGCATGTTTTGAATTCGTGTTTTCGGGTTGAAAGGGTTAAATATTTTCATTCCATTTTCATTTTATGACAGAAAGGGAGTGGCGTGCAATAAGAAAGTGCGATAAAAATAAAGTAGCCTACTTCTGTCCAGAACATAGTTCATAAATTGATGAAAATGAAGATTAGTTATGATTTATTTTTTGAACTCATTGTTAGTTCATTTGATAAAAACTTTGGACGATAACACAAGGTCACTATAAATGTTTTCGTTGTATTATGATGTAGTGACCAATGCATTTATACTTTAAATACTTTCTTTTTAACATCTATACGTTGTCATCACTTTTTGGTATATTTACTTTACGTTCTCTTTCTTACGATATCGGTGAAAAATTTTCTTTCATTTAAATTACAGTCGGACTTCTATTTAACGAACTTCCATTTTGCGAATTTTTTTGAGGAACCAAGAACATTTTGAGAAATTTCTTCGTAAAATAACTTACAAATAACTTACACTTCCCTAGGCAAAATTACTTTGCTGTTATAATTTTATACAGCAAATAAATGCATTAAATTTAGCATTAAATGTGCATTAAATTTAGCTGTTTTTAGTCGAAAATGTATGTAGCATGATAGTGCAACTCTCGATAATGTTTTGCTCTATTCTTGCTTTCTATGCAGATTTCTTTTATGGCTGAGACTTATAAAATAAATAGTAGATACTAGTTTACAAGCTAAAAGTGTATCCATTGATTTTTTTATTTATGTCTAGTGTTTATGAATTTAAAACCTGTTCTGTGTTGTTTAAGTATTTCAAAAGGCGATTTTCTATTTAACGAACTTTTTATATAACGAACTTATTATCTGGATTTAGCGACTTCTTTAAATAGAGATTCGACTGTATATCGTTACTTTTTATTGAGTCTAGTTTTCAGTCACATGTTTTTAATTTAAATAATTTTTCGAATGTTTAACCCTATGACGCAGATGAGACAGTGTTCCTTTTATACATTTTTTCTGACGTTTTAGTTACAAGTAATTATTAAGCTTTAAAAAAATATCAAAATTAAGAGAATCGGTCTTTTTAATGAAAATAATGAAAAATAAGAAATTTTCACTCATTCTCATATTAACATAGTCTCAGTTTTTTCCTATTTTTCTACGCCTAAACAACGAATTGTTTGATTAACTTTTTAATAATTAGAGGTTTTAGTTTCATCTGATGAGAAACGCTTCCGTGTACTCTTGCAAGTATTTTAGAAACAATACGAATATGCTTATTTTACAAAGTGCCATTCCAAAAAATGCATTTATAGAACTTATTTACAGAACACATATCTTAGATCACATTATCACCAGAAAACATTATCTTTAGAGTAATAACTTTACACAATATTAAAATCAAGTTATAAATACGGAGAATTCTGGAGTATGAGTATCTGAAAGCGCTACCGTTAGCGGGGGATGTTTGCTCCACGAAAGAAAAAAACCCACTAAAATTAAAGAGGATTAGTTTAATATGAGCTGCATTCTTATTTTGGGCTCATAAAAATACCAAAATAGAGACATTTTATCAAAGTCGACATAAAACATACTCAGATTTTTGTCTCTGCATACGAATTAGAATCTCTTGAATAAGAGGCAAGTGACACTCACAGGGTTTCTATATAGGGGTTGAGAATTTGTATCGTAAGTAATTATCTCAAATGTATGTTAATTTCAAATTTTCTAATAAATGCTGTCAAATAATTCATAGAAAACGTAAAGAGAGTTCGATGGAATAAAAAAAGTAACATTTAATAGTTAATTCGAGAATTAGCTGCTAAACTTTGTAGTAAAAAAAGCATGCTTGCCCTTAAACTGAGCACAGAAATAAACTGATGAGTTGAAATTTGACGAACTAAAAAGACCATATTTGCTTATGAACTTGACAGGAGGTCTTTCAA
This sequence comes from Parasteatoda tepidariorum, assembly GCF_043381705.1. NCBI lineage: Eukaryota > Metazoa > Arthropoda > Arachnida > Araneae > Theridiidae > Parasteatoda > Parasteatoda tepidariorum. The sequence continues at coordinate 23,974,102 of NC_092211.1, read as the reverse complement.
AATTCCAATTTGTTCAAAAGATATTGCAGTTTCAAATGCTTTTCTTTAATTTAGCTAGTTTTTTTTTTCCTTTTTTTTTCTATACGTTACATTTTGTTTGATGCGCAAAAACTATACTGCTTTAGAGCTTGAAATTATGATGGGAAGAGAGAAGTATGAGGAGATTAAAATATTTTAAGAAGATATTTAACATTGGATAATTATATTTAACAGTGGATAAAAAATTTTAGCTCCTTAACTTGCAGTAAAAATTTTTTTTAAAAAATTTAATCTGTCATTCTCAATCTGTAACCCACTGAAATGCATTTAAGGAGTTGAAATTTGACATGTTAAAAGAGTGTGCTATTTTGACATGATTTATTTATTTTCTGAACAGAGTTATTTTTTCAAAATTTAATTCCTCCTTAAAATTATTGGAATTCTTAGAGCCTTTATTCAAAAAAATTTTTTTTAAGCACTGACCTGCTGTAGTAAAGAAATTTCTTTACTTTCTCAAGATCTCGATTTTATAAGCTCGTTCCTGAGTTGTTGTCAATCAAGCGTAACGAAGAGAATAAGAAACATTAGATGTTACTCCTATTGGAAATAATTCCCGGTATAAAAAAATTATGCTGGCTTATGAAACACCGGTTCCGGTATGATACTGGATCCGGTGTTATACCGGACCCAGTGTTTCATAAGCCGGTATCAAAGTGTTTCATAAGCTGGTATAAAATTGATTCCGGTATTATACCGGATCCAGTATCATACCGGAACCGGTGTTTCATAAGCCGGTATCAAACTGATTCCGGTATGATACTGGGTCCGGTATCATACCGGTACCGGTGTTTCATAAGCCGGTATCAAATTGATTCCAGTATGATACCGGACCAAACAAAATCTGATATCATACCGGAACTGGTGTTTCACCAGTTTGCAGGATACGGGCTCTGGTATAATACCTAAATTACTGTTTCAATAGCTGGTATCATACTAGAGCCAGTATATACTGGTACTAGTGTACCACGCCCAGTATACTCAGATGGTGTATTTGTACAGATTTAAATCTAAAATGTTTATTTTGTATCGAGAGAGATAAAAACGGTTAACTAATAACTAAAATTGTTTTTATATATTACTTCTCATGGTGCTAATTTTCTCATATTCATAAATTTCAATAATTTTTACAGGCATTTAGCTTCATTTCAATGCGATTGACACATTGAGGGGCCTGCAGATAATTTTGATTTCATCGAGAAAACATCAGTATACAACTTTTTCCGACTTTTTAAAACTTATCTAAAATTTATTTAATGATTTTGAATTTTTTACTAGACTTTAACATGGGTACAGATATTATTTAAATGTAAACACTTTTTTTTAAAACAAAGCAAAGACCTTTTTGTATTTAATTTTCCTTAGAAATTGTAGCAAAAATGTACTCTAATATTACAGTTCCCTGACCCTTTCACTGGCCTGTCGTCCTGTGCTGGGTCCAGGGAACTAGTCTTGCTCCAGACAGGTTCTGGGTTTGAATCCCGGGAAAGGCATGGATGTTCTTTCATTCCCTGAACTATCTGTCTTACTATGGGAGCAAGGTTGGCCCAACTAATATAGTGCCCCTGAAAAAGTAGCCAACAAATCTGCCCGGCATATGCCTGTATTGAGGAAAGGTCATTCCCCAGGAGGGCGTCGGGGAAAAAATACTTCAATTCTTCAACTCCTCCTCCAATCCTAACACTTTAATTAGTTTTATACAATATATTAACAAAAAAACAAAAAAAAAATTCACCGTCTAGCTGTTACCCGCGGCTTTACACATGCGCTGTACTTTAATTTTAATTATTTACAGGAGATATCCGTGACATTATTAAAGTTCCTTAGTCATTGAATTTTAATAATAATTTAAAATCTGTCCGGCAACTATTGNTGATTTCATCGAGAAAACATCAGTATACAACTTTTTCCGACTTTTAAAAACTTATCTAAAATTTATTTAATGATTTTGAATTTTTTACTAGACTTTAACATGGGTACAGATACTATTTAAATGTAAACACTTTTTTTTAAACTGAGCAAATACCTTTTTGTATTTAATTTTCTTTAGAAATTGCAGCAAAAATGTAGTCTAATATTCCAGTACGCTGACCCTTGCACAGGCCTGTAATCCTGTGTAGGGGCCAGGGAACTAGCCTTGCTTCGGAAAGGTTCCGGGTTTGAATCCCGGGAAAGGCATGGATGTTCTTTCATTACCTGTACTATCTGTCCTTACTGTGGGAGCAACGTTGGCCCAACTAATATGGTGCCCCTGAAAAAGTGGCCAACAAATCTGTCCGTCGTATGCCTGTATTGAAGGAAGGTCATTCCCCCGGAGGTCGTCGGGGAAAAATATTTCAATTCTTCAACTCCCTCCTCCAATCCTAACACCTTAATTAGTTTTATCCAATATATTAATTAAAAAAAATTTCACCGTCTAGCTGTTACCCGCGGCTTTACCCATGCACTGTACATTAATTTTAATTATTTACAAGAGATATCCGTGGCATTATTAAAGCTCCTTAGTCATTGAGTTTTAATAATAATTTAAAATCTGTCCGGCAACTATTGAATCACGTATACCACCATAAATATTATTATTATTTCCATCTCATTAAAATTATTTCCATGTCCGTCGTGAGATAAGATATATATACATATATATATCTTCCAGATTATATATATGTATGTACATATTCCATAAACATATATATATATATATACATATAGGCCATTAATTCGCATGAGAGTTTGTCGCTCCCATGGCGCTGTTTAAGTGTTTAAAAGTTTACAGCCATTTTAGAAAGGATCAACAGTGAATCTAAATAATTACTTCGGAACTAAGTTTTATTCCTATAAAAAACAAAATCATTCTAAATAGATCCAAGTTCGAGGTCAACATTAGAAAAATAAATGTAATTTTTACAGCAATTCTTAAAATATTTACTATCACATTCATCAGCATGGAAAACCATCTCTGAACACTTCGTATTCTCTCTTTCCAAATGTAGATGAAAATTGTTCCATGCGAGTGCTTTTGCAAACAAATAGAGCTCGGCATATTCCATAATTCAGAAAGACGGAAAAATAAAAGAAAAAAAGCAAAACAAAAGCACGCCTTCCGCATGACCTTTTGCTTATAAAATAAAATAAACGAATTTACATTTCGTGTGTAACTTCAATTGGCGAGCTTTTAACTGCCGAGTTCGAATCATTTTCCTAAAATCGACTCTGAACTTTCACCAGACACGTTCGCTTTGAACTCAGTCGAGCAGTTTTAAAGAGATAAATTCAATTTACCATCTGCATGTAGATATAAACGGTTTATAGTGTGTGTCGATTCTGATAATGGGAATTTATTGAAAGTGAGTTTATTTTAGCGTGAATTCCGTTATTTCAACAAATTTTGTACATCTCATAAAAAAATTTATATGTAATGATAATAAACTATAAAAATAGTGAAATAAAGAAAATAAAATTATAATAACAGTAATATTGTTCAAGCTACTTTTACCAGGGATTACAACCAAATTTACAACCCAAACCCAACTGCTAACTCAACTTCGAAATCAAGTTTCATTTTTGAAATTAATAGAGTTAATAAACTATTCAGTATCTTATAATATTGAAAAGAAAAGTTTTTCTATGTGTCTCTCTTGAAACTAAAATCGTTTATGCTCGTGGTATGAAATTTATATAATTTTCGGACTATTAGAGATAATTTTAGTCTCCAGTTCAAAAAATAGATTAAAAAAATTACAGTTACCGTACGGTTGGGACGTTTGGAAAAGAAATTTTTCGCAAAGGTTTAGGCATTATTACAAATTAAGCTCTAAATGCTTCTTCTTTTCAATTATTTAAAAAATATTATCTGTGATGCTTGCTAGCTTATAGCTCTATTTGATCGAAAATTGAATTTATTGCATATTCTTTAATATTAATTTATTTTTGATTCATTATGTCAGGCAAGCTCAGACAAAATGGACGTAGGAGGAAATCGTCTAATTTATAGTTTGCAGGGCATGATAATTTGTTCCGCAGAAAGGGGTATTTTAAGAATTTAATTTAATACTTTATTTAGTACTTTATTCAGAATTCTAAATTTCTGATTCATAAAACTTTTATAATAGTCTAAAAAGTATCAAAAAACTTTTATAATTGTAATTTTTTTCAAGAACGAGTCGAACCAAACGGTTTTATTCAACTAGTGGGGAGGGATAAAACCAGGTGCGAATATAAATTCTATTAAAAATTTCGAAACATTACAATTTCAGTGAAAAAGTAGTAGAAACTTCTATTTTCAATTTAAGAATGACAATTTAAGAAAAATATTTATGTAATTTACATGTGATGTATTAATTGTTTTTACTAAAGAAAATGGCAAAGAATTTCTTTCCATCTATATAATAACTGCAATTTTGTGTAAATAAAGTGACCATTTGACTTTGTCCCGAGGATGGTCACTTTGGACAGGTTCCACTGTATTCTTTAAAAATTCCACCAAATATGAAAATAAGGCTTTTTGTGCATTAAAGACGGGGCCCGCAACAAATTTTGTCTTGGGGCCCGTAAAACCTTTGTTCAACCTTAGATGTATTTATCTTCTACCTCCACTGTACTGCAGCTTTCGTGGGTCTAGCACAGACACACATTAGGGTGGGAGGGGCACCGCACAGGGTAGTACCCGGTTTTACCACAGTACCAAAGTCAAAATTTTTGACTGTTCTTAATTGATGGATCAACATAATATTGATGGTAACCGTCAATAGTTCCGTCATGATTCATATTTTTAATGTTAACCAACATAGTAACCATCACCACCAATGTAGAAATTGAGACTGATTTATGGTGGATCAACATAAGATTAGCAACTTGTTTTGATGGTTTGTTCATGTTGAACCATCAGAAATTTCTTTCATTGTTTCTTGGAAATCAAGAGTTGGAACGACCATAGACAACCATCATCCCAATACAGGAATCGGGATTGATTTATGATGGTCCAACATAAAAAAAACCCAAATTGTTTTGATGATATATTCCTGGGAAATAACAAGAATTCCCATTAAACCATCATCGAAATATATATAGTTGGAACCATCATGAACCATCACGGATTGTTGGTCCATGAGAATCAAACTTCTCTTGATGGTTAACCATCATAGTATTAGCAAGTAGCATTTTCCATCATGGAATGATGAAAGTTTATGGATGGGTGATCGTGTAAAGCTAAGGGTGGTGGCGCTAGTGGTAAAATTGCTCTTTCAAGACTTCCGAGTTACTGCTTCCGATATATTTTTACGCCGCAGATTGAAAAAACGCGCCATCATATTATTGCATCATATCTTTTGCAGTATTTCACATGTACCGAGTTCTTTCTTTCAGCCTTTAAACTTCAGCATTATCATATTAATATTATAATCATTAGAATATTTTCTAATTAGGCTAA
>NC_092211.1:23901175-23968619 GCF_043381705.1 Parasteatoda tepidariorum | reverse complement strand
TAATAAACGTACAATAAGCTGAACTATAAATTATCGTTGATTCCTTAACGACCAATAAAATTTTTTATCGTTGCGGGCTTACCTAACAAATTTAAATGAACAGTGCCTCCTATCGGCTTAAATTCTTACTATCTGTTGGGGCATAAATCTTTAATAAACGTACAATAAGCTGAACTATAAATTATCGTTGATTCCTTAACGACCAATAAAATTTTCTATCGTTGCGGGCTTACCTAACAAATTTAAATGAACAGTGCCTCCTATCGGCTTAAATTCTTACTATCTGTTGGGGCATAAATCTTTAATAAACGTACAATAAGCTGAATTATAAATTATCGTTGATTCCTTAACGACCAATAAAATTTTCTATCGTTGCGGGCTTACCTAACAAATTTAAATGAACAGTGCTTCCTATCGGCTTAAATTCTTACTATTTGTTGGGGCATAAATCTTTAATAAACGTACAATAAGCTGAACTATAAATTATCGTTGATTCCTAAACGACCAATAAAATTTTCTATCGTTGCGGGCTTACCTAACAAATTTAAATGAACAGTGCCTCCTATCGGCTTAAATTCTTACTATCTGTTGGGGCATAAGTCTTTAATAAACGTACAATAAGCTGAACTAAAAATTATCGTTGATTCCTTAACGACCAATAAAATTTTCTATCGTTTCGGGCTTACCTAACAAATTTAAATGATTGGTGCAGCATCGAGATCGGCATGATGCGTATACTAAAAACCAGAAATACTGAGCATCCTACTGTAGGCATTTCAAATTATTATTAAAATAAAAGTATTGAAAATTTTATAGTCAGGGAAAATGGTGGGACTCCTAAATCAGTTCTCTGCACAGGCCCTTAGCTTAACATAATGGGACCATGATACTTTAAAAACTACCTGTAACGTTTCTGTTATTATTTTCGTTATAATTGCACTTAATCTAAATAATGAAAAAGCTGCGGTAATTTAAAAAAAAATTAGCTACTAAAGTGCAAATTAAATCGGGGAAAAAAAATGCTTGATTGGGGGTAAATCATACTACCACGTGCTGATCAGCACGTGGTAGTATGATGATTTTCGGTTATGTGCCTGATAGCGTAATACTGATTAATATCGATTTTTTAATTTTTGACATTTTTTTAACCCCAATGAAGAAAGGGTACTCAATTAGTAAGAACTCAAATATATAAAATAACTCAATTATATAAAATAAAATAAAAATTCTCACTCAATTATATAAAATAAAATAAAATAAAAATTCAAGTTTTCAAAATTATAAAAAGAAAAAAAATAGTGGATTCAATTATGAATTCTATTTAGGAAATACAACTGCGCTGATAGTAAGATGGGTGAACTATATCAGTAGAATTGTTGAACTTAGTAATAATAATAGGATCGGTAAACTGTATAAAAATAGGATTGATTTAATAAATCAAGGACATTAGGATTGATTTAATAAATCGAGGAATAATAGGATTGATAACCTAAATGAAATAAGATTAAAAAACTGAAAAATTGTTTATCGATAAACAAAATAATAACAATGCTGATAAACTGAACAGCATAGAACTAGATAAATATTGATAAATTGAATTGTGTGTGTGAATAGTTAAATATTGATAACTTAATAGGCTAGATAAACTGAATAGTGTTAGGATTGATAAAATGAATAATAATAGGCTTCATTAACTGAATATTAATAAGACTGATAAAATTTATAATAATAAGTTTGATAAAATTATGGGAATGATATAATAATAGGATTGATAAACTGAATAATATAGGATTGATAAAATATCAGAAAAAAGGGTGGCGAGAGTTACAAAAAATTTTTTTTTTAAATTCTTATTTGTATAAGTGTTATTATTATTATTATTATTATTATTATTCCAGAAATAAATTTATATTGATTTCAGAGAAAATGTGATCGGTATAAAGTTGAATTGTGATTTATATTATGAAAGAAAATATATATATTTTTTTATTTCCATTTATTTTGATTGCTTCATGTATCTACTAGACATAAATGTTTCGTAATGAAAGAAGGAATTTTGTCGATTTCATCATAGATTTTAACCCTTTGAAATGTTTGGCGGCAGTCATTTAAAATACTCTCGAGATAGTGCGCCATCAATGAAAAATGAAGTCCGTTAGTTTGAAAATTTCTTCAATTTAAAAATTATTAAACAACACTAATATTAGTTAGAAAAGAATAGAATAGATGAACTTGTGGGAAGAGTAGTTATCGACAATATCAACCTTCATCTATGAAAAGGTACCCCAACATAGAATCTAGTTAACAAGTCTTATATACTAGTGAATTGGTATCGCATTTTTGTAGTGGTATACACACTACAGTACTCCCCCACCAGAATTATGGCTGTGATAGAATTCGATGAATGGATACCACTAGTTGATTCATTGCTGTTTTGTGAGAAGCCGGGAGAGCTGTATAAAGATCACCGTACTTTTGAGTGCTGATTGTGAGAGCTGCATTAAGTTCACAGCCTTGGTCGCTCCTATGTTGCTTTTAGCAGTCGAGTGAATACGTTGTACGCTGTGTGTGATTGAGACTGAGTAGCAACAGCGGTGGATAATGTCGTAGTCACAAGTAGCAAGTCAACTGTTCAATATGGTCCATCCATAGAAATAGGCGTTTTAAAATCGAAATGGGAATTTCCGTCAATTCAGGCATGTTCAGATCACGTCCTCATATCTTAAATTACTGTAGTGTGCCGACCACTACAAACTCATAGTTTGAAATGTTTGGCAAATCATTCAATATAACCCTGAGGATCATATACAGTTACATTGAAATATTGTTTCCATTTAAAAATTAGTAATAGAAGTCTATTAATATTATTTATATTAGAATAGCATAGAATTTAGAAGTTTTAACGAGAAGCAAATATTTTTATCAAGGAATTTGATAGTCTCTTGAGCAACTTAGCTTTGGCGTGAAAACCGAACATTATGCTTATTCAGACCCTGTATACAATCTGGTATTTTGTCATTTGTATTAAAAAATGTTAACTTTCACGTAATTTTTTGGGATTAAAAAAAAAGATATCCATTACTTCAAAAATTTTAAAAATAATATTTTAATTTGTGTAAAGGTAGGGAAAATATTAAATCTTATTGTTGGTTGTCAAATAAATTTCATTAAAAAAAACACGTTAAAAAAATTTAGCATATAAAATTAAGGATCTTTTAACAGATATTCAAAAAAAGAGCAAATTCGTAGGGCAAAACAATTTTAAGTTTCTTCATAGTAAAGTTTGTTCAAGACACTAGATGGCAGCATGAGCAATTTCTAAGTAAGGGTGATTTATAAAAAATATCAATAAATATTTTAAATGTTTCCTTTGAATTAATATTTTAAATATTCCTAAACTATATAACATTTGTCTGATTCTAATATTTGTTTCTATAAGAATCTCTAAAAGTCAGTTTTAAAATTTCTTAAATGTAAAAACTGTGGCGTAACTACCACTACAAATATTAAAAATACCAAATCACTAGTATGTAAGACATGTTAACTTGATTTTATCAGGAGGTACCTTCTGATAGATGAAGGTTGACATAGTCGCTAATTAAATACCCACATTGGTGACCCGGACGGGATAATAAATTGCAAATATTGATGGATGATCCGCATTAAACAGTTGATTTGCTTAAAAATAAACTGCTCAAAAAAATCCGATGAAGTAAATGAAGTCTCTCGGTCATTAAACAAAAATTAAGAATAATAACAAAACAAAAAATAAGCAAAATGTTGGAGAAAAAAAATACTGTGCGAAATGCTATAGAGAAAAGAAAAAAAAATGAACTAAATGCTATAAACAAAAAATTAAAGAAAAAAAATTAGTGAAATGCTAAAGAAAAAAAAAAATGAAAAAAAAAAATATTATGAACGAAAATGATATAAATTCATAAATAGCATGAATCAACTAGTGGTAATCGTTTATCGAATTCTATCACTGATAAAATTCTGGAGAAGAGTAATGTGGCGTAATTACCACTACAAATATTAAAAATACCAAATCACTAGTATATAAGTTAACTTGATTCTATCAGGGGTATCTTTTGATAGATGAAGGTTGACATAGTCGATAATTAAATCCCCACAAAACATAAGGGGGGCCAGCGGGAGTATATATCTGCATAACGAATAGCACATTAAAAAATAAATCATATAAATTAGATGTATTATTTAGTTTTAGATGGCTTAAAAATTTCTTTTATTTTAGCTTTGAGTGAATGGAATGAAATAAGAAACAGACGAAAAAATAATTAAATAGAACTATAATATTTAAAATATTTGTTTTTAGTGCTGCCATCTATATGCAAAATTTCTTGAACAAAATATACTTCGATTAAAATGAAAACAATGCAGTTAGCTGCAGAGTAGTTTTACTAAAAATAACAAAACTGCGTAATTCTAAACTATAAATAAAACAAATTCAAATAATAAGCAGTGGTAGAATTATTTCATTTGTGTCTATTTTTGTTTCCTTCTTATAATTTACGGTTTTTGTGGGGAAGCGTGAAATTGAACGGATGACAATAAAAATAATAACAAGAACAATTAAAAAATATTTTTATGTTTTATAAATAAATAAGTAAACATATAAATACTTTGATTGCAGATAGAATAAAAGTTACGACTTTTTAAAAATTTTTAAATTACGAGTTTAACTTAAGAAAAGTGGTTTTCTAGGGTCGAGAGAATAATACTTTAACAGCTTAAAAATATAAATATAAGTGAAAATGAAGTGTGTAAATATATTGATAAGATTGAGCTGATTTTTAATGCATATGTTTATGTTTTGAAATGGACTGAAAAATAATAATACATGTAATATGTTTGATTTCATATATATATAGATAGAGAGATAGATAGATAGATAGATATGAAAGCCAAAATGTGTTAGCATCACAAGTAAAAAATCGAAATTAACACTTTAATGTCCAAATTGTAATCTTCCAAGATATTCAGACGGAATTATTTTTAGTCATTTGCCAGTTGATTACAATACTTATTAATAAGCCTTAAAATTTATTAAATACACGTGAATTCAATTTATTTTTATTAAGATTCTAGTCGATTCCAATACTTAGCAATGAGTATTAAAATATATTCAATGCAATGTTCAATTCAATGAAATATATTCAATTTAATATGTATTAAACTTAATTCAATACAAAATAATAGCTATTGTAAATTAATTTAATGTCTGTTAAATTCATTACATATTGAAAATAATTTAATGCATATTTATTTGTATAGATATAATTTAATGTATTAACATGTATAAGAATTATTTTTTTCAATTTCCCAGACGATTTTAATACTTATTAATACATATTAAAATAAATCCTATTCATACTAATACACATTCAAATTATTTTTATAAATTTTCCATTAAGTTTCAATACATATTAACGCGCATTGAGATTAATTCAATTAACATTATTAAGAATAAGAATTATTTTCATTGATTCTCCAGTCGATTTCAGTGCATATTAATATGCATAGAANATATAATACACATTGCATGTTGTAATTACATAGTAAAATTTTGGGGAGGCAATTTTTTAACTACAACGCTTTCAAAAGCATTAGAAAGTTCGAGTTAATCTCTCAAAAACTATAATCCACTAAAGTGTAACTTGATAAAATTTATCCATTTCCACCATTCGTTCAATCTATAATGAAAGCAACAAAATGTTTTTTGCTTTTCTTTCCTAATAATTAATCGGAGCAAAGATTTCTTCAAACTCTCTCCGATAAAATCTAGATCAGAGAAAAAGTTACATGGACATAATCGTAGGGTGAATATCGCTACAAATTTAGAAAAACATTGAATAAAAAGATTCTTGCACTGTTATAACTTCAAAAACAAAAATGAAAGAAACAGTTATGCAAATTCTTGCGTTAAAGAATAAAGCTATACTCAAGGAGGGGGGGGGGCAACTGTCCCATGGTGCGGAATCTGAGGGCACCTGGTTGAAATTTTGTACCAGAAGTAAAATTATTTTTAGTCGATATTTTTTTTTTTAGTAGCAAAGGATTTATTCATTTATTTTTTTGTTGTTGAAATATTTATGCATGTTAGCAAAGTTTTACAATTTTAGTGAAAGAACTCTTCACTATTTAGTACCTGTTAAAAAAAATAGCAAACATTTTGTTTTAAAATTAAGATGAGCAAAAAAAAAATAATTTTAAATTTATATTTTTGTATGTTTATTAAAACTGATATTTCAGGAATTTAAAGTAAACCTATGCTTTAAAAAGCATTTTTAAGAGGGCTTACAATAAGTAAAAATTAAACTCTATTGAGTTCTGAAGAAAGATCTCATAATGACTTTTGTTCTCGGGCCATAAATCCTATATACATCAACCGTGTCAAAGAAGTTCACGCTTACAAAATCAATCTTATGCAGATTATTACTACATGAGCGGGTTAGGCCCCTGTTCGGTGCCGCTCATCAACACCGAAGATTGTTCCGCAATAATTGCTGTTTCTTAGCATAAAACATTTTTTTTTTCTGCAAAAGTGGAAATTATTCTCCTAAAATATATGTACTATAAAGTTTTGCTTACGCTTGTACCCCAATTTCCCACGTCCAACATTCATTTCTTCAAATTAAATATTTATTTTGAGTCAAACTTGATTGGTAAATTGCATGAAAGATCACGTATGATTCGATTTCCCTTTTAATTCTATTAACATCAATTAGTGATCATTAATAATTTTGTTTAATATTTTTTAAAATAACATTTACAGTTAAACGTACATTGTGATAATAAATTTGGTGAGGTCAAAACAGTAATTTATTATTTTCGATTACCAAACAGGCTGATATATTAAATACAATTTGAGCTCGCATAACTAAGTGCTTAGCATCATTAATTTCTAAACCATTCAATGAATCTCTTTAACGGTAATTTATCATAGCATATAAAAGAAATTTTCACCATAAAATAATAATTGTAAGATCTATATATTTCTCTTACCGAGGGTGTGCGGTATTGGTCCTCGTTAAACTGTTCTACCGTAAAGTGCTCGACTTCGCGTGCAGGTTGTTGGGCTACCTAAGCAGGGGTGCCATCCCCTCTGTTGAGAATCAAAATTCTGATGGCATGTCTTCAGATCATCCTCAGGGATGTTTCCCAGACCGTCGCCAATAGCCCATTGTGCAGCTCTAGTGCGACGTAAATGAACTACAACAACAACAACATATTTCTCTTACACGACGACAAAAAAAGCCTCATTATATATTACGAATTTATTTGACGATTTTTGATTTATGTAACGAACTTATTTGTTTTACTAGAATTTATTTGTTTAAGCAGGTCTTTCCATTGCAATTCGCTTATTTCAATTTTTAATAGACTTAATTATAGCCAAAATTTTAACCTTTATAAAGAGATATCAGTTTAAAAAATTTTATCTTAAGATTTTATACTGTAGCACATTTCTAATAGGTTTAACGAATTACATGTCATTTATTTGAATTCAAATTTATTTTAATGACTTAGTATTTGCTAAAAAGATGTAATTTTTTTTTAAAAAAAAGTTTTTATATGGATTTGAATGATTGTTTTGAATTCTTAGAATTTTGTGCATTTGCAATGTACCTAAGTTAGTAGCGAGTGAAGTGAGCTTGGTTTGCGAAGCAAACCATTTAAGATTGCGTAGCAATTTTCGGGGGTTGGCGAGCGTTAGGGAGTAGGGGGGCAGCCCACTAGTTCAAAAAAATTTTCTTTTTAGAAATGCAGCGTTATAAGGTAATATCATGGAAATTCCGTTATAATAGCGAAACAACTCTTTTAGCTTTAAACTCTTAAATTAAAAAAAACAGTCAAAATCAAAAAAGCAGTAAAAGCAGAATGAAATAAAATAAAAATAGATTGTACTTTGAATTTGGATCTAAAATATATTTGGGATACAAAAATATTTTACATGAAAAATATACCTTCATAACTTACAGTAATTTTTTGGGTCGTGGTAGCCCAATGGTAAGATAATTGGACTCCTGTCTGGCAGGAGCTACGGTAACGGTATACGATCTCTTAAAATCGATTGTATCGAAAATCCTGTTAACGGTCGCAGAGTAGTACCGAGTATATAGGGATTTTTAAAAAATTTCTTCCCCCTTTAGATCTATGTCTAAATAGAGGAAGAGGCCTAACGAATGAGTGGCGCTGCCATCTATTTGTGGAGTTCTAAGCTAAGATGTATTTTCATACTTGCGGTGCTCTCTTGTCAAACAAAAGGCGCACCTTCCGGACTTAATTCACAAAAGGCCAATGGATGGCGAGTTTGGCATGTTCAAGTGTCATTAGTAACCACATTAATTTTATACTGATGACAACCACAAAATATGGAAATTAATATGTGAAGACTGGATTCCCCCCTGTGATTTCCAGGCCAATAGAAATGTGGCGAAAACAATGGAAAACTGTGACACCATCATTAGATTTTTATATATCTAATATAGATAATTCTCTTACGTGGCTCCCAAATTTTGGCTGTATTTCTTTTCCGCCGGTGGCAACGTTTGCTTTGTTTTGTTTACGTTACTATTTCTCTTACACGGCGAATCGACCAATGATTGCCGCTAAAAATGTCACATGCCAAATCTAGCTGAGGTGGCTCAACTAGATTTGGCATGTGACATTTTTAGCGGCAATCATTTAGGACTAACGTTGATATGGCGTATATACGTAGTACATATGTTGATATGGTGCTTTTAAAAACGGAAACTGAAGTAACCAGAGAGAGCATAAGATAAGCAGAAGTGAGTAGTCTTTGTCGATAGATCTCTATTTTAGTATTTTGTCGAAAGCGCTTTTCACGAATTTATATATTACGAATTTATTTGACGATTTTTGTTTTATATCACGAATTATACTATAACACATTTCTAATAGGTTTAACGAACTACACGTCATTTATTTGAATTCAAATTTATTTAAATGACTTAGTATTTACTAAAAAGATGTAATTTTTTTTTAAAAAAAAAGTTTTTATATGGATTTGAATGATTGTTTTGAATTCTCAGAATTTTGTGCATTTGCAATGTACCTAAGTTAGTAGCGGGAGAAGCGAGCTTGGTTTGCGAAGCAAACCATATAAGATTGCGTAGCAATTTTCGGGGGTTGGCGAGCGTTAGCGAGCAGGGGGAGCAGCCCACTAGTAGTTAGAAATTCAATTGAATTATTATCACCGTAAGGTTTTGTCCACGTCAAGAATATTTTGTTTCTTTGAGGTTACTTAAATGTGAGGTTCTGTGAAGATGTGAGACTCTGTCTAAACAAGACTAACTTCATGAAGAATACGTCCTGGGACATATGGGACCTATACTCGCGTGCATGAAATTTGGTTCAAGTTTCGAGTGCCACGAGATTTTGGGAAACCAAGTTACTAGATTTAAGTTAATAACTTATCCTGGCCCCATTATTAATTCATTAGTATTGAATTAATTTCCTTTAAATAGAGCAGACATAAAAGCCTTTCAATAAAAGCTCAACAGACATTTTAATTTTGTTTTTTTAAAGTTGGAAAGTTAGCCAAAGACATTTATCTGTCTCTTTAGATTCAACGCCAAAAATGAAACGACTCCTGTCAAGATTTTAACGCGCCGAGATTCATGCTATTCTGAAAAGTTTGGTAACACCCCAAACTATTTTCTGTTTATTTTACTATTTTTCTCCATTTTTTTCTGAAAATGATGCTTTGGAGAGAATGTGAAGGTCGCCAATCTTGGCTTTGCGCCACCAGTGCGTTTTAACTTTTCTTCCACAATTCCTAAAAAACTGGGACCGTAAGTGATATCTCAAACTCCCCCAACTTAATCCAGTGCCTTTTTTTTTCCAGATATTTTTTTTTCCTTAGGTTGTCATGCAGCTTGCAAAAAGTCGATTAAAACATACATTTCTGCAAAACTATTTCTTTTGTGGAATGTCTGCTTTATTGAAGTATAATAGACCGCTGTCAAAAATGCTCAATGTAGTGGTTTTGAATACACAAAAATAAACTCCGAAAAATACAAAAAAAAGTGTCAAAATTATTAAAAAAAAGAAGGAAAAAAAACGCAAGTTAATTTTTTATGCTTGACTTGTCAATTTATTTAATGTAAATTATTTTATTAAAGATGAAATTATAATAATATTTTATGTAAATTTATAAATCATTTTAAATAAATTTTTATCTAAATTTAAAACTTTTTTAACAAAGTAAATTTTATGTAATTCCATTCTAAATAAATTTAATAAGTTTTAAATAAAATAATTTTAAATAATTTTAAAATAAATATTCTATAATTATATTTTAAATAAGTTTAAAATTTGTAATTTTAAATAAATTTCTAATTTAAAATTTCTAGTTTTAAATAAATCCAGAATTTCCAATTTCTTCAACTATCAGAATAAAAAGTTTAGTTCATTTTATACGACTTTTGCAAATGCTATCGCAAATAACGTAAAAAGGAATTAGTATTAACTATCCTAATCTACTTAGTCAAGAAATAAATTACGAACTTAAGAAATAAATTATAACTTATTATATAAATTATAACTTATTATAAAACTTATAACTTATTATATCAATTATATATTAGTTAATTGATAATAAATTATAAATTAACTAAGAAATAAATTCTAAACTTAATCTACTGAATTTAAAATAACTGAATGAGCACCTTATTAAATTGAATTATTATAAGTTGAATAATCGGATTTATAGACTGAGTTAATAACACTAAATTTCCAACTTATTCAATTGAATCAGTAATACATCTAAATATTCTCACTTAACCTGCTGAATTAACATTGGCTGAATGATTAAAAAATGTATTTTATATGTATGTAACATAAAAAGCAAATGATGCAGTCGGACCGAGCAAGGAAACAGACACAGGATTTTAATGAAATCAGTTGTATTTTGGTTAGATCATGTTCTTATGGAAGACAAGAGAAAAGTGATGTTAACTCCATTCAGGATCAGTCTTTCTGGAAGGGAAAATCTTGCAAAAATCCGAAAATGTCTCTATTTAGGGAAATCTTAGAAATTACTTTTGGTTAATGAGCTTGCTCGAGTGATTCCCACGGCTTAAAAGGGAAAAAAGATATTTGTATAAATTTATGCATAGTTGGGTCAAAAATAGAATTAGAAACAGGGTGTAGCTTTTAAAAGTGTGAGAAAGTATTTCGATTTGAATAATTAATTAGGATAACATAAAAAGATTCAGAAAAAAAAACTGCTGAAAATTAAAATTTTAAATTTGCTGAAAATGCTACTACAGGTTTTTGATTGTGTTAAAATTTTTACCATGAAAACATATGTAAATGTTTAATAATTCATATTACTATTATATATTGTTAACATTACAAATTTGATTATATTAAATGTGCTTCTATCAGAGGGAGGATTTTGCAAATGGATAATTTTTAAAGTTTTTGGATTGTAACTAAACATTTTTGGTGAGGGGGGATGTAACATAAAAAGCTTCAATTAATCTTTTTATGTTATCCTAATTATTTATTGTAATCGAAATACTTTCTCACACTTTTAAAAGCCACATCCTGTTCTTAAATCTATTTTTGGCTCAAGTATGCATTTAATTAAGAGCAGGACATTTTTCCCTTTGCTCTTGTGTGGGAAACGTTCGATCTATTTCATAAACCAATAGCAACTACTAAGATTTCCCTCTTTCCCTAAATTAAGACATTTTACAGATTTTACTTTGCAAGATTTTCCCTAATATATAACCAAGGAGCGCAACTTTTCGTGCACTTTTTACACTTTTCTCATGACTGCACTGTCTAATAATTAATAAATAAGCTTTGTACCCTCCTTCCCGACCTAAGACCTGTTTTAATCCTTCCACTCGGCAACGACGTTATATGTATGTCTGCTTATATGTATTTTTAGAACCATTTTTAATAAAAAAATAATAATAAATTTTTAAAAAAATTTAAATTTTTCAAATGTCTTTCTGAATTCTCAAGCTATAAGACGCAAGCATAAGAACCAGGCCCGTATCCAGGGAGGTGATCCCTCCCCAATAGAATTATTTGTCCCCGTAGAAATTCTTTTAACAATTTAAATTTTATCAAACGTAGTTGATATTTATACTAGTCAATGTATTTTGCAAGGGGCTTTAGACCCCCTGCTCGCTTCACTCATCCATTTCCCCAATTACTATCCTCTTATTTTTGTTTCAGACAAGATTGTTTATTTTCTGTTCAGATGTTCTTTATCACAGCGGCTCTTAATAGTGTTCTATAGAACCCTAGGTGAGTACTTTGTACAACTAAATAAGATTCTTTTCACAACACTTAAATATTTACTTTATTTTCTTCATATATACAGAGAACAGTCGGCAAAGAATTCTGTTAGGTTAAAAAACATTTCGCTAAAAAAGAACGAAATCTAAAGGAAATAAAAATAAACAACTTAAAGAATAAAAAATGCTATTGCCAGCCAATTTTTTGAAAGTTAACTTTGAAATGACAAACCAAACGATGTTAACAAAATGACGTAGAAAGCGCAACTAGATCAAAATTATACAAGCGCAACTAGATCAAAATTATGATACCTGAGCGCTTGACGTAACACTAGGGTTCCGTAGAAGTGTCACAGAGGTTCCAAAAATTGGGACTATTTTTACCAGCTGCAAATTTTACAATCTGCAATTAAATTTTTATTAAGTTAATTACCCTTTATTTGTTTATTATTTTCGTTATTTTTAAAAAATTATGGAATTAAAATGCTTGTGATGAAATAAAAAAAAATTTAAAAAATTGCTTTTTCTAATAACAAATTTTAACAACAATTCTAATAACAAATGATGGCAAAAAACATGCATTTATTGGAAAACCTGCATTCGTACCTTCTATAAAGAAAGGTAAAAAGAAAAAAATACTCAGATTCGACAAAGAATAAGTATGCTTCACTGATGACCATTGTCCACTTTTATTTTTCATTTTTATTATTTTTTTAGCGGAAACCATAATTTAGCACATTCGTTTTCAGTTCATGCATTAACACTAAAATCAAATTAAAAACATGTCTGCTCCAATCCTATAAATTCAACAGTCTGACATAAAACAGAATTTTCAGGCTAGTATTGATAAAACGATACGATTCTAACTATTAATGAGATTTCAGGCACTAAATGTAATCAAAATAATTAATAGTCTTTCGTTGATTAATATGTTTACAATGGCTAAAGATATTTATTTATTAAGTCTCGTAGTATCGCCAAAAGAAAGTCGATCATTTAGGGTTCCATTGTCTAATAAAATTGGAACCACTGCTCGATCAGATTAGGTTTAACACATGTAACTCTCGATTCTGTTGGGATACAATGTAATTACATAATATATCTAAGATGGCTCGGTTAACGCTGAAAATCTGTTGTTTTGTCTTTTAAATTCCTATTTAATTTTTTTCATAACTATAAAAACTCATTAAGTATTTTTCTCCAAATAGAATATTTAGTAATATTGTGAAAAATCAATTCTACGATTTTTAGTTAAATTTTAGAACTATGAATTTTAAAACAAATGTCCAAAGAAAGAAGGGAAAAGGAAACGAAAAAAAAAGAAAATTAGAAAAAGGAAGTAAATAAATATTATTAGTAAATATCTTTAAAGTAAAATAACGAAATATTTTACTAGTATGCACTTTAATGATTTTTATTAATTATATACTGAATTCTCCTGGCTTATAGTTACAATTTACTTTAAAAAATCATCTTACCTAATGTTCTTTTTTATATCTGCGAATACTTTCTGAGCAACTCAGTGTCTAATTTTATCTCATTTAATCTATGAGAGCTACAAGCACATTTAAAACTCAGAGAGCTCTAAAACAGACCGTCAAATTACTGCTGCTACTATTTATATGCTGATGATAACCGAAGAAACTGAATTTTCATGTAAGAAAAAGGGTACTATACATTGTGTTTCATCTGCTCAATGAGAGTACATGAAATTGTAATCGTTTTTACGGTTTTTATGTATGTAGATATATTAAGTAATCTAATACTAATATTTAATTTACAAATATCGATGATACATCAAATATATAAACAAATATGAACAAAAAAGTTGTCTATTTGGAAAAAAAAAACGAAAACTACCACCATTTCCTCTCCCCCTCAACAGTAATTCATGCTACGAAGCTCGATAGAACTAATTTTCTTTAAAAATTGCGATAGAAATTAATTTAATAAAATTACCTTAGCCAAAGTGTGTTTCAAACTTATTAGCATTATTCTAAAAACGATGATGATGTTCTATCAAAACTCTTCTCTTATTGAATATTTGTTGAATTTACTATAACAAAATACGATCGTAAAATCATTCCGGTAAAACTATATTGAAAATTTATATTATTCTAATAATTATGCGGTGTTTTATCAGAACAATTTCATTTGTAACATGCTATAAAAAATAATTTAATAAAATCACTTCCGTCAATTTTCGTCTATTCGGTGTTTTATTAGAATACTTTCATTACAAAAAGTAACTTAAAATCACTTCTGTCAAACTTAATAGAAAATTTATGTTATTTTACTAACTAATGCGGTGTTCTATCAAACTACTTTTATTAGTAAAATACTACAAAAATAACTTAATAAAATCACTTCTGCCAAACATTTAAATTATTTTACTTACTTGGGTCATATACTGTGAGAACATTTGCATTTATTTTATTTTCCATTATTTCGTTGGCAATTTATCGTTTTCTTTTTCAAATCGGTCTTGTTTTCTTTATTCATATCTGGTATGTCTTGAGAATAGGCGCCTATTTTCGAGCTCTCAAAACATGTTGATTTTTTCCACCTCCATAATTTTTTGAAGCAAATGAAGTTTATACATTATATTAAGTAGAAGAACACTATTTTTAGTAAATTAAATTCCAAAGTTAATAAAATGACATTTGTTAAACTATATCGAGAAATTTTTTTTTAATCTGAGTATTCCTCACTGTTCTAAACTTATTAATAAATTTCTTTAACAGATGAAAACAAAATAACAAAACACAAATTAGTAGAACTAATAGAAGAAAGTTAAATAAATTTCTCCATAAAACAAAGAGAAATGATTAACTAGTTATTATTAACATCATTGATTACACTGATGGGTCTGAAAAACGACACTTCTTCGAAATAATAAATCATTTATGTAATTACAGAACTAGCGATTTATTATTATTATTTTTTTTCATTATGAAGCAGCGACTTCAAGGTACATAGTTCTTTTAAGTTGGAGATAAGCTTTTAATGAGTTTTCTTTAATTAGCAATCGCATTAGGTGGTATTTCATGTATTTCAGAGTTACAAGGGAGTGTTTTTTTTCTCGAGTCATTTGGCAATGGTGTTGGCCACAAAACACTCTTTTTAATTACAAATTCTCCATTAAAAAATTACGCATATCAATTTTCTTTGAATGTGTCAATCGATCGGATACTGAGAAATGTTAAAAATATCCGAATCTGTAAGATTTCTGACTCTTTTTTTTTAAAGCTTTTTTTTAAAAAAAAAATAAAGAAAGGAAAAAAGAAGGAAAGTTGTAATTTTAGAGGCAGTTTTCTTTTAGCAATTTTAAATTTTGTGTGTGTTCTGAGAAAAGTAGGACATAAAAAATAACTGCAGTTAACTTCAAAAGCGCGATGTTTTGGTTAAAACACAATAGTTTTTAACTTCTTTAAATAGGTGAAACTAAGCTAAGAGTACAGAAAATTAATGAAAGTAAGATTATAACTATTATCTTACTTACATTATTAGTTATAAGATTATTACTTATTATAACTATAGTTTTCCTTTATTAGTTTTAAATTTTGTGTGTGTTCTGAGAAAAGTAGGACATAAAAAATAACTGCGGTTAACTTCAAAAGCGCGATGTTTTGGTTAAAACACAATAGTTTTTAACTTCTTTAAATAGGTGAACTAAAACTGAACACAGAAAATTAATTTTAATAACTTAAAATAGGTCTAACCACCTTCCAATTAAGTATTAGAAAAAAATATTCTTAGGAGAAGTCTAATTACAATGAGGACATTTAAACCGTTTTAAAATTCTGGGAACTTAAAAACTTAGAAGGAAGGCATAGTCAGAGAAATGATAATAAATTATAAATTACCTAATAAATTATAATTATAACTAATAACTTATGATTAATAAATTATAATTCATTTTCAATCTCTTGCATTGAGTCCAAGTTTGAATATAATCTTAGAACTTTTGCGGCAATCTCAGACAGAAATCTCAGCAGAGTCTAATCCAACTTCACTTCGCCTGAGCTATAGATATTTGAAGTCTAGCTCCTAATATTATTAATTTAAAGCATAAAAACTAGCAAGATGAAGGTGGCAAGAGCGAGTCCCATCCCAGGTGATCAGAAACAATCTGCAATCAGTTTCAGGGTGCGTCGAGCTATAGCGAGCAGGGTCGGAGAATTTTATTGTAGCATTCAATTAAAACTCGAATGAAATTTGAAGATTAGCATCTGTTGCTTAGGACTGAGTTCTGTATTTACCAGCGTAACACCTCCAAAATGTTGAATTTCAGAAAATTATAATATTATGTATTTTCTACTCATTTGTGTCTCGTGAATTGTTCGTTTTATTTTCTTCGGCTTCCATGTCAACTTACGGAGAATTATATGAACACCAATTTCATGTTTATTAATTCTCTAATAAAAATTGCGGAATTAAATTTTACTCGTTAAAATTTCTTTTATTTTTTTAAACAAACTTCAATTTCTGAAAATTTAAATATTTTAAAAATTGTCAAACTTCGCAGAATATTCTACTGCATCTTTAGGCAAAATTTACAAATTCCTAATACATCAAGAATTAAAACTTGGTAATTAAGCTCTCTTAAAGATAAAATAAATCGGAAAAATTTTCGAAATAACAATTATTGACTTAATAAGTGGGGAATAGGGATACATTTGCTGACATGAGAACACCCTAACACCTTGACTTTACCAGAACACCCTTAAATACCAATTAAAAAGGAGGAAAAAGAAGAAGAAACAGAAAATGAAAGAAGAAGAAAGAAAAATTTTTCAAACTATCAGGATTTTAAAAAAACAGGCATAAACTTCAGATCTGTAACAATTTTTATTTCATAAAACCTTAAGGACATTTGATTTTTCATATTTACATAGTAAATATATTTAAAATAAAATCTGATTTTCATCGCCGCACTTAAATAACCTCAGCCAAAACAAATTCCATTTCATTTTTGGCAGCTTTCACCTAAATCCCGTCTTTCGATATAGGATGCTCATCCAAGCATCTTCATCGAAATCCGCCATATTTTTCCAAGATGATCTCTTTTAAAACTTAAGGAAAATGATGCGGGATTTTTCACGCTCCTACCACATTCTAGGAAAATGGATGCTGCAGCTTGGGATGGGATGGCTAAAAATAGCGAATAACAAACAGCTGTTCTTGAGAACTTTAGTTTTGGAAAGGTACCAAAGACGTGGCGTTTTGGCCGTCTGCCATGTTGTTTCGCTTTTTCACATGATGATGGAAGTAAACATAAGCCACGGGAGTGACTTTTTGCCGTGACTTCGATTGCACGTGAGGCTGGATATATTAAATTTTTTTATTTTAAATAATAATTAAAATTGATTGGGGGGAGGTGCTTGTGCACAAGCATTCATATTTAATACTTAAATGAAGATAGTAACGAAACAATGCACTGTAAAAAGATTTCCTCAAACTTGAGTAAAAATGCTCGTAAAGAGCTTCGAAACAAATAATAGTCGGATTTGAAAATCCCATGTATTCAAAATTGAAACACTATATTCACTTTTGAGCAAAATACATAGTCTTGAAACTGATGTGGAGGAAGTAATGTTCGTTGAAATGCCGAAGGATTCGAACCGACGACCTCCAGATTCGTAATTGGATGCTCTAACCTCCATATGAGTTCTAAGTCCAGGAAGAGTTAGGAAGCTTCTTATAGTGACCGCCGCAATGACTTATCATTCAGCTAATTTCCAATTTCAATAGAATAAAGGGTTAAAATTTGTAAAATATGTTCCGAATAGCGTGTTCAGGAGATCGGTAATTTTAATTAAAATTTTTGATCATTTCGCTAAATCTAAAGAAAAAAACTCTTAAACGAATGGAATGTAAATCAGTATTGATCAGTGCGGCGGTTATATAAAGCGTCCTAACTCTTCTTGGCCTAGGGTGTTGGTTAGAGCATCCTTCTACAATCCTTGAGATCCCAGGTTCGAATTTCACATTTCCTTCAGACATTCTCCCACAACATTACTTTTGAGATTGTGCATTTTGATCAAAAATTAATAAAAGCTGTTTTAATACATTTTTAATCAGTTTTAAGAAACCCTTTCTTACAGAGTAGTAACTACATAGAAAGCAAAATTATCGATTTTTTAGCTTGAATTTGAACTTGTATGTAAATTTTCTTGTGAAAAACTCCTGTCTTCTTTTTGTAAAAATAAATATTTTCCTTAATTTCTGACTTAATTTTTTTATTTCTGAAATTGCAAGTTTTTGACTTCGAACATTACGATTTTTGTTGTTTGTGCACAAAAATTTTCATTTACTACTTAAAACAATTGTAAATAGTAACGCATCTGCAGTAAAAAAAATTGAAAATTATTTTTTATACGATAATCTTAATTGAATTCGAATCTTTATGTAAATTTGTTTGCAAAATAAAACTTACTTTTTAGTATTTTCTTTAATACCTTAAAAAAAAAAATTTTAATGAAAAAAAAATTTTTTTTAAAAGTTTTTTGTAATTTATTTTATGCTAAACATAAACGTTTTTCTGTACAAAGGCATTTGCAAGCATCATAGCTTATCTATTTTATTTTTATTAAGTACACTTTATAATTGGAAATATATAATTTTGAGTCTGTACTTGAGTGCACTGTTTGGGTGCACCTAAGCCTAAATATATATTTACTTCTATGGAAGAAAATTAATTTCAAACATATGCCAGTGTAGAAACAATTTGCAATTTTTGAAATTTATATCGATTTTGTCAAATGAACTTAATATTAATTTTATGGTATTTATTTTATTTTATAACCGTCGTTGAACAGCCGACCCAGTTTTATGGGTTTACGACTACTAATGTTCAACTCCGTAGCCTTGTAATTTTGAACCCAATCCAGAAGACAAGGGAAGTCCTAGATCGAGTATTGAGAGAAATTTGCCTTCGCAGAGAACTTTTTTATGGAGCTAACCCGCATTTGCGTTACATGGAGAGAAAGACCACCAGAACCTCCCACGGTTAGCCTGACGGCAAGGAGACTCTAACCCATGATCCGTCTACCACTAAGGATATTTCACGTAAGCACTGTTGTCGGTGCAAGCCGAATGTGGAGTTCGTATCGACTGGTATTCGAACCCGGTGCGCCTCATTGGATGGCGAACGCTCTATCCCCTGAGCCATTGCGGCACATGGTATTTTTTGTACAAAACCTTACACTGATGAGCATTAATACAAACCTCTTACCCCTTATCAAGTACATTGAAGGAAAAAAACACGTATCGACCAGCAATCGCTTGGATTTGAACACCGTTCACCTCATTGGAAGGAAACGCTCCATCCTCTGAGCCACCACGACTCACCAAAGCGTTTTAGTAATGAGTTTGGTAAATAGGGTTTATTGTAAATTTGGTAAACGTAGTAAAATTTGGTAGTATTGTCAGAATACTTTAAGTCTTGGCTTATAAACCATTGCATTGCTTAGTCTACTTTTCAGCTTTTTTATTTCTACTAAATGTGTGGTAATAAGAATTATAAATGTGAAAACCAGAGTTTTCAGTAAACCGTTTCTATACGAAAGGAAAAATTACAAAATAAAAAGTTTAAAAACCCCATTTTTTGATTTTATTAACCTAAATTATCTTGTTTTTTTTTTTTCTTAACTAGAATTGAGATTACTACACAGTACGGTAATTTTACCAGAATTTTTTTTCTCCGTGAACAGACTTTCTAAATCAAATCATAAAATTAACGTCACCACGTTTCCAATAAATACTTTTTAGAAATTATTCATTCAGCTTAATCTTTTAATAAATTTAGCTAATTTTTAATCATGTCTCATCTAGTGTTGCTTCTAAGCAATGCAGGTTTGAAGAGTTAATATAGCTTTTCTGTTAGCTACTCTTTTCAACAAGGATTTCAATGCTTCTATATTCATTCGAATTTATTTATTTATTTTTTTGTTGAGAAAACGGAGTTAGATGCTGATTGTGATCTAGCGGTTTATTTCTTATTATTGAAAAAAGGAGGAAAAAAATGATAAAAAAATAATAATAAAAAATTGGCTAATAAAAAATGAATTGAGTATTCAAATCATTTGATTAAAATTTTTTTCATGGTATTTTTGATTCAAGCATATCAGAAAATGAGAGAGAAGAAGTGTTAAGATTATTGTAAAATCAAGTCATATATAACAATTCCATTATTATTATTATACAATTCAATTATTTCAATTATTATTCGTCATTTCAGTCAATTTATTACACTTTCTAATGATGCTGTTCCTCAATTTGCATAATTCTGACGCACATTATCTGGAACAAACTAAAGAAACTGATACATCCTCATTTTTCTGGATACAAATTATCGAGTGGTCGTTACTAATTATTTGGTTTTGGGGACACTTCCGTTTGAGAATTGACTTCTAGACGGTTTGGCTATTTATTCAAATAACATTTTACGCCCTTTATGTAATGTATTCAACACCAAAAAAGAACAAAGAGAAAGTCAGTTAATTACCAGTCTGCGATAATTAGTGCCGTCTGCTAATTGAGACTCACAAGGACGTATGTCTGCCATTATATAAGAATACATAATAATGGGTATATAGAGTTATAAGCAAGTTAAACGCGTAGTCTGCGAAAAAAGACTTTTTGAATTGATTTAATTCTTTTTCAAATCTGACATTGAAACTGTCTATAATTAGTTTTTTTACCATATTACTGATTTAGAGAAAAATTGACAAGAATCTTGATTTTATCAATGTTTAATCTTTTAAATGTTGTTTTTAATTTATTTCATTCTTTAGTTAAATATGGTTATTAACTACCACAATATGGTAAAATTCATCCTGTTTCTAGCTCTCTGGAAACTCCAAAAAACTCGATAATTTTTACCGAATCGCTTTGCTAAGGATTTTAGTAAAATTAGCAATAAAATAACGTTTTATAATCTGCGATAAAATTTGGTAAATGTGATAAAACTTGGTATTTTATCATGATACTTTACAGCAGGGCATAAAAATCATTTATTCGGCTAAATTTACTTTTCAGTTTTGTCCGTTTACTGAATGTGTGATGCTAAAAACTAACCATTAGAAAATCAGAATTCCCTGTAAACCAACCATATGAACGGAAAAATTGCCAAGTGAATTAATTAAATACTGTATGTTTTGGTCTTAATAAACAGAATTTTTTTACCAGAAAGTACCATACAATACGGTAATTTTACCAGAATTTTTTTCTCCATAAGACAAAGGTTTTTGACCAGACGATTTATTACCATTTCAAAATGTTATAAAATTTCCCTGTATTTTGAAATCACATATTCTTCTCTGTTGTAGCAAGTAGTCGTAATTTGTAGAAGTCATTTTAACTTAACAATTAGGCAAGACGGTTGTTTATCTGTAATATATTTTGTTCATTGATACCAACAGGAAATGGTGCTATTCTCTGAGTGAGACCACTAGCCTGGTAGATTCTGGTAAGAAGGTGTACATAGAATCTAGAGATAGAAATTTGAGATGGGTCGTTGTTGTTTCTTAAAAAGAATGCAATTTTGGTATTGCTCATGCTTACAACTTATTAAGATCATTCACATTTTTCTCTCTGTTGTAGCTAGTAGTCTGAAACTATAGAAGTAATTTTAAATTAACTTGAAAATTACTTTTTAAAGAAAATCATATTTTTCTGCTAATTCTGCGGATTTTAGAGAGGAATATCCGCAATTTTCTTTGACGATATATCTTACTTAAACCAATGAGATTAAATTAGAAGAGTGAAAAATTGCCTTTTGATCTTTTTTTAGAATATTTTAGAACTCTAGTGAGAAAAATGATACTATGGGATTGTGGTGTGTAGGTACACTTAAAGTATCAGAAGGTTTACAGGTTAAACATTAAGATTTTATTAACCACATCACAAACATATACGCTACGGCAAAATAATAAGGTTATAGAGAGATAGGACTACACGTCCGTTTGCAATGAGTTTTAGCAGAGAAAAGATGCTGTGTTCTGTTTGGATCTCACCAGAGAAAATGAATTAGCCGCACCTTTAATGTGCAATGATTGGCTAGATTTAATTTGAGAAATTATATAATTGGATTAGAATTTTGATAGACAGATTTTAGTTTCAGTTCCCATTTTTGGGTTTCAGTTTCAAATTAAAAGTTTCACTTCGTGAAAATTGTGATTGACGCATAAAGAAAAGGGAAAATAGTTATGGGTCACCACAATAGCGTCATTTCTGCACAACAAAAATGTGGTAAATGTAAAACATACACTCTCTTATGCCTTATTACATAAGAGAGTGCGACATATAAGAGATAAGATAGACATGCAGAATAGAATAACAAAAATACCATGTAAACAGAGGATAGTAATTATAAAACTATCAGATTGACAGAGCACAATAATCATAAAAATATCACACTGACAGAATGAAATTTTCTTAAAAATGTTATTAATTGACCAAGATGTTCTCAAATATCATATAGATAGAAAAAGTAATTATAAAAACATTAAATTTTGAGAACACAGTAGTTAATATCGACAGAAATAACACGCATTAAAATACCACCTTTACAGAGCACAATAATAATATAAATATCACATTATAAGAATAGAATAATCATAAAAATACCCCATAGACAAGTTATAGAAATTGCATATAAGAATAAGATGTAGAATATTGTTATAGAATTGTTGTTATAGAATAGTATTGCATTAAAAGAACGCAGTAATCATACGAGTAGATAAATATTCAAACACAAAATACAATAATTATACAAAATTCTTAATATTAGGAAAATTACACAATTTTAATTTTATGTAACTGTTACAGTGACAGAACTACAAACTAAATGTATAATTTATTACGCTAATTTTCTACTAAATCCGTGTGTTGGCAAGAAAAAAAAATCTAAATTGTTTAAAACATTCTGAATGTTTATTTCCAAATAAAGAAAAGGTGTTGTGTCAAAAAGACCTGTCAAAAATGAATAATTCGATCCTTTTCTTAGCAGGAGAGGTGTTGCTTGTTAACGAAGTCGTGAAAGAACGATGGAAAATAAAACGATAATTGTCAGGGCCGGTGGTAACGGCCTCCACACACAAAAAGAAAGAAATAAATAAACCAGCTTGAAAACGATTTCCGAAACAAGTTGCATTTTTTTAATCGTTTGTTATTTATTTCTCAATTTCGTCGTTGCTTAAAATGACTCATCGTACTTACCGTTGACCCGCGACAATCTGGCTTATATGGAAAAAAACTGGCGTCCAACGCCCATGCAATTTAATGTTTCCTATGCTCGATTTATTCAAATATTCGAAATGAAAGCGATGATTCACTTGTTCACTTTACGCGACATAATTTATGATGAAAGTTGGTAACAGATCTCATTCAGAATGATATTATGTCAACCTGTTGGCGAAAGACAAGGAAACTCACGCAAAGAGCTTTTACTATTAAATAAATTTCCGACATTCATTTTAAATTGGATATTGAACGCCACGTTAAATTGACAGTTAATTAAGGAACTTGTTCCAAAGGTCGTGCTTCAAAATATGCATAAAATTTACAACTATGTATTAGCCTAAAAGATCTTTTTGTTTCTGGAAAAACTGAAGATAAACTGGATTTTTTTTTAGATGAGTGCTGAATAACTTATGACTACTATCCTCCTGTGTAAATAAAAGTATTTATAATTTTTCCGAAGTTACATACATTCTAAATTAAAATTATCATTCCCTTGTTAAACTTACAAAACATTAGTATGGTGATAAGTATAAAGGTTAATCGAAAATACATTATGATAATCTTTTGAAGATAAACAAGAAAACTCGTTAAATGAATCAATAAAAATTTTTGCTTAAGGAAATTTAATGCACTCAGTTTGGATTTAATACTAAGCAACTCATCTTAATCTTTGTGAATTACTTTTAAGAGCTTGTTCGAAAGGTCATTTTTCAACACAAAGTCATATATTTTCCTCATTTAAAAATTATTCTCTTAAAATTTTCCGATTTTTCGCAGAATATTTTCAGTTATGGATTAATCGGAAAGTATTTCCTCCTTTACCAACATATGATTTAAATGTATTTCTTGACAGTCATCTTCATACCCAAGCCGCATAATCATTATATATTTTGGCAACTGATATAGCAAGGCTTGCTCGTGGAAAAATTTGTTGGATTTTATGCTGTAGTTTTTCTATGATGCCCTTTCGAATATAGAAAATTAAAAACAGAATTTTCTGCGTATTTTACTTTTTAGCAATCGAAAAGGTGAACATACTGTGTAAGCTTGAAAGAAAATTTCCGATATGTATGGAGAAGATGTAATGACGGCACGACAGCACCAAAACTGGTTTACAGAATTTTGATCCAACAAGATCGATGTTAAAGATGCAAAACGCTCTGAAAGGTCAATTGAAGCTGATGAAGACACAGTAAAGACATCGATTGATGTAAACCGGTAAATACAAACTAAAATAGCTGAGAGATTCAATTTATCGAATTCGACCGTTCATGTTCATTTAAAAACCCTAAGGTTTAATCTCAAAGCTCGACATATGGGTTCCTCATGTTCTTGTATGGACAGAAATTTGTGCCCTTTCGTTGACGTCTATGATTTGCTTCTCAAACGTCAAGAAAATCATACATTTTTCACAACAATGTTAAATGCAAGTGATCATCAAGTAAAAAAAGATTAAACGGCTCAAAATAAATGTGATAAAAATTACCTGGATCAGTTTTTGACCAGCAAAGAACAAAGAAAATTTGTGCGTGGAATCATGCTACTGCTAGAAAATTAAAAATAAAAGATATTGTACTAGAATTGACAGAATACAATTCAATAAAATATTTATTCCCTCTAAGAAATAATATTTATATTTATTATTTTTAGAATATTTATTCTCTCTGTCTTTCATTTTTCTAAAAAAACAAAATTATTTTCCGAATTCCCAAATACATGCTTATAGATAATTGCATTATATTAAAACAATAATTAAATAAATTGTTATCCATTATTGAGAAATTTCTAACTATGCAGGGTTCGATACTAATCAGTTTCAAAATTATATTAGTATCAAAGGGCTCAAAATTGGCTCAATACAGGCCCTACAAGAACATGCACTGAGAGACAATGCAAATAAGGTTGTTTATGTTTTGATTCAATTGATCTAAATTGGATCGGGCAATTCAATATAGGTCTTAGCAAAGCTGAATAGTAGCTGAAAAATATAGGCTCAGAAAAATCTATACAAGATCAACATATAGGCGGAGTCATGACTGAAATATTGGGTGAATCAATCAATATTGTATAGCTAGTTCCAGTTAAGTACAAGAAGAGCTTATGGCTACACGGAAGAAGAAAAAAATTGGAAAAATTATTGTACTGTATGGTAATCACGTTTCTGGTAAAGAAACTTTCGTAAGTCTGGTTAATAAAACCAAAATACACGGTATTTATATCATTCGTTTGGTAATTTTTCCATTCACATGGTAATGATTTATATGAAACTCTGGTTTTCAAAATTATAGTTCTTATTACTGCACATTTAGTAAAATTACAAGACTGAAAAATAAATTCTACCGAATAAATTATTTTTATGCCAATTTAACCACATTTACCAAATTTTATCACATATTATAAAACTATATTTTATAATTAATTTTATCAAAATTATTACCTAAGCCATTCTCTAAAAATTACTGGGCTTTTTGATGTTTCTTTCGAACCAGGAGCACGTAAATTTTACCAAATTCTGGAAGTTTTGACCATACTTTTTTTCTCATTGTAGCTATCTATATTCTAATTCCCCGCATATATATATANTTAATGATTTTTTTCTGCTAATTTAATCAATCCGTTAAACAATTTTTTTATTATTTTTTCAATTTTATTACATTTTTACTAATCGTTTCTCATAGATGGCAGCACTAACATTTTATCTAAAAAATTTTTTTCTTCTTCTTCGATCAAACATATATTTTTTAAATTTTATTTTATTCGATTCAAGCTATAAGCACAACTTCCAATATTTTACATCTTCGCGATTTTTGTTAACTGTTTTATTATTGTACTTTTAAACCTAAACCGCGTTTTAATTCACGCCGGTAAGTTTGATTTCCTTTTACATTTTTCTTTTATTTCATGATTTTTTACCACATATGGTTTTTTGCGATATCGACACATATAAGGAATAATTTTTATCTTAGGATAATTATTCTTTATTCAGAAATATCGCATTTATAGCAAATAGATGTGTCTTGAAAACGACTATTTGCCTTTACCATTCTTATTTCTTTACAATTTAGTTTTTATTTTATTCATGTTTTTCATGTTAATTTGTATATATATATATATCCAATATATTGGTTTATAATAACCAATTTAGTCTCTATTCGACTAAGATTCTTTAATGTTGGTCCTCCTATGACTGTCCTAATTATATTGTTAGTTTAAGATTATGATTTCGGCCGGTTAAACTTTAAAGTGTCTCATTTACTGAAAGCAAATAGATAACTATTATCTTAATCTGGTCTTAGATTATTGTTTTTGTATTGGTAAATTATTTTTTTATGCATTATTATTATCTTAACATTAAACATCAAAGTTGTTTACATAAATTCAAAGAACGAATTACGTAGTTAAAAATTTAAGAACGAATTGCGTAGTCACTTGGATCATCAAATCTTAAATTTCTTTTTCGAACTACGTCGGAATTCTTTTACGTCTGTCTGAAAGAAGTTTAAAAGTATTCCAAATAATTTCGCAACCCATTGTGCATTTGGTCCATTCACCTTAATTCTTTTCTCGGTTTCAGGGAATCAGATACTACTTCTAAAAATTCTTGACTATGGTTCCAACAGAACGATCATCGGCGTTCATCTTTCCGCTCCAACAAACATTAAAAGTCTTCTCGTTGTTCGAGACAAAGCCAACAATTCCCACAGAAGTAAACAAAATGGCGATTACGAAATGTCGAACATTTCCAATATTCGAAGAAAATGGAAGCGAACGTTCATCCTTGACCCCTTCTAAACATCCGTCCTTCTGTTTTCACGGTGTCGTACTGTTCGTCCTTCAAGAAATCAGGGCGAACGCACCCTAAAAGCCTCTGGTGGTCTTCTGTAGCCATTTTCAAATGCAAATAAGAACAAATTCTTATTCCATTCACTTCTTGTTTCTATGGTTGTTGATTGTTGTTCTTTCTGATTGAGAAAACTTTGAGGCAAGGAAATGAATATTTATTTTGAGGAAAACGAAACTGATGTTTATTTCTTTTTAATCATTTTCACTTCAGGAAGGATGCCGATAAAATGTTTTATTTTATGACAGTTCATCAAAGTTTAACCTTGTTAAAACCTGATAAGCTTGGACCTAAAGAAGAACTTATCTTAACAAATTACATAGCAGACTTAGTAAATAAATTGAACAGCAGGAGACTTTCCAGGTGAATGAAAACAACAAGGAATATTGTTTTTTCATTAAGTAGACTAAAATTTCTACCCATAGACATATTGCCATTACTACACGGTGAATAAAATTCTGGTAGAATCACCTCTCAAATATTAATAATAATTTTGGTAAATATCACATTTAGTAAAAATGTAAAATTGAAAAGTGAATTTAACTGAATGAATAATTTTTATACCGTGCATCAAAGTATCATGATAAAATTACCAAATTTTACCACATTTATAAAATTTTAACGCATATTATAAAACAATGTTTTATTGTTACTTTTATCGAAATCATTACCAAAATCTTTGGTAAAAATTATCGTGTTCTTTGGCGCTTATGTAGAGCCAGAAACATTGTAAATTTTACCATATTATGGTAGCTTAGACCATGCTTTTTTTCTAAGTGTTTTGATAAACAATAAATCTAATTCACCCGAAATCACATGGCATATTACAATGATTTAAAAAAAAACATTTAGATACAATATGAGATTTAAAAAAATGAGAGCGGCAAAAAATGTGTATAGAATACTACAAGCGGAATTACAGATAAAAAAAAAAACAATTATTTTTCCAGCAAATATCGGCTACCAGGTGTTAAATGAATATATGATTTTATAGTCAAAATTATATTGTCAAAAATATATGATTATATAGTCAAAATCTATGATTATATTGTTGAAATTATATGTCAAAAATATATGATTTTATAGTCATGTTATGCAATACTCCAAAAACGAGGATTAAATGTAAGGAAATTTAAAAGTAAAAAAAGTGTTCAATAATTATCAATTGCTTACAAACCTTCTTTTCTTTTGTTTAATTACGACAAATAAATTGTTTAAACTCACCAAATTGTAATTTGTATAATTTAACTTAATGTTCCCTATCTTGCCCCAATTTTGTGATCACTTTAATTAATACTTCTTCAATTGATTTTTAATTTTTTAATTGTATTACATGAGTTGAAAATTTATAATCTAACGCCGACTTCTAATAACATAATAAATTGAGTAAACGTCCTTGGTCTTATTTTTTAAAATTGGAAAAAAAAGGGATTAACGATCAGGTAATCGATATCAGTTCAGCTCACATATACTAGTTTTACTTTAATACGGAGTCAGAATTTTAATGAGATAAATATATAAAGGGGTCGTTCATAAAATACATTAGCGAAAAACACAGATCGCCAGCAAGAGACTGTTTAAATGTTAAGTAAACAAGAAAAGTAGAGGAGTTTTGTGATTTGTTGGTTCTACAAAAGAGGGGGGGGGGAGGATGTAAACAATGCTTGTGTAAGACACTTAAATCCCCTTATTTTCAATTTTTTAGACAATAAAAAAGTGTAATAAAAAATTTGGAAAAAAATTGCCCTTGGAGAAATTTCAAAGTGCAAATAAAGTTTAATTTAGCACTAAGTTTACNAAGGGGTCGTTCATAAAATACATTAGCGAAAAACACAGATCGCCAACAAGAGACTGTTTAAATGTTAGGTAAACAAGAAAAGTAGAGGAGTTTTGTGATTTGTTGGTTCTACAAAAGAGGGGGGGGGGAGGATGTAAACAATGCTTGTGTAAGACACTAAAATCCCCTTATTTTCAATTTTTTAAACAACAAAAAAGTGTAATAAAAAATTTGGAAAAAAATTGCCCTTGGAGAAATTTCAAAGTGCAAAAGAAAGTTTAACTTAACACTAAGTTTACGGGACGCGTAATTTTGACGCATTTTGAATTTTATAAGAAAAATTACAAAACCCGTTTGCATTTTTATTTTATCTCTTGTAATGACTTTTATCCATTGATCGAGGTAAATATATTTTGAAGTCTATTTTCTTCAAAAGCGTTGAAATATTGAAATTCTCTTTGTGGTATACCTATTTCTACGAATATGCGTCAATTTGACGCGATCGTTATTTAAACAAAATTTTGAGTATACATGCAAACATCACATCCATATTAAATAGGAATGTACCGACAATACTTCGATGCGTAATCTCAAATGAAACAAGCGATAAACAACTGTTGCCGATAAGCAATAACTGAAAGAATAAATGCAGAATGTCAATTGATGTCAGAGTGTGGGATTTTGAAGGTTTCAGTTGTTTAGTTCGAGTATTGAAAAATAAAATACTAGAATATTTCATGAATATATATCTCATATTTTCATTTTTTTCTTCTAATAGTGTATAATTACATTGCTTTCTAAGTGCAGAGATGCCAACTGCTCTGGACACGCCAAATTAATTAAAAAAAACGATAAAAAGCTACTAAGTAAATTTTGCAAATATAAAGTTGTGAATTATATAAGCTTACGAATTATTTAGAAATAGTGGTGGATAAAAATCTACTAAATTGGATTTACTAAACCAAGAATCACAATTGATAAACTACCACTTTAAAATATATATTTGCTGTCCGGAGCAAGTTGGCATCTCTGTAAGTGCTGTTATATGTATCCGTTTATGCGTCAAATTGACGCGTGTTCGTGGAATATATTACAAACGCCCGTGTACCTACCTAGTGTTAAGAAAAGAAAAAGTTGAAAAAAATTTCGTCAAGAAATTTCAGACTTTAAAAAATTACACCGAAATAGGAAATTACAAAAGATTCCCAAGAAATGCTCTATTCATAAATTTATGATCACAAAGTTTCATCTTTTATTTGAATTTAATTTTAATATTAGATTATTTTAGTGAATGTTAGAAGAATGAAAATACAAAAAAAGGTTGCGGCTTACTAACTTAAGATTGATAAGTCTTTGCGATTCCTTATTTTTGATAACTAGGATGAGTTCAAAATTGTCCAATTAAACAAGAGGAGTAGTAAGCTCCTTTGTTCTCGAACTCGACGTAGTAGACTGGCTATTATCTGATAGGATATAACTTAGTTCATATAATAGAACTTTTCGAATAAATGAAATTATTCGCTACGAAATTTTACAATAGATGATATATTGAAACTGCTTAACATTATGTAATTGTAACAATGGTTCAATTTTAGTTAGCTTCGGGTATTGCTCTTTGGAAGCAATAAAACGACGCTTTCTCCTAATCCATTGTTATATCGAGACATTATTTATAGTAATATCATATATAGTAATATTACTTATAGTAATATGTATAGTAATATTAATTACAGTAATATATATAGTAATATTAGTATCAAATCTTCATGAGATCATTACATCTCGAATTCTATTCAAATGACTTGCGAATTATATGCACAAAGCTATTTTGCAAATCACTTACTCTAGTATGCTTTTTAAATGATCAATTTTGAATCAGCTGATTTTCAGCAATTTATTGTTGTATAACAATTTCAGAAGGAATGATGACTCAAATTTAAAGAAAATCCTATTACACAAACCTCTAACGAACAGGAAAAGAGGTGGACCCAGGCTGAGATGGCTGGATTTAGTTGAGACTGATTTCCTTACTCTAAAGGAGAAAAACTGGCGAACAAGTGTCAAAAGTAGAGAGAAGTGGATTCGAATTCAAAGGAAGGCACTGGCCCACCCTATTATGTGCNTGATGATGATGATTGCTGTATAATCCATTGAAATCAAGTAACCGATGTTTGAAGAAAAAAATTATTCCTAGTAATAAAGGATAGCAAATTGGATATCTCTGGTAGCAATGTTACTTTGCACGCTATAGCGTATCATTGAAACGCAATACTATTGAAACGTAATAATAGAAACGTTATAGCGTATCATTGGCAAAATCATAAAAACAAATGGAAAATGTAAACTGAAACATATTGAGATTTTCGGTTGAAAGAGGTTTCAACAACTGGGATTCGATTATATGCCTTTTAAGCCTTTGTATCCTCTGAAATTCCTCTAAAAGGAATATAACTTAGATATCAAGATTTATTTTTATAAGTTAAAAAAAAAACTACATCTGCCATGCATTTACAAAAAATTTAGTCTTGCTAAGATATGTATTTTATGTTTTTATTAAAATTATTCGATTTTTGGGGCCAAAACCCTCCAGAATCTAAAGTAAAAGTATTTTTCAACTAATTTGCATAACTATTTTTAAACTTCTTTTATCTTGATTGATATATTATTATCCAATTTACTTAATTTACATATCCAAAACTCTTTCAATATTTTGCGTATGTATCGCAGAATTCGTGTTAATTAGGTAAATTCCTTTGGAAATAGATTATGCATGTTTAAAAAAAAATTTAATGCGTAACCACATCCATGTACACATTTACGGATCTATATAAAATCATTCTTTGGTCATAGATTGTTTTGAAAAAATCTTGCTACAGTTCTACTACAAATGGAAAATCGTATTCGTTACGTTTAATTTTTTTTCCTACGATTTTAGTAAGGGAGTACGATCCTTTTCCGAATTCGATTTTACAAGCTGACATCACTGGAAGGTGCTTTGCCACAGCTTACATTTAGCCATGCATTAATTGATCAATTGGTTGTCAATGGAAACAAGCGCGAATGGAGAAAAATGAATGGTTTCCATTAGCAACCGTAAGACTCTAATTGATGGACTGCTGACGAGTAAAGGATCTAGTTCAGCCTCATGGGTTTGATAACTTTATTGAATTTAGTTGCGTTAAAACTTTAAAAGTTCTCCCAAGAAAATAAAAATATTTGTTTAAGACAGAACGTACCAGCTACAAGAAAAAACGCACGAAGTGTTTCTTTCCAAAGAAGATTTCCTGAATCAAAACTGTTTGTTTATTTGAGAGATCATCATGAGTAAAACATTTGGAAATGATATTTGTGCTAAATTTGCATGATTAAAAGAATAAAATAGAAATTTAAAATTGAACAAAGTGATAATACAAAATGCGCATGTTTGGTTCCAAACAATCAATGTATTACAGTTTATTACAATTTCGTCTTAATTTCACAATGTTTTCGTTTGCTTCGTGCTGATCTAATACAAGCCAGAGTCTCAGAAACTCTCCAGGCTGTAATACGGCCCCAGTACAATACGCGTACATTTTATGAGCAGTTATAATACACTAATACTTTAATTATACAAAACTGAATTTCAGTAATCTCTATATTAAAAACATGAGTCAAATAGGGTAGCGCTCATTTGTAATGGTAATAACTTAGCGGAAGTGATAGAATCGGCAGTTATGGCGTGATTTAACTTGTTAGAAGACCAACCCTCAATGACTTCTTAAGTGCAAATTTCGAACATAAAAAGTTCTTTCTCTTCCTATGATTCATGCCTACCAATGCACTCAGGATGCAAAGGAAAACGCAAATTTTGTAACAGTATGTTAATGATTGTAGGAGGCAACTCTTCAATATGCAGAAATTAGCTCGTGTCCCAGACTCTCCTGCGATGTTTGGCGATGACTCACTCAAGGAAAGAGCTACCATTTTGGCGTCAATGGCTACCTACATTACGATTGCAGCCAATTATGATGTTAGAAATCTAGATTCAGGTAATGATTTCGATAAAGGAATTTCAAGTTATTGTAAATTCAGAAAGCGTAATAAGTAAGTAAACACTAAAGGGGTTAGAGTATTTTTCAGAATTCCCTCATTTATTAGAAATTTAAAAATTTAAACAGATTTTACTAACCTTAAATTTATTGGAAAATTTTATTTACCGAAATTTGTAAACAAATTTTAGAGCGATTAAATCTGTTGGAAAATTTCATTTACTTAAAATTGTTGAAAGACTTATAATGCGATACAATTTCACGAAATTATATTTGCGCATATCAGCGGTGTCCAAATAAATGTCATCAAATCAAACACTATAATCAAATTATTGATTAAAATTAAAAATCTCAAAAAAAAAAACTTTTTTTTGATAAATAAAAAACTAATTAGTAAACTCTTCAGGCATTATAAATCGTAAATATCAGTTTAAACTTAAAAATTGATAAGTTGATTAGTAAACATTTATTTAAAATTTTGAATTGTTATGAAAATCACTTAGTAATCTGTCTTTTACGTAGTAGTATTCAATGAGTTAAAGGTTTTCAATACTAAGTATGAAGGTTAACGTTTGCTTAAACGCCATTCGAACACCAAATTTTCACTCGCTGTCAAATACAGAAGTAATAAAGGCAATATAAATGTACTTAAGTATTTGAAACCTTTCCTTGCTTTATACCTTTTATATTTAATTTAATTATATTGTTAACTTCGCATTAGAGTTCAAATAATGAGCTATTAGCGACATTTTGGATTTTTTCAATAGTTGTAATTTTTAAGCACAAATCGTGAAATCGTTAGTTGAAATTTCTAACCCGACTCTTACAACAATGATCTTTCTGGAGAACTAGCCTCTGAATCAATTAAAATTTCAACCAAATCCTAGAAAAACATTGAGATAATTTTTAAGTAATTGAGAATTTCAAACTACAAATTTCTGTTTCTTTTATGTATGGTTAGAGTAAAGGACACTCAATTAAAAAACAAATCTTGTATTATAACATTAAAAGAAATAAGCATTAAAAAACATAGTTGTATAAAGTATTATAATTGGGTAAAATCATAATAAGAACTGTATATCCATATTTCACGAACTCTCTGACCCGTATACAAACGTCTTATGACAAAAAATAAAATGTAGTGAATGTTCATGATCTGGGAAACTGTTACAAATAATACACTGAATTCATTCGCATATTCCTTTATTTACTTAGCAATTTAGTAAAATAAATTTGTTTTTAGAATTCATAAATTAAAAGATACACTTAGGAAAAAAAGTATACTCAAAACTACCAGAATGTGGTAAAATTGATTGTCTTTCTGGCTCTACGCAACATCAGACTTTGAGAAACAAAAATCTCGGTAATTTTTACAAATCCGATTTGGTAATGATTTTGGTAAATTTAACAGCAAAATATGGTTTTATAATATTTAATAAAATTTGGTGAATGTGGTTCTTTTATCATGATACCTTAGAGAGTGGCATTATAAACCATTTATTCGGTTAAATTTACTTTTCTAGTTTGTATTTTTACTAAATGTGTGGAATTAAGAACTATAATTTTGAAAAACAAAATTTCCGGTAAACAGCTACAGTATGATTAGAAAAGTTACCAAATGAATAGTTTAAGTACCATATATTTTGGCTTTTATTACCAGATTTATGTTGTTATTTTTTTGTTGTTATATTATAGAGTCTCCTCGACTCCAACATCACAGCCATGGTTGAAATAAGTGTCTAGATACAGTAATTTTGAAAAATAAGTATACATAACACTGAATTTTTTTGTTCATATTACTTACATCTTCGCTGTCAGAACTTAAAGCGCTAGCTCAATCATTACCAGTAACTGAAAGCCTTAACTTTTCATGGTAATACTCATTTTGATCAAAAATGCGTACTCAAGAAAATTAAGGCAAACTGTTTCTTTGACCTTTTCTAAACCATAAAATTATCTCACTAATAATCTCTTTTTCGCCATTTTCTCTTCCAATTTAACTACGACGTAAAAATAAATATTAATTTTTAAATATTTTAAGTCTGACTGGGTGCAAATGATTGAAACTTTCAACGAAATAAATTTAAAGAGCTTCAAATCAAAACAATAGATCCTTGACAGAAGATTGAAGACAGAATAAACTCAATCGGGGACATTAGTATTCTTCTCAGCCTAGAAATCAATTTTCAACAAACATCTCAGATATCTTGGCAAAGTTTCCAAATACTCTATCAAAACGTAGTAAATACTTAAGAGAGAAAAAAAGAATACACCTTCGCCTATTTACCAGTTTTGCCACTCATATTTTTTTCAGTTGACAGTCTCATTTTCACCTCATTTGAGTTCTCTGTTACAATTTCTTTTAGTTTTGTAACTTTGCATTTTTTACACTTGGATTCTTTGTGTTCGACAGCGCGGATGAATGATTTCTTGTCAGTGGCGTTTCGCTCACTATGTCGTCTGTCTTTTTTACTGTTTTGTTGCCAGGTCTTCAGACCGTGGAATTGCGTTCTTACAATAAACTATCTGTCGTTTTCATAATGTGCTTTTTCTGTCTTTAAAACAATATTCTCCTTATCTTAAAGTTTTTGTTGCTACTATAACGTGTGTCTTTTCGAAATTTAAAATACAATGGTGAACATAAATGCTGGAGTATTGAACTTACGGTCTTAGAAATTTTTTCAAGGAAGTCTTCTTTTTGAACTAATTAATGGATATTTTAGAAAAAAGATCAAATTCGTGATCTCACAAATTTATAAACTTCATCTCAAAAATTTTTAAATTAGTTTTCAGTTGGATCTTCTATTTGCAAGATATTTCGTAATGACTTCCCATAATATGTATTTTACGAATACCTATTAAAATGAGGATCAAGATATATACACACTGGGAGAGATAAATTATATTTAAATCAGACAAATGCTGTATTACATTTTTTGACATATTACATTTTCCGATACACCTTTAAAAGATTTAATTGATGGAGGTATAAGGAAGTCATCTTTTTGAACTAATTAATGGATATTTTAGAAAAATGATCAAATTCGTCATCTCACAAATTTATAAACTTCATCTCAAAAGTTTTTAAATTAGTTTTCAGTTGAATCTTCTTTTTGCACGATATTCCGCAATGACTTCCCTTAATGTGTATTTTACGAATACTTATTAAAATGATGATCAAGATATATACACACTGGGAGAGATAAATTAATATTTAAATCAGACCAAATACCATGTTACATTTTTTACCATATTAACTTTTCCGATACACTTTTAAACCTTTAAAAGATGTAATTGAAGTAGGATGTAGCTTCACTATTATTTTACAATAAATGAAGACCTTGGAAGAACGTGCTGAGGGACATTTTTGTAATGGTGAAAATTTTGTTCTAGAATATGTAGAACCATAGAGAATTTACACCAACTTGCATGAAAATTGCAACCATAAACAATATCGTAATTTACAGAATCACTACTGAGGAAAGTGGTGCTGAAACTTCAAAACCTGTTTGATTTCCCCAGGGGAAGACATGAATTGAAAAGTAGTTAGTAGAAATGCCTCTAAGTATTACCAATCAATCAAACTGATTTTAATGTTTTAAATCCCAAATTTCTCACTAGTAATTCAACAGATTTTAATAGCATGTATTTATTTATTTTGTGATTAAAATACTTTCCCAAATTTCCCAAATGAAATCCCAAATTTCTCACTAGTAATTCAACAGATTTTAATAGCATGTATTTATTTATTTTGTGAATAAAATACTTTAAACATGCAATATTTTTGTTTCATTTTTGTCAAGTAATATGCAATTTTGTACACGGTTTACAAACCCTTGTATTTAAAATAAGACCACTTTTATGATAAAATTTTGTGTTTCTGTAAATGTTCAAGGTCAAAAAAATCCTAGGTTTTGCCGATAAAAAACTAGGATTTACCGAAGTGGCTTGGTAACTACTGGTTGGAAATTAAATCCTAGTATAGCCTACTTTGAACTTTTACCAAGCCTCTATGGTAAAAGCTAGGTATTACCGGTAATATCTGTGATTTACTAGATTTCGAGTTTTTACCGTAACAACAGAAAAAAAATCAAGAAAATCCTAGGTTTTATCAGTAAAACAAAACTGTTACCAAGGTAGCTTTGACAACCTAGATTTTAATTGAAATAGAATCATCATATTAAATCATACTTCGGACTTTTAGTTAGTCACTTTGATAAAAGCTAGATTTTACCGCCTAGGATTCACCTAGGATTTACCAGACATCGGGTTTTACTATAATATTTGTGCTCATTTGAAATCAATTGTTAGTTGATACAAGCAACTAAGCACAAGATATCATTTCAGCACAAACTTGATTCATTTCTTAACTTTTTTTCATTATGAAGATGCACTCAATCTAAATTTTTATTGAAAACACTTGGTCTTATTATATGTGAACTTTCATAGACTTAATTAATTTCCTTTTTAAAAAAAATTTCTATTCAAACTTTCGAAGTTTTCAGCTTTTCCTTTTCATCTTATAAAGAACAGAAAATTAACCATAAATACACCATTTTCGTATTTTACAAATCGTTTTTGATCCTTTTATTCGGCGGAGAACTTAAAATGCATGTTGAAGAAGCATTAGATACAACTCAAAAGGTGGGTTGAAGAAGATAGATACAGCTCAAAAGGTGGGTTGAAGGAGATAGATGCAGCTCAAAAGGTGGGTTGAAGGAGATAGATGTAGCTCAAAAGGTGGGTTGAAGGAGATAGAACAGCTCAAAATGAGATAGAGCTCATTTTGAGCTGTACAGCTCAAAATGAGCTGTACAGATAGATACAGTTCAAAATGAGCTCAAAGATACAGCTCAAAATGAGTTTTGAAGAAAATGGACATAGCATTTGATTCAGTTTTTCAAACGTCTCTCACGAAACTTATTCCTTTTCTAAATAATAAACTAATGAATCCAAATAAATTGATAACGTGATGTGCTGCCCGTCTTCTTATTTATTTATTTTTTAAAATTAGCCTTCGGTATATGTGAACAGTTGTTTTTACAAGATTGTCACGGATCCTATAACTTTAAAATAGTGATATTAAATCTTATTGTACGACTTTTGATTTTTAAAAACTATTTTATCGTTCGGAAT
Organism: Parasteatoda tepidariorum; assembly: GCF_043381705.1. Classification (NCBI taxonomy): domain Eukaryota; kingdom Metazoa; phylum Arthropoda; class Arachnida; order Araneae; family Theridiidae; genus Parasteatoda; species Parasteatoda tepidariorum. The sequence goes on along the minus strand of NC_092211.1, from coordinate 23,930,288 downwards.
TCTGAATACGGAGAGATCATCTGAAAAGTTACATCTGTAACATGCCTAGCCATCCAACTCCAAAATCCAGCTGTTTAATGGTTCTTCTTTATTTATATAGGTATCGAGATTTTGACTTTCAGTTTTAAGCTCTAATATTGCTTTCTTAAATTCGCCTAATTACTTAGTATTTTCTCTCATATTGAGTATTTTTTATAAAATAAACATTTGAAGAATGAGTGGATTAATTGCTTATTAATCGGATATTAATCATAAATTTACTTTGAAACAGTTTATCATGAATAAAAAATAATAGGACTTATATGTGAGGTAACATTTCTTATCGAAAAATCACTCAATTTTAAAAGCTTTATTTACCATTTATTTAATTTTATCAATCCCATTGAATTCATTTTGAAAGTTAATGCATAATATTAACTTTGAAAAATATTAAAATTATTATAAATCTAATATATATCTCTTACGTAGCTCCCAAATTTTGGCTGTATTTCTTTTCTGCCGGTGGTAACGTTTACTTTGTTTTGTTTACGTTACTATTTCTCTTACATGGCGAATCGACAAATGCTTGCCGCTAAAAATGTCACATGCCAAATCTAGATTAGGTGGCTCAACATATAGCGCTTTTAAAAACGAACCTTCGGATTGCCTTGACTCCGAACTCGCTTCTCTCTCTCATTTGAAATTCCGTCTAGTTTTGTATACTTTTTTGAAAACTAAAGTTTAGAATAAATAGTTCATAAACTTTCCTCTGCACAAAATTCCAAGTATATAATCAAAATAATGAATAGTTATTACAAAATAATTTTGCATGGAATTATCTTTGATATAAGAATTTTATATTAGTGTGAAAAAATTTTTCGATTCGCTTAAAAAGTTCTCGAAAAATGGCGAAGCTCGCAAGGGTTCAAGTTTTTAACCCCTAACATGACCAAACTAGTGTAAGATCATCTTTCCCAGATTGCGGTTACTTGCAATTTTATGAAGATCAGTAATTATATTTGGTCGAAAGAAAGGATTATTCAGAGAAAGTACATTTTATGCATGATTTCGTAACTCAAAATATCATCTGCATTAGCTAATCAGCATATTTGAGGTCATCCCTTCATACTATTGAGTACGTAAAAATACAATCATTAAAACAAAAGTTATTCAGGGTGTTTCAGTTATAATTTTCCTCACCGTGCATACACAATTGTAAATCAGTTTGAAGATGCAATAGGAATTAAACTGAATTAAGCAATGAATTAAAGGATATCACTTTAGAAAGAGGCTGCTTAAGGCTTCATTTATGGTAATTGAAAATGCATTGCCATAATTCGACGTTGATGCTGTTTTCTTAAGAAGACTTTATTGCCAAAGTGAAAAAGATATTGTATCACTTTTTTTTAGCCAAATAAGCATTTGTGTATTATACAGTGTGGATAATTGATGGCAATTATATGTTAGATCCAATATTGAGTGAAAAAAAGTACCATATCTTTCATGTCTGATTATAGGCATTTGATTTATATACAGCCCCTTTAAACAACAATCCCCGTAAAAATGCATATGTTTCTGAAAGAGAAAATAAATCAATGCTGTCAATACATTTTTCCATAGTTTAAACGAGTTTTCTTATCATAAATCGAATGGGATCTGTTTTTGTAATGTATGATAAAAAGAGATCCAGTTAAATGTATAAGAAAATTCATTAAAGCTTTGTAAAGATGTATTGTGTTCACTTATATGACAATCTTAAACCATATTTTATTTGGAAATTTGTTCTCACTTTCGTATTATCTCTCTAAATTAGAAAGTCATGAGCCGTCGCTATTGTTTTGAATGTTTAACGTGACGTTAGATTTTGCTTTGCTGCATAAAAACTATAAGACTTAGAAATTTGAAATAACAAAATTGGGTAAAAAAATGTAAACGGGTATATAGAGAACGAGGGAATAAAAAAAACTATGATTCGATAATTAGTTCGAAGCTTATTACCTGTTAAAATTGTTGTAAAAACTATCATGTGATCCATTCTTCAACTGCAAAGATTTGACATTCCGAAAGGGCTATGTTAATTTGCGAACTTAACATGAGCTCCTTTTTCTCTTTTTAAACTCCAGTTTTTAGAAAGTTATTGCAATTTTAAGTGTTTCTTCTGCGATATATTTTCTTAAATTTTTGCCCCATGTGTTACATTTTGTTCTACTGTGCAAAATCTTTAAGACTTGAAACTTTGGAATTACTAAGGTATGTTCAGAAATATACAAGAAATTCGATGGAATAAAAATAGTTCAGATATGAATTTTAGTTCGAAAAGTATCTACTGCCAAACTCTCTGTGAAAATAACTATGCTGGCTGATCTAATGTCCTCTGAAATGCAACTACATAGATTAGATTTGACATGTTCATTCATTTTCAGTTTAAACGAAAGAATGTTTTTTACCCGAAATTCCAAGTTACGCGACAAACAAACTCAACCATTTTTAATTCAAGTATATTTCTTCTAATTAATTTTAAAGACATCAATCCGTATTTAATAGTTGTGTAGTTAATGGGTTGCATATTCTTTATTCTAGTTTATGGCTATTTACTCAATTGTTTAGTGGTAGCTTAAATTAAACTTCTTCATTATCTATCTATAAGCAAAAGATTATTTTGGACAGGAAGGTAAAATTGAAAAAAAGGCGGAACCAGCGTTTTGGCGATAACTACAATCACAAAAAGGGGACAACGCGAAAGGTATAACTCGAAGCCGAACTTAGACCCCAACGTACTAAATAAATTCATTTTACTTTGGTTTTTTGGCTAATAAAAAAATAGGTAAAAATTTATCATCAGAAATGTATTAAACATTTAATTCGATTTTTTAAATAGTAATAAACGAAAAAATTTCTAAACGATGTTACACTTCTAAGCAAATTCATAATCATCAAAACTTCTAAGCAAAATTAGTAAATTAAACGTACTATAGTATTAAAGCAATGCCATTTGAAGAAAATTTTTATTACACACATTTTCTTACATATTATGATATCAATTTACATAACCAAAGGCAACACACTTTCATTTTACACAATAAATTTCAAGAAAAAAAATACAATTTTAGCAATAGGTTTGTGGGTCCCAAGTGTATTTCTATAAACTTAATTACTTAAAGGTATAAAGTTATTTAACATACATTTCATTGTTGTAATAGTTTCTTACGAGAAATTAAAATAATTTAACGCAATTTGAAAATTTTCAGATTACTAGAAGATGAATATGTACGTAAATTTTATAAACCAATTTTATAAACAATTTGTACATTTATTTACAGTACATCAGTGTCTAAAGTACATTTACAAAAATTATTCACAGTAACCGTTCGAAATAGTACTTTTAGAAAAAATATGCCAAATTACAGTTTATTTTATATATATATATGCACGTATGTTAAAAAAAATAAAAAAACTGTTTGCTTTATTTTGTAATTTAATTTAATTTGTAAATGCGATTGATGTAGGTAAATTTGAAATGTATCTTTTGAATTAAATATCTTTTTAATTATAGGCATGTATTAAAAATTTAATTGTCTATAAAAATAATTTTCCTGATTAATTTTACAAAATATTTTATTTTCCGATACCCTTTTAAAAATCTATAAGAAATTTAGTAAAATTTCCCCCTGTTAATTTACAATAAATAAAGAGCTTGGAACAACGTGTTAAGTGGTATTTTTGTAATGTCATAAAGAAGTTGGAATGACTTGCTCAAAAATATGGCAGAATAAATCCTTTTTTTTTTTAAATTTCAGACGATCATATTTTTTTATTCCTGAAAAATTGAACATTTTCAGAATGTCACTTAACTCGTTCTTCCACAAAGTTCTTCAGATCAGAAAGTGCAAATCTATTGGGAAAGTGTTAAGATTTATGCAATCCAAATTTAAGAGCTTAGTAAAAGAAAATATTAACAGAAAATTTAAACATATTCTAAAAAGTATGTAGAATATGTCAGGAATAGAGTATGTATATATGTAGAATAAGATCAAGAAGCTGCACAGCAATATTTAAAATCATGAAAGAATAGATCAGATTTTCTATTTTTAGACGATTAAAGAAGAACTTGAAAATTTTAGTATTTTCGAAGTGCTTTCTAACACATTCTTCTAGAAAGCTTATCAGTTCAATTTACACAAATGTCCTTTTATTTTGTTGATATTTTTGCAGATCAAACTTGTGTTAAAAAAGAACATGCTAAGAAGGATTTTGAACATATTCATTCTAGAGTGCATTCAGAATATGTGGAAAAAATTTAGAAGTCGCAACATCTTACTTAAAAATCTGACAGAATGTATTGAATTTTCTATAATTCGACGATTACAGCCTGTTCTTAAGCCCGAAAAATTTAGTATTTTCAAAATGTCGCTAAACATGTTTTTCTACAACATTCTTCACTTTGATTTGAACAAATATTATTTTATTATGTTGAGATTTTTACAGTCCAAACTGAATAACTCAGTGGAAGACAATGTTAAAATACAATTTGAAAGTATTGTTAAATTAATTTAGAGTTATAATGAATCTAATACTCTAAAAGATATTTAATATAATCAGAAACTGTGGAATTTAAGTTAAAAATTTGACAAAATATATTAATATCTTACAATTTTAGTTCATTACAACATGTTTTTAAACCTGAAAACTATAATTTATATATATTTTCCCTAAATGTGACTTAACATGTTTTTCTCAAAACTCTTTTAAAGGGATTGCACAATTCTCATGCTATTTTTATTGATTGTTCTTTAAAGATTTATAATTGTTTGATATGGTTGGTCTGTATTAAAACCAGCATTTTTATTTACACAACATAAAAATATTTACAAAAATACAGTAAAAATTACAAAGTCAAAGAAAAAAAAAGAAACCAAAATTTATGCTATTATTAACAATTCCGTTCATCATGAAATATTTTTAATAAAATATAATATAAAAAATCCACTAAATTATTGTTGATTTTTCCACTTAATTGAATTTTTCAGTCAATTAGTCATTTAATTTTCGAATTTTTCTTAAATACAGACTGCTACTTTTAAGCGTTTATAAAGCAGTTAATGATTAACAAACTAAAATCATTCAAAGGATGATGAACGGAATGAGAACTGAAATATAAATGTAAATAATACAGCAATAATTTACAAAGTATAAACGTACCAGACGTTTAAAAACATAAGTAGAAATATGTATGTACATACACAGTAAGTAGTTTCATCACATAGCTTGAATAACTGAAATAAGCCTTAATGTTATTCATATGTGCTATGATTTTAACATCGAAGTTAAGAGAAATGGAAATAAGTAGTTGCATATGAAGCAATAGAGACATTCAGTAGTTGCGTTTCACTTCTCACGTCACTTATGGAATAACTGAATATGCGCAGTTTTGAGGTTTCTGTCGTGACCTGCGCAATTATTCCAGATAATGCGTGTATGGACGTCAGGAGATAGTGACACAGTATTGCTAAACCTATATACTTCTTAAAACTTCTAACTAGATTTTAATAATATTTTTCCATGGAATATCTGCATTTTCATATCATTCATATAGGGTAAATAACGTTTAATTTTTCCACTTTGACTGTTTTAACACCTAAAATAAATTAGATAGCTGAGTTCAATTTATTGGGAATGCCTTAGCGACACATTTTTGTGCAGTTTTTATATAATTCGAGAGTTCAAGATGTCTGACGGAATATTTACAAGATTATTGTAATTCTTGCCTTCTCTGAATCGCGATAAAATGGTGAACTCAAACTCATATCCCTTGACGCTTATAAGACAGGAGAAAAAATTGTTTCTTCTAAATTAAAAACTTTATTGCTGGGGCATGTACATGTGTATAAGCAACAAGGCTTATCTATCATATTAATTTTAGGTGATAATGAGCATCAAAGTAGAAGATAGTTTTTATTCACCCTATATTCTATCAATAACAGTAGTAGTTAAATAAGATAAAAAAAATATTGTATTAAAAATCTTCCAGTTTACTTTTCTTTATTAAAGTAAAAAAAATCAAATAAAATATTCTCATAGATAGATTTCCTAATTTAAAAAAAAATCTTGCTTCTTATATAAAAATTAAATTCAGTTTAAATATTTTAATAAAAGTCAGCGAGTAGTTACATAAAATTTTAAAGAGGAAATATATTAACTTCAAATCATAGTGTAGAATAACATTTATTTCAAAAAAAGTATTTTATTTGTGTTATGTTGCACACCAAAATCATTAAAAAATTTTAAATTCATAAGCTGTTAAGTTAGAATTGTCATGTTACAACTTAGTTTGTTCATTTTTAAGAAAATCAGTTTTTGGTTTATCAAGAGAATCGGAGTCGGGATTATTGTTGGTTGGTGTATAACCCAGAGGAATAGCCTTCGATTTTGGCTGATTATTTACAGCCTCTGTGGGCTTATCTTTTAAAGGAATAGCTCTGCTTACTTGAGAACCATCACTAGAAGCATCTGGCAAAGGAATTGCTTTACTGGGATTGTGTTCGTCATCATCAGATTTTGCTTGCAGAGGAATGGCTTTCTTTTCATCAGCTTGGTTTTCTTTGTTTTTAATATCACTTTCAATAGGACTAGCCTTGTTCTGTTGGACAGGTTTTTCATTTTCCATAGCCTTCTTCTCTCGGGCACGCCTCTCACTTTCATCAGCTTTGGCTTCTAATCTGTCGATACAACTTTGAACTTCCCTTAAAGCGGCTTTGCGAGCATTGCGGATATCTTCTTTTCCTTCAGTGTCAACGTCATCTAAACGAAGCATACATCTAGTTAACATTTCATCCAAGAAACGGTAATGTTTGTCTCTGCCAGTGCCTGTGTAATTTTCAACACGTGTCACCAGATCTTCGACATTTTGCAAGACAACGGCAATCTGTTGCATGGATGGATTGGTATACTTGTTTCTGCCTTTGGATTTAGATGATGTGTCCTCATCATTCACTGCATGGCCAGTGGAATCACCATTACATTTGGCGAACTCTTTTTTGCTTTGGCTACTTGGTGAGCACTGCTCATCATTCTCATTTTGTGAGGGAAGATTAACATTTATTTTGGTAACGTAAGTCTGCTGAGGGCAATGTCCGTCAGAATGGGAACGAAATGCTGCTGAGTGTTGCTGTTGCTGTGGCCTGGGAGCATCGTCGTGTGTTTCGGAATAAGATCTGAAGACGGATTTCGGAGGAACTGGATGTCTAGAATCGTCAAAACTTTGTGAAGATTTATGGGATTTTCTTGTTGGGAGAGTGTGAATTGCATGAGGATCCCATGTTTCTGTTGAAGGATTTATGTATGGACGAGGTTTAGAGTTAGTGTCAAATTTAGGAACTCTGTAATTGTTAAATCGAGAAGAATATTCGTCTTCTGGTTCCTCGAAGCTCTTCCTCAGGCGCTGCACTTGTGGCCCTTGCCATTCCTCAGCATATTCTTCGTCATTATTCCGCTCTTGCGAAGGAGAAGATTTTTCATTCTTCGCAAAACGAGATTTCAAATCATCCATTCTGCGTTCTACCATGATAGGTATATGATGTACTTTGGCATCAGGTGACTCGTCATCCAAGCTCTTCTTAAAATCTCGAGAGTTGAACCTTTTTTCGAAGCCTTCATCAAACTTTCTGGTAGGACCACCGCCATCGAAATTCCGATCGAACTCACGTTCTACGCGACGCAGATGAGGAATGTCTCTGTCAAACTCATCTTCCCAGCGATCTGGTCGGAAGACTCGTTTAAACATTCGGGGTCTTTCAGTGAAACGATGGGTCGTTGGTGACTCATTCCAAACTTCTTTAAAAACTCTTCTAGGAAAAGTAGGACTTTTCCGACCATTGAAAAATTCATCCTCAGCATCTTTGTTTCTGTTTGGAAAATCATCCTCATTTCGAATTATTCTTCTATAAGTTTCAGGACTTGACCCAGGGGACCGAAAGTGTCTGTTTGGTGACCACGTCATATCTTCGTAATGGGACGGCTACAAAAAGAAAAAAAAATCATTTAATTACTATAGTAAAATGCAAATTCCAACTAGATAATTAAGTATATTTATAGCAATGAATAATACAGAATAATGATTTGGACTATTAATACTGAATAAGGAGAAGAGCGAATATTTATAATATAGTGAAAACACAAATTATATTTTAAATTATTTAAACTGAAAACAAAAAAAATAATGAATAAGGGTGAAGTAAAATAGTCAAGTGAGGCAATTACGTGTAACGATATGAGCTTATCATCCACACTCTGTATAATGAGTTGTAAAAGCTCTACTATTTATGATCGAAGCTCAAAATATTTCTTTTTTGCTATTAAAAAACTATTTGCTTTATTTAAATCTTCAAAACAAATAAAACGAAATCCCTAGAGTATTAACATAATTTTGTTTTTAATTTTTATTTATTTTTTTAAAAGTATTATTGAGAATTTTAATCTGTGTTTCCTTATAGTTGTTCCTTTTAACTAATTTGCTTTAATTCTTATAACCCTCATTGAAAGCCAAACTACTTTTGACTTTACTATTATCTATGTTCAATTCCGTAGCCCTGTAATTTTGAACCAAAGTCAGAAGCTAAGGTAACTCTTGTATCAATCAACAAATCAGACAAACAGGCCCTTGTGGGGGACTTTTAGATGGAATTTACGCACTTTTGTGTAGCATGGTTACGAGTCTGGAACAAAATTTGCATCGATCAGCCGTCGTTGGGATTCGAACCTGGGCCACTTCATTCATAGGCGAAAGCTATATCCCCTGAGCCCTCATGGTTCTCTTTATAAATTTCGTTAACTAGTATAACATTTAATAAACTGTTATGCTATATAAAATTACTAAACATGCTGAATATGTAATTAAGAATATGCAATACCTAAACATGTTGAATATGCAATTATGTGTAGAAATAGAACGGTGAACTACTTCTACACATAAAGCTATGTACCCACTTTTTATTCAGCAGTTCTCAGCTATCCAAGATCCTCAGTCTTTATAATGGTATGAGCTATTTAATGCAATTTAAATTGAGTATATTATATTATTTTAAATGATATAGGCCACTATATGATATAACATTCGGTATAAAACAATATCGCTTCGTATGATTTAATATCAGGCTGGAATCAGGTATGATTTAATATCAGGTCAGGAATCAAGTAATATCAGTTCTTATCATATAACACCTGATAGGAAAAAATATCAGTTCACATAAGTTAAATGGCCGTATTATCAGTCCGCGGGAGCTAAGCAGGAGCTAGATACGTGGGAAACAATATCAACTTGCATGAAAAACCGGTGTAAGAAGCGATGTCTGTTCATATTATATAAGCCTCCACTGCAGTGAAAACATAACGTCGTCTTTTATTTGTCAATGATTAATCAGATCGTCCTATAATTTTAGAGGGAGGAAACTTTAAAAAAAAATCAATCTTAACTATATTGTGGTGATAAAAAGTAAATTAAGATATTAATATTATCACACATACTAGCAGAATATTGCGTGTATATAATGCCAGAAGTATTTCCTTTATAACAATAAATTAGCATTACACAATTACCAAAGTCAAGTAATCATTTATTTCTCGTTATTTTTTTTATCAAAATATCAATTAGTATTGATATCCATTGCAGTGAAATTACCATTTGGATCGATTTTAAATTGTTTTCCAATGATCTTTTCCAACTTTTTTCTTTAATTATATCACCTACTAAACCATCAGCAAAGTAAAAACATATGACATCTCTGGGTCAAATTATGGAATCAAGCATCTGTGTATGTGTATAATGTTAGGGATAATTCGTTTATAAGAGAAGATCGGAATGAAAAGTAAGTAGGTTGTCTTAGAAGAATAATTACTGATGCGTGTGCGTATGTGCCAAGCAGGGCGTGGGTAATGCAATTATGCGATCAGTTTAAAAAAATAAAAAAATAAAATAAAAACACCTGCGTATGTAACAAGACATTTGATGAAGGGGCGATTACAAGTATAACTCGTTATTCGTTTTATTTAGTCTTGGTCTGCATGAAGTTTAGGTTTTGAAGTTCGCTGACCACAACCTGCCTTGTGACAGGAAACAATGTGTTGCGTTTCTATGACAAACTAGATAATTTAAACAAATTAAATTTTGAATTTGTCAAAGATAAAATGCTGCTGAAATGTACGGAAGTCTGAGATATTTCGTAAAGTCAAAAACAACTTCCGCGTTTAGAAAATACATAACTAAATGCTTCAGTACATGTGAATTTACGTTGAGTTACTAACATGATTTATATTTTAAAATCTGCACATAAAACCAGTTTTAAACGACTCGGGGTTACAAATTCGCTTCTGCAAATAATTTATAAACTAAGATAATAGATATATAATTCTTAGGTTATACGAANTTTGATATTGTTTACAGATTGTAGAATATAGCATTGACAATTTTCATTAGTACTTTTGCAGGAGAGAGAGTGAAATTTTAAATTTAAGTTAAATTCTGATTTTCTTAAACTGAAATAAATATATTTAGTTTTATTTAGATTTAAATTTAAGTCATTTATTGTAAACCATTTTGAAATTATGCGTAAATCAGATTGAATTTGAAAAATTAGTTGATTTAAATCAGTGCAAGGATACAAATTTGTATTATAAATTTGTATTATAATAAATAATTAATTTAGTGTCATAAATTTATTGTTTACAAATTTACCATCACTAAAGTAAATTTATTATCAAATTTATTTTTAAATTTATTATTATTATAAATTTATTATATTATTATTAATTATCTCAACGGTCCAATTAGAAGAAATGCAATATAATATTATCATTGAAAAAAAGTAGATATTTATAATTTTCTAGAATTGTCTTTTGGACGATTTACTGATTTTTTTCACTTTCTTTTTATATGGAAACCGTGTGGTGTTTGTTCAAAAAATAATCGTAGAGATGGTTTTGACTTCTTCATGGAGTATTTTATATTTCTTTCGAATTAATTTTTAAGGAATAAGACTTAAGCAAATCCCTATTGAAAAATTCAACGGAATACGTTTTTTTTTTTTAAAGTTTGTGGTGTCTGCTGGGTGAAAAAACATACCTTTTGACCAAATTAATAATGAAATCCACTTTGCGTGAATTTCTAATTTGACTTGACTAATTTGACTAACTTGACTTGATAATGAAATCCACTTTGCGTGGATTTAATTATCAAGTCAAGTTAGTTGCCCACAATAATTATCCGTGATTACTCGTCACATGTTACATTCTTTTGAAATCACACCAGACTAACTATTTTTTCTTAAAGTTTATTTTTTATCATTTAAATGTAATTGAGATCAAGCATGAACATGATATATTTAACTTGTAAGGAAAGGAAAACATAAAACTTCGTTACAATTAAATATTAAAGCTTATGATTTGTACCGTAAATCGTTATGTGGTACCGTAATAATTTTTTTGAAGAAAAGTTGAGAAAAAAAATATAAAATAACCATTTAGCAGGATTGTTGCACATTTACTTTTTAAACAGATTAACTGGAAATATTAATTGTAGAAATATTACCAATATGATAAAATGTTAAAAACAACAATGAAATGGTAAAAGGATGTTCTAGTTTACAAAGTTTATAGTAAGATTATATGCTAGAAAACGGTTCAATATTTTTAAATTAATTTTTCAAGAATTAAAATACATAACATTATGAATTTTCAGAAAGGTAAAAATTCAAAGTGTCGCAAAATCATTTTAGCTGTTATTTGCTGTTATTTAGCTGTTATTTACTGTTATTTGCTGTTAGCTGCTATTTAGCTGTTATTTTCTTAATTTTACCTTTATAATGTGTGCTAATACAAGATTCTAAATAATACATTTCATTTCTTAATTTTTAAAAATTGATGTAGATTATTTTAAAGCCTTTTTAGTTGCTTCGCTATGAACAGACTCATTCTTTCATATAAAAAAATCTGAAAAATAGAATTAAACTTTAAGAAAAGGTATCAAAATAATAGAGTATTTAAGAATGACATAATATTGTTAAATCTTTGGGGCTAGACGCTCTAACTGGTTTTGCAGTCATGTTCCTTGAAATTAAAACAATACCTTACAATAAAATATAGGTTTCCTAGGCTTTTTAAGAAACCAAAGTTTGGAAAAGATTTACATACAATTTATCACCAAACAACGAATGCAACTGCTTCTTGTGGATGAAATAGAATAAATTTTAAAATTGGATTCTCAAACTATTTTAAGTAAGGGAAATGTACAAAATGCAGCTATTTTAAATTTGAAACAATTATACAAATTTGTAATATAGTTAATAAATTTATTATGACGTGATTTTAACAGTTCAATTAGAAAAACTGAAATATAATATTTTCATCGAAAAAAAAGTATATATTCATTAATACATTTTATAAACTTTGTGACTTTGTAAACTGTAATAATATTTTTGAAAATATTTGAGAATTTTCTTTAATTGTCTCTTAACATCTCACAGTATTTTTCAATTTATTTTTATGCGAAAACCATGAATTTCGTCTTCAAAAAATATTGCTGAAACGGTTTCAATTTCTTTTTTATTTAGTATTTTATTTTTATTTTATTTAGAGAGCACACATTTAATGATCTGTTTTTTAATGTATTTAAAAAAAACAGAAGAACTAAAAAAGAAAAACTAAATTCACTGGAAATAAAGTTTTAGAAAATCATCAATCAATTAGAATACCCTCATAATTAAAATTACGTAATTACTTTATAAATTAATTTAATTTAATAATAGTAAATATTACTTTAGTTTTTGCTATAAATATATATTATTATTATCGCTATAACTCTAACAAGTGTAAAGGTAAAATAATTAATCACATTTCCATACGTTTGAATTGTTATGAATACGAAGCAAATAATGAATAAAAAGATTTTGGAAACCTTCCAAAATTCGAACACAATGAGTTTAAATCTAATATTACACAAAACCTTTGTCGTACATACCAGGTAATAAATTATTAGTGTTAAAAACAACTTACAATTATCAATAAATGTGGTGGTAAATTTAAAAGCTTTACTGAGGAGGAAAAGCTAAATAAAGTGCCTAATGTTTCAAAGAAAAGTATTTGGATAACATCAAAAGAGTTTCTTAGAAAAACTTAATAATGCAACTACTTTCAAAATTTCTTATAAAACAGATTCTTTCCAAGAAATCTTCTTTGAAGTATTGGGCACTTATGTTGCTTCTTTGATAGTTATGTTTATCATCCCTCCCATTAAAGTATCTTAATATTTCCTTCAAAGAAAAAGTATTGATACTTTTATTATTATACTTATTACATTTTGGAATGAAGAAAAAAAATGTAATAATCAAGACCAGTGAAATAGCTATTCGTATAAAATTTTGATTCTCTTATACATGGAGAAAAAAAAATCCTGGTATAGTTNCCGGCTTATATGATAACGATTTACCGAAAATTCTAGTTTTAAAATCGTAGTTTTTATTATCACACATTTAGAGAAAGATACAAAAGTGAAAATAAATTTAACCGAATAAATGGTTTCAATGCCACACTCTAAGGTTTAATGGGGAAATTACAAATTTTAACACAATTACAAGATTTTATCGCCTATTATAAAACCGTATTTTATTGTTAATTTTACCAAATAAATAGAAGAACAAATTAAGTTTCATTTCCATATTTGTAATTATTGGAGTGATTCGGTGGGAATTAGCCTAATTGACAGTAAGTAATGCTAAAAAACACATTTTACCTAAGTAGTTAAGTTTATTTATAGTTTAATTTAATTCCTGTTGAGTCTTTAAATTCGTCGGAACGATTTTGTACATTTGCGTTTGTAAGTTTTCGGAATAGTTCAATTTCATTCAAAATAATTAAAAAAAAATTATTTATTTAAAATAAGGTAAAGACACATAATTTCTTTCAGCACACTACCTAAAACTTAAGGTGTATATATATAAGGTGATAGAATGTAACAAATATGATAAGTGCAAATCAATATGATAAGTGCAATATGATAAGTGCAAATATGATAAGCGCAATGAAAATAATGATAAGTGCAAATCAGTTCAACTGATCAATTCAAATCTAAAAGAATACCGCATATTATCAAATTGTTTCATCAAAAGAAACTAATGGATGTTCCTTAAAGGAACACTGATAAATGATTATAATGTATATTAGAAGAATACATTGCATTCATAATAACAATGTGTTTTAATAACAATTTAATTATTTAAAACTATAATTTGTTCAGAAACATATTTGTTCAGATACGGAACAACTATTAGTAATTAAGGAACTCGTGATAAGTTCCTATGTCAAAAACAAACTTATGTAAGTGTTAACTTCTACTGCGCAGTAAAAATCCTTAGGATTCTAATGGACGTATTTTACAACAAAAGTGTTAAAAAATTCTTAAAAGAAAGTTTGCATTGTTTATTAGGATTGTGTATTAAGAGGGTAATATATACGTTGTAATAATGATTTAGTCATTTAAAGTGAGAATTTTGATGGAATACATTTTGGTATAAAAGCTGAAGACACTGCTGATGTGTGCCGCAAAAACATTGATCTAAGTTCAAACGTACCACTTAGCAGTTTTCCAAAAGGATACCGTAAACTCCCCTATTTTCTCATTGAAGAGAAGAAAAAAAACTAATGGATATTTTTTACAACATAAATGATTTAAGTCACGAACAACACGATTGTATTGTGTTCTTTATTTCATTTTGAGAAATATTAACATATAAACTTACTCAGCAATATTTTGACTACTTAAAACGAGACTTTGTCGAAAAAAAAAAGAAAAAACGCTTTTTTATATACAGTAAACTTGCTAAAGCTTAAGACGCTCCTAAGAAGTGCCACAGACATTCGAAGGAAATTGATCTAAGTGCAAAAGTACTAGAAAACAGTTAAAGCTGAAAGAATGCTGTAAAATCGCACACTGCCACATCAAAAAGAAAGAAAAATAATGGACATTCTTTACGAGATAAATGATGAATGTCAAGAAGAACAAAGCGATTGCTTCGTAAATTAGCAGGGCAAAATTGAAAAATACAAATTTATGTAGCAATATTTTTATAACTTAAAAAGAGGCTTGTAAAGGAACACGTTTTCTCAGATACAACAGATTTTCAGATGCTTAAGACGCTCCTAGTGAGTGCCACAGAAAACATTGATCTAAGTACAAGCGTACTAGTGAGCAGTTAAGAAATTTGCCTTCGTGGAGGACTTTTTTGATGGAACCAACCTGCATTTGCGTTACATGGAGAGGAACACCATTAAAATCTTCCATGATTACTATGACGGCAAGGGGATTCTAACCCATGATCCATCTACCACTGAGGAAGTTTTGCAGTCAGTACGAACTGGGTGCGGAATTCGTATCGACCAGTCATTGCTGGGATTCGAACCTGGTCACCTCATTGGGTGATGAATATTTTATCCCCAGAGCCACCACGTCTCAGCATATTATAATTTTATCTATTTTATAACCGGTTATAAACAGCCGACCGAATTCCGAGTATACGACTATCAATGTTCAACTCCGTCACCTTGTAATTTTGAATCCAATCCAGAAGACAAAGAAACTCCTGGATCAAGTATTGGAAGATATTTTGTACTAGTGGAGTATTTTTTTATGGAACTAATCAGCATTTGCGTTATTATAAGAAAAACTGCGAAAACCTCCCATGATAAGCCTGATAGCAAGGAGACTCTAACCCATGATCGGTCTACCAACACGGATATTATACATGAGCACGGTGCGAGCCGAGTGTGGAATTCAAATTCAGTCGAATCACCGGGATTGGAACCCGGTTCACCTCATTGGGAGGTGAATGCTCTATCCTCTGAGCCATTACAGCTCAACATATTGTAATTATAATAATTACGTTGCAAATATAATTTAATTATTTCAAACATATCCTCCACACTTACGTAGTGTCAAACTTCAAACTTCATTTAGATACTTCAAAAAACAATGATCTAAGTGCAAACGTACTAGTGAGCAGTTAAATCTGAAAGAATGCTATTAATTCCCACATTGCCTCATCAAAATAAACTAATTGACGTTCTTTATGGTAACCACGGCTCAGCATATTGTAATTATAATAATTACGTTGCAAATATAATTTAATTATTTTAAACATATCCTCCACACTTACTTAGTGCCAAACTTCAAACTTCACTTAGATACTTCAAAAAACAATGATCTAAGTGCAAACGTACTAGTGAGCAGTTAAATCTGAAAGAATGCTGTTAATTCCCACATTGCCTCATCAAAATAAACTAATTGACATTCTTTATGGTAACCACGGCTCAGCATATTGTAATTATAATAATTACGTTGCAAATGTAATTTAATTATTTTAAACATATCCTCCACACTTACTTAGTGCCAAACTTCAAACTTCACTTAGATACTTCAAAAAACAATGATCTAAGTGCAAACGTACTTGTGAGTAGTTGAATCTGAAAGAATGCGGTTAATTCCCACATTGCCTCATCAAAATAAACTAATTGACGTTCTTTATGGTAACCACGGCTCAGCATATTGTGATTATAATGATTACGTTGCAAATATAATTTATTATTTTAAACATGTCCTCCACACTTACTTAGTGCCAAACTTCAAACTTCACTTAGATACTTCAAAAAACAATGATCTAAGTGCAAACGTACTAGTGAGCAGTTAAATCTAAAAGAATGCTGTTAATTCCCACATTGCCTCATCAAAATAAAGTAATTGACGTTCTTTACGGTAAAAAAAGATAAAAGTCAAGAAGAACAAGTCTGTATTTATTAGTGAAACACCAACATGCAAATTCCTAACAGTAGCATAATCACTTTTTTCCTCAATTGGAGTTTACCCATGAATGATGCAAATGGAATGTGGTCGAACAAAAGATGAAATTGCTTAAAACGGAAGTCGTAAAAACGGAACGGATTTTTATGATCCCGAGGTGAAAATATGCCGCACAAATAGCCGATAAAATGGATCATAAAAGAGAAAATGGCACGTGGTCTTTGAAGGATACTTAAAGGATCTAAAGCAAGGAAAACGATCTTCAAAAAAAACTTGAAGGGCGGGTTATCCATTGTCGAAAAATCGACGTACAGCATTGAATTTAACGTCAGGTTTTTTGAAATTGAATCTAAATTTGAAGGACACATGTGTTGTATTTAATTACCAGACAACATTTATGGTTTTCAATTATTTTTTTTAATTGAATGTTAACGAATGTTTTTTTCTCCGCTTTTGCCAGAAAAGGGTTTATTTATTTATTTATTTTCGTTTGTTAGAGATATTTTAAAAAGTAGAAATCACACCTTCTAACAAGAAAAGAAAACTTTTTTTTGAAAATTTGCAAAGCCATAAATTTGCATGCCATAAACTACTTAATTAAACTGCCATGACTCTGTACATGCTTGTTGAAATAGTTTAAAGCCCAAGAAAATTCAAAGCAGTCAAAAGGAAATTAAATACATTCCCGTTGTCAGAAATCTTTCAGCCTGCAGAGGAGCATTGCAGATTACACTGAGAAACAATTTTATTCTCTGATCCATGGCATTGAATACTTTCATGTTGTTGATTTTAAATCTGCAATTTGTTTCTGTTCTGTTAAAATTACATTTTTAGTCTATTTTTTGTCAAAATGTACAAGTTTAAGAACGCAATGTATAACAGGGGGTCTCATATATGTTGCTACAAACTTCCAGGCGAGTTAGGGCACATCATTACCATTAAAACTGCATAGCAACCTATACCCGGATATGTCATCTAGGGGCGTTTTCGTATTTTGAACTGTTTCCTCATGTGCTTCTGAACGGGAAATATTAGACAAGCGCCCCTAGCTGAGTACGATCATCTTTCCAAGGGTGGATTCCTAAGCAATTTTAACCCTTTTAAAATGCCATAAATCCATTTAGAAGTTTTTCGCAACATTTATGCGACTCCCTGTTATAAATAACGCTTTTAAACTTGTACATTTTGACAAAAATTGAACTAAAAATGTCATTTAAAAAAATCTGTAGCTTTAAGAACCTAAACTAGTATTAGATTTGAAATCCCAATACCCGAATTAAGCAAAATCAAGTACTTGTATAAATGCAAGGGAAAAATTTTTCTCCATTGTTATTAGAACATCTGCCAATTATTTTTTTTTATCTCAGATTATAATTAAAAAATTATCATACACCTGAAAATTATGTTTCATCTTATATTTAAAGAACAAGCCTAAAATATTACGGAGGAACAAAAAAATCATTTCCTATTCTTAAAGACACTCTCTCACTATTTATTTCAGATGCATAACAAAATTTGTTTGTCAATCTGCAGACATAAGCAACCGAAAAGTGATAACTTTCAAAAATTCCAAATAATGTTTTTCAATTAACCAGAATTTTAAAAAACGGTAACATTTAGAAAACAAGAAAAAATTAAAATAAATTCCTAATTTCCAGAAACTAGTTGCTTGTAAATAGACAGCTTAAGCTTATTGAACTTTTTAAATTTCAGTTATTTCATTCATTTAAAAGAGAGTACAAAAATTTTTAACGAAAGTAGCATTTTTTTTTATATATGAAATTTGTGTTTTATTTTTATTTACTTTATATGCGCTAATATTCAGTCTTAATATATAAGGCTCTCAGACAAATTTGAAGTTATAAAGACTGAACCGTAAATTCTGCTATTTTGAACGTGATAGAATCCCCTTGCCGTCAGGCTAACAGTGGAAGATTTTCGTGCTTTTTTCCAAAAAATGCAAGCACGGGTTAGTTCCATCAAAACTTCCTCCACGATGGCAAATTTTCTCCCAATACTTGATCGAGGAGTTCCTTTGCCTTCTAGATTGGGGTCAAAATTACAAGACTACGGAGTTGAAAATTGGTAGTCTCAAAACTCAAGTTGTAGCTCAAAATTGGGTCAACTGTTCAACGACGTTTATAAAATTATAAAATAAAATAAGTAACCCATACCGACTAACGTTTTGGTTGAAGAATGAACAAGAAAAAAATATAATTAAAAAAAAAAAAATTAAATTTCAAAAAGAGGTTAGTCATAGATATTTTACAGTTTCAAACATTTCCATTTTTGACTAATAGTGCGTTACTGCTAAATTACTCATACTGTGACAAAGCAATTAAGATTTTATCAAGCATATCAGAGCCTTCAGATGTACTTTTTTGTATTTTGAAAGTAAATTTTTCGCTACTTTCTTATATCTTATAAAAATGAAAAAAAAGAATTTAAAAAAAATTTGTTACCCATTGCTAATAAACTCACCAACGTAATGCATAACAAAATTGAAAGTGAAATAAAGAATTCTGAAAAAATTATCCAACAGCAGCGGTCGCCATAGCAACGCATGCAATGAAGACGCATGCACACTGTTTACTATTACTCTCGAACACAGTTGAAAAGTTTGATGATGTCCAGATAAGGTGCGCACGCCATCAAACCCAAAACAACACCCATTTTGCCAGTAAACATAAATACTTACATTACTTAATTCATTTTTTTAGTGATGTTGCTTTCTAAGCATGCTTGTGTCTTTCCGACGTATATTTAATACTTAGGTGCTATTTTAACTAATTCCGCAAAGATATAACATTCACTTATCTAAATATATCTACAACCACTAAGAATAAAATATCTTTAAATAAAAGTTGTCATCGCGAAGTAAGTTTGGCATTATTTTATAGTTCAAAGGAATTTAAACTACGCTTGAAAATGCCATGAGCATTATAATAAGCTGTCATGACGGAATCTTCAGAGAAGACCTTGGCCCACCGTGGCTTGACGCACTCCATATGATGATAATAATAATATGACTTAAGAAGTCAAAAATTTATTAATTAAATAGTTACAAATAAATAAGCCATACATAAATCTGGCTAGCATTTTGGCTAATCTGGCTAACATAATAAAAAGGGAAATAAATACTTACTCGAAATACCTTATTTTATTCATTTATTACTTTAATTTCCCAACATATCTGTCTTTTCAATGTATATTTATTACTTAGGTGTTATTTTAATTAATTCCACAAATATATCACAATCACTTTTCTAAATATATCTACAACTATTAAGAATAAAATGTCTTGTAAATGCTAGTTGTCATCGCGTAGTAAGTTCGGGTATTATTTTACAGTTTAAAGTAGTTTTAACTACGCTTAAAAATGCCATGAGCATAAAAAAGAAGCGCAATCAGCCAATTTTTTTCGCTTTTTTTTATGTAATAGTCTGATGCGGCGCCAAAAATGTGAACCCACTATTGTCAGTGATAGATATTCGTCGTTTATCCTTGCGTAATACATTGCGACAACATTCTTTCCTTTAATTATCTCCACCCAAGTAATCCTGCCAAATCTTATGTGATAGACATTTTTTCTCTCTCTAAAGTTCGTGGATCTGAAACAACAGTCTGAAGACACAATCAGCAAATAAAAATAATTCCAATATCTAAAACAACTTGTCTTAAAAATTAAAGAAAAGAGGAATCGGACTTGTGTAAATGTTAGAGTATCGAAAACTGTGTATTTACTTACCCTATAAGAAATATGTTAAGGTTATCTTTCAAATCTAGCACTTCATAAATCAGTGCTTTAAAATAATAATAAAAAAACTTACGCATCTTTTAATGATAATAATTATAATAATGACAAAACAATTGTTTTTAGCAAACGATTCCGAGTTAGAAGATTTATTTTCTTTTTTAAAATTTCGAACTTAACTGAACAAAACTGAACAAAATAGAATTCTCAATAAAATAAAAACTCTTCTTTCCAGGCTTATATTGAGAAAACGATTATTTTAGCAAATAATTCTAGTTTGCAGATTTATTTTATTAGTAAAAAATCTCCTTTTAAAATAAAAAGTACACTATTTTTTAATCTAGCGATTAATATTGAACATGCAATTTTTTTTTAGATCGTTTTCTTGGTTTTCAGTGTTTTCTTAGGTTATTTGTTATTTCTATCGTTAACTATCTATAACTATCCATAGCTATCGTTATTTCTTTAAATATAGTGCTGAATCCAAAACAGTTAATTATTTGTTTTACTCCAACAGATTGTAAGTAAAACTTGAAATCTAGTTATACCGTATTTTTATTGAATATATTTCTGTAGAATTTACAGATAATTTTGCATTTATTAATACAGAAAAATGTTTTTCTTATTTTTTTAAAAGTATACATGTTAAAAAAACTAATAATTTAACAATTATTTAAAAACTAAAATTTGTTGTCATCAAAATTTTTAAGAATTTATTAAAAATTTTCCTTTTTTTTTATAAATAAGGCTAAAATTACATAATGTTGACCTTTCAAACTCTGCACATTAAACTATTACTAAAAAATAATTTGTTTTCCGAAATTTTTTGATGTCTATTCATTTAATTTTCTTCAATTTTAAATTATTGTTTCTGCTCAAATTTAGACAGATCATTAAATTGAATCTAAAACTGGCAACAAATTATCCTACTCCAACAGATAGTAATTTGGGTAGAATTTGAAAGCTAGTGTTCGCGTATTAATCATGGAATATATTGAAGCAGAATTTTCATATAATTTTGCATTTGGTCACAACTTTAATTATTTTATATTTACTCTTAAATTGTTTACAAATCTTTCAAAATCTCGAAACCATTGGTTTCTACATTATGGTTTCGTTTAACATGCAAAACATAAACTTTTATGATATTTTTTATGAATCAAAACTGACTGTAATTCCCTTTTTTCCAAAATTTACTTATCCACGGCCGAAGACTTATCCATGTAGTAAATGCACGTTAAATTGGTCGAGTCACAAAGTCCTTCATTTTCTTACAACAAATTATACCTCTGGGGGTACTGAATTGGAGATTGATCGTTTTCTGATTCATTTCAAAATTACGATCTGCGGATTATTGAATGGATGTATGAATAAGTCCGTCCTGAAAACGGGTGTGACGTATGTGTGAGGCAGAAGTCGAATTTTTGGCCATAGATGGCGCCACTGGAAAACTAGAACAATCGCACCCCTCGCCTTAATGGCCTGCGAAAACAAAAACAACAAAATCGTGCAAGTTTATTTTGTTTTTATTAAGCAGCTTTATTATTAATAATTTCCCCTTTATTTTAGCAATTTGAATAAAAAATGTAAAAGTAAAAAAAAAATCTCAATTCTCATATTACCCTTAAAACTAATTGATGAACTAAAATCAGTTAATCGTGCTTAATATTTCAAACTGTAAACAATTATCGAAATCTAGCGAATTCAGGAGACATTCAGTCTTTTGGTTTTAATGAAAAAAATAGTATCATTTTGAAAACAATTTCTTGAATAAGCCGTATTAAAATTTGAAAAAAGCAGGTACAGAAGCTCAATTCTCAAATTATCCTCATAAGTATAGACAAACTAAAGTAAAAAAAATAATAATCTTGCAAAATATTTTAAATTGTACACAATAAATAAAACTTCCCTAATTTCAAAGACATTTAGTTTTGTCTTCTATTTAATATTATAAATTTAATTATTAATATTTTGGTTTTAATTTAATAAGTTGAATTGAAAACGTAAATAATGTAACACTCTCATTATGTCCATTATTCTTATATCAGAATTATATCAAAATATTTTAAATTATACGCAATAAATAAAACTTCCCTAATTTCAAAGACATTTAGTTTTGTCTTCTATTTAATATTATAAATTTAATTATTAATATTTTGCTTTTGATTTAATAAGTTGAATTGAAAGCGTAAATAATGTAACGCTCTATATATGTCCATTATTGTTATATCAGAATTATATCAAAATATTTTAAATTGTGCACAATAAATAAAACTTCCCTAATTTGAAAGACATTTAGTTTTGTCTTCTATTTAATATTATAAATTTAATTATTAATATTTTGCTTTTAAGTTAATAAGTTGAATTGAAAACGTAAATAATGTAACTCTCTCAATATGTCCATTATTCTTATATCGGAATTATGTCAAAATATTTTATATTGTACACAATAAATAAAACTTCCCTAATTTCAAGGACATTTAGTTTTGGCTTCTATTTAATATTATAAATTTAATTATTAATATTTTGCTTTTAATTTAATGTCGAATTGAAAATGTAAATAATGTAACTCTCTCAATATGTCCATTATTCTTATACAGATTAGGATACTAATATCATGTGAAGTGTCCTCGGATATTTTCAGCCATAAATAAAAAGGGATATGAAACAAATCGGAAGGGCATTTATTTTTATCGTCTTATAAATGCTATAAAAATGCAGCATTTTAAATACTAAAGAAACGCGCATCGGCATCAGGCTACCTGTGCTCTTGGCCACAATTCAATAATCTATTTACATTTCATTCATTAAACCTAGAAGAGCAAATGTTTATACAAAATTTTAATTTCCGCATTCTTTCTCATTTGTATAATTTTTAATACAATTACTTATTTATTTATTTTTTAATTGAAAACTGTTTTGTGAATTACTCAAGTTGGTAAATCGAATATTAAGAGGTTGCAATAAAACTAGAAATTTCGAGATTTTCCAAAGCTAAGAAAAGTCCTTATTTTTTAATTTGTCAAATATATATAAATATTATAGAGGGAAGAAAGATCGTTGGAAAGCCAGTGGATGAAATTCGATAAGTGTACTTCAAAAAATTAAAAAATATAATGTGTTATTAAAAAGTTTAAGTTACAACTTTGATTGAAAGTTTAAAGCAATTTAAGAAGTTAAAATACGTAAACTTTTGAAACAACTAAAAGAAGATTAGTTTAGGTGAAAATCATTTTAGGAAGATAAGAAATTGGCTCAAGTATTTTGAATAACTAAAAATATTAAACTAAGTAGAATTAGATAGACCAGGCAGGTAGTGAGAATGAGCCCAGAACGAACAGCATTAAGAGTCTTTAATCCAACCCCCGCCAATAAAAGGCCAAGAGGAAGGCCCAAAAAGAGATGGAAGGACTGTGTGGATGAGAATTTTGCCATCCTAAAGGTAAGGAACTGGAAATCAATTGCTGGGAGAAGGGCAGAATGGGAAAAGCTTCTGAGGAAGGTTCGAGCTCACAAAGGGCTGTCGTGCCAATGCTGATGAAAAATAACAAAAATAAAAGTGAAAATAATTTCGTATGAAAAGAATTGAGCAAGTTTTGAAACAACTGATTAAACCAAAATTCTAAATCGAAATTTTATTTTGGAAATGATCAATTCATTGTTCGACAATAAACTTATTAATAAATTTATAGGTTTTTTTCAATAATTTTTTTTTAATTAATTACCAATTTACCAGTAAACCCTTGCTAATTTAAGAAATTAAGTAACTCGTAAATCAATGCTAATTTTAAATTTTAAAAATTTCGCACTCTTGCTGGAGTTTTATTTTTTTATTAACTTCTCATATTATGATGACTCCGGTGACGTAGAAAAAATATATGTGGTAATAAAATACTAGCTTAAAAATAACAAAATAAAATACTTGTTTAAAAATGGGAAAAAATCATGAATGCTAGGGAAATCAGAGGTAAGAAAAAAGGTAAAATGAGTTTTTAAAGATATTTCTTTCCTTTCAATATATAGTTTCAGATTTAAAACATATATTTTAAAATCCAAAAAAAAATATTTTTTTATTGCTATATTTAGTTTTTTGTTTTGTCTTTAAACTCGCGAAAACGAGAGCCCCAATGCTTGAAACTTAACAAATAGCGTTATTCAGTTTTTAAATTGTTTTTCATTTATAATAAGTTAATAAAGCTATATTAATTACAGATATGATTTAAAAATAAGTTTATAAGCAAGCAAAATTCATGCATATGAAAACACTAATCAAGTAAACATACCACAAATTTTAATTCGGACACTAAAACACAAAGCTTATTTTATCTGCGTACACTTTGAAAAAAATACGTTGATGCTGTTATAGCATATAATTTGTTTTTTAATTTTAAGCCTTACTCTCGAGTTTTATTGTCCTTTGTTTCGCAAATACACCTTTGTACTTAGTATATCAAGTGCCACGGATTCATTTGGAGCATCTGTTCTCCATTTGCATGCAGTTACCTAAACTTCTCGGTAAGTAATTTTCGATTGTTGTCCTGAGTGACTTTTTATTAGCTTTTGTATTAAATCCTTTAAAAACAGATGCCTGTTACTAGATCTGGATGAGGATTAGCAACTGAAAGCGAAATGACTTAAGCATGCATTTCAACAATATTCAGGGCAGAAAAAATTACCATTGGCGCTTATTATTTATTCAATCAATTAAGTAATTTGCTAAAAGTTATTTAACATAATTTAAAACTTAAAAATCTTGCAAGAAGAAACTTGTTTCACTGTAACTTGTTCACTATTAATTTCTCGCATGCATTGCGACGAAAAAAAAAAGACTTAGATCAGGTGCGTGGGTTGCGTTCATACCCCAATTTTGACAAAATAAACTGATAATTCATTTTTTAAAACATTTAATCAAGTGGCAACTTGTTCAAAAAGTAAAAATTCTGATAAAAAAAAGTACAAAATCAAATACTAAACGCAAACTGCGATTCTTGCTTCACAAATTAGAAACATTAAACTTTTTATTAACTTTAATACATTAAACTTTTTATCTATCACACTTCATAGCAAATCAAATTACAGTTTCATGCATCGCGTTAAAGATACGTTTTAAAAGAATAATAACAATTTTTAAATTCATTCAAATGAAATCACTGAATATATTTCAGAACAGTTAATTTCATATCGAGTTATTTCCTCCCCAAACTCATGAGCAATTTTTTTTTAAATAATACCTGACTTTAAGATAATTTATAAATTAAATTTCAATACAATACCTCTCTTAAACAGGAAATAAAAACAATTCTTTCAACTTGAATGAAATATTTGTATTACTAACACAGAAACTTCAGGAAAATAATTCAATAATTTAGAAATGCATTATATCAATATAAAATTAATTTTTAAAAATTCGAAACCTTGCTTAACTCAAATTGCAAATTGTAAATTAAACTTTTGTTATTTTAATGAACAATAAAACCTACTTTTGAAATGCAGGAAATGTGTTTGAAATAACAGAAGAAAAAGATATTCCCCGAACTATTCTTCTTCGCATTCAAGATATGTTCACCAAATAAATTACAAAACATGTTATTTATTGTTCGTTCCAAAAAACAATCTATGTTCTGCTTGAGGGGAATAGCGTGAAAAAAAAAGGAAAAAAAGGGTCAAATAAAATAAAAGATTAAGAATGAAGTTGCATAATACTGACCACTGGCTCTTTTGTGGTCGTGTGAAAATTTCATTTTCAATTCATTTTATAGGGTGGTGGAGCATGACCTGTTAGAATGAAGAAAAGTGAAACTGGTTTTACTTTTAGAAAGTTGTTCATGTTCATTAAAACTACGTTGTTTCTACCAGTTCCTTGAGTGTATGCTGTGATGTATAAAAATAATAGAAAGGGATATTACGGGTATAAAGATCAAACCATAATTAGAGATCTATGTTTAGTACTTCCTGATATTACTTTTACCTTAAAAACAATACAATTATAATATTGCACTGTTAAAAACTTTAGTGCGGATTGGGCCGTAATATTGTTCAAATTTACAACACTACAACCACAATATGGTGCTAAGTTGAACTATAAGTTGTACTTCTTAAACTTGATTAAACAATACTACGCTTCAACAAACATAACAACTTTCTAAAAGTAAAATCAATTTAACTTTTCTTCATTCTAACAGGTGTTCATTCTAATAGTATAATTTAACACTTTATTTGGAAATTTACATGATATTATGGTTTAACGGATGTAATGGTCAACCAATTTTCTGAGACTGTATTTATGAAATCTAGATTTTTTTTTACCTGATAATGCTTAACGTTTTGAAATAAAAATAGCTTATGCGGTACAATTATAATTGCTAAAAAGAATAAACTTTTTTTCTTTGAACTGATTATTGAGTTAGAAATCCTTCCTTACCATTTTTACAAAAGTAAAATTTGCTGAACAAAATAAAAATTAAAAAACTTTGATCCGATCAAAAACCTTTCATGAATTTTTAAAAAAATTAACTATATTTTTTTAAATGTATTGAAAAGAAAACCAACTTTTTTAATCAAAAATAGTACATCATTGTTTGATGAAAAACATCTTTAACTGCACAAAGATACCAAAATAACTGAATTCATTAGTAAGGGAAGATTTCAAAAGTTGAATTTTAAATCAACTATAATTTCGTACACTTTTAAAATTTTTGTACATTTTCAGAATAGTCAATTGTTTTGAAACTTCAATAAGACTTTCAATAGCCTTGCACCATTCTTTTGTGTTTAATAATCAAATTTTCAAAGCGATTAAATTTTTAAAACAAAAGAATTGCCCTGATTCAAAACAATACTAAATTTTATAAAAATGACTAAAAAAATATAAAAAAATTATCTTTATTGAATTTTAAAATTAAATATAGCAAATAACAGGAGAAATATTTATTTTAAGAATGTATGCAGATAAGATTGCTTATGAATGCTATTTAAAATGCTGTTATTATTTATAAACAGAAGAAATTGCCTTTTTGCTTACATCAAACACTGAATCCAAATCATAATAAAAATTTTCCTCTTCAAATTGACAAATTGAGTCAAAAACCCATTGATTAAAAAAAAACAATCATATTGAAAATTTTGTTTAAAAAAATGAGAATCCCAGTACTTTGTAACATTAAAAAATAAAGATAAAATAATGTGACAGTCTAATGTTTAAAGAACCAAACCTAATAAACAAATCATCAATAAATAGAGAAATTTACATCAATGGTTTTAAAAATGATTATATTTAGGAGTTTAATTACATTTAAATGTAAATTAAATCTGAAGCAGAGCATTAAATTAAAACTGCGAGAAAGCATGAAATTCGTTGCAAACGGATTAATTAAATGCTATTTAAGAATAAATTTAATTAAAAATCTGATATTGAAGACGTTCCAAATCCTTAACGTATCTAAGCATCAGTATTAGTGAACAATAGTTTCAAAAAAAGGATTACTTTTTATTCAATAATCATTTTCGTTGACTCTTTGATTACAAAGAAAAAAGGATTAAGTAAAAATAAAAATGTGACTTTTGAAATTAAAAAAAACTAATAAAATATCATGACAATAAGCATTTAATTCCTTTCAAACAATTAATAATAATGTAAAAAAATGATAAATAATGATTAATAATAAACAATGATAAATAATAAATGATAAATAATGTTAAAAAAAATGATAATGTTATTAAACGTTGCAAACTTCATGTTCTTTATTTAGGAATATTTTTAATTCTAAAAAAAAAAATATTTCGTGAAACAAAAATACCCATATTATAACAAGTTACCTTATTAATGAAAGCTCTTAATGGAATAATAATGACTATGACTTTGAATTAAAAGCATACATTATTAATAAAATATAACTCTCACTTTATATGAACGGTGCCATCCGGGTCCAACTGTTTGAGCTGTTTCATAAAACATTTCAACTAAAAATAAATATCACAATCCAAAAAATATATTTCTTTTTACTTTTTCACAATGAAAACTCTAATATAATCCACAAAAAACGTTCGTAATTATTCCAGTTTATTCCATACAGCATTTGCTCAGTACATATCGCAAATAAAATCAGAAACTTCTTAAAACTTTTTAAATCTGAAACTTTCCTACTACGAGAAAAACTTTAGAATGAGACTGGTTGCAAGTTACCTAAGGTTCAAGCATGTTTGTAGGTAAGAGCCAATGGAAGGGAAGGTAGAAGTCACGTGGGGTATCCAGAAATGTGCCACTCAAGGTCCCCGGTCCTTATAAAGTAAGTAAAATATTTTTACCAAGGTCCCCCCTTGTTTTCTCGTTTTTTCGACATGCATCTAGATGATGATAGTGGATTTAAATGTAGTTATGGTCTTAAAAGAAAGATTATTGACGTTTCTTGGGTGTAAATGCAAATTTTATTTTGTTATTGTGGTCTGTGGTTTAGTGGTTTTAGCATCCTTCACATTGAAATATTTTCTTGAGAGGGCGGTACATGATGAAATCCCTTATTGTTTGATATATATATATATATATA